>NW_020451032.1:169596-396849 GCF_003343035.1 Apteryx rowi | reverse complement strand
CGCCTTCAGCGGCGCCCGCCATTCCTTGGCGCAGGCCATTACTACCTTACATATGGCCTCCATGGTTCTGGATCCGGATCCCTTCCTCACGCTCCCGGCGCCTGCGCCGGCCGAGCCGCCTCCTCGGTATCACGTCGGGGTCACCACTTGTTACCGTTCTCGTTCTTACCGAGGAGGCACGGGGCCTCCCCCCAGACCCCGGACCATCACCACACAGACACCAATATGAGGAGTGGCAAAATGGCGTTTAATGAAGCGCGTCCTGCTCTTTTATAATGCTGTAAAGCCCCGCCTTCTTTTCCGGCAGCAGTGCTCCGCCCGTTACGACCTTCCCATGTTCCGCCCCGCAGTGCCTCCCTGCTCATCCTTTTTCCTCCACATAGTTCAGAGTCCAGATAAATCAGACTCACTGTGTTCTAAAAATTAGAAAATTTGGTTTCTATATCTCCAGCAACTGGGCTTGAGGAGCATGGCTTAGCTCTGCCAGGCAGGAACAGATATGATATTGGTGCATTTGTTAGCTTTTTGGAAGGAGGGAAATGCTCTTTGTCAAAAGCCTGGCAGAATGAGCATGCACAAAGATGTGGATGCAAGCACCTTACTGAGTAAGCTAAATTGAGCGAATGGCCACTTTTTGCTTCATATATCATCAGTGATAAACAAGATAATCATTACTTTGGGGCAACTGAGGTCACAAGTGACATGAATCCTGGCTGGGGAGGGATCTTAAAAACTATTAACAAGCGTATGATTTTTTGCTTCTATAGATAGCATAATTCTGCTACTGCGCCACAACACTTAAATGATATCACTGATGTTTCAAATTTTGGCCATGTTTTTCTACTTTTATTGCACTAGGATTGGAAGGGACCATGTATGTCAACTAGTCCTCACCTTAACAACTATAGGAAACCATGCATAAGATGGCTTAGTTAGGAAGATCCATAGCATATCTTACACCATATGTGTCTGCACACCATTCTCCAGCAACCTATAACAGATGCTCAAGATCCATATTAAGAGACCAAAAACTGCAATGATGATGTGGCGCAGGAAGCAGAGATTAACTGGAGACTATTAGTGCCTAGAAGGTTAACCTGAGAAGGTACCTGTTAAGGTACTCATTAAAATTGCTAGATGATCCTAGAAAGTTGATTGTGAAGCACTCAAAGAAAGGTGAAAAAAAAAACAAACAAAAAACAAGCACACATCTGTCCTTGCTAATATGACCTGGGAAACCAAATACCCACCCAGATCTGGTGATCTCTTAGCTTTGAGGATGTAAGCAAGCTACACAAACGAAGCCACACAACCACTGGAGAGAATGTAATGCCCCAGGGATCATCAGTGCCATCTGCCTAGCTCTGGCCAGTCTTCTGCATCTCAGGAGAAGGCAAACCTGTCATCATACTCCTCATCACCATCTCTGAAACCAAATTAGGGAGCTAGTGGAGGCCCAGAAGTGTAGAATTAGGAGAGTGTAAATAAAGTGACAGCAAGCGATCTCCTTTCAAACTCCAAAAATACACACCAAAACAATAGATATCCGAGGTTTCACTAAGGTAGACAACCCAAAGGCAGACTCTTTCTTGCCTTGTGGGTTACTTGGGAAGAGGGTTTGCATATGTGGGTCAGGGGAACGCAGGGGATTTGTCAAGGGCAGGAGACATATGGCCACGTTCTGCCACACTAATCTCCCAATAGCGCCGTGGCTGTTAAGGAGCCGACCCAGCTCGTGCCCATCTGGCAGTCGCTCTTCGGTGCCTCTGGGCTAACCGGCCAGCACTGGGCTCCGGAGAGCCGCACGGAGCTCTCGGCCCTCCCAGCCCCCTGCCTCCGGGGCGGCAGCGCCCTGACGCGGGGGAATCCAGCCCTCCTTCCCTCACTGCGTGCAGAAGAGCAGAAATCGGCCTTTTTCTTAGAAATCTGGTAGGACTACATTTTTTGTTGGGGAAATTCAAGCTAGCGTGAATCTAAAGATTTGTAGCAGCATGTAGCACATTTGTTTTGCATCCCCTGAAGCCTCTGCGGTACCTAGCTGAGCCAGGCACAAGCAGATTTCTTCAAATCCGGGGATCTTTTACATGGCCAAGGCTCTAACTACCACTACGCCTGTCTCCCCTAGGCCTAGCTACTGGCAGCAAAACTACAAAAACAAGGTAACTTTTCACTCCCTTTTATCATTTCCCTAACCCCACCCTCCTGCAAACCAGCCAGTCGGGAGAGGAAAGTCCTAACACTCCTTTTTCCTGAAAGTACAAAAACAAGACTAGGAAATAGCTGTGCAGCTTTGTGCCCCTTTGGGGACAGTGCTTCCCAGCATATGCATGGTTATTGTCATGGTCATAAATAAGCTATGAGTGTTCACATTTCAACTCCTGTTCTGATAAGTTGATACTTTATTTTTAATTAAATTTGTAAATATTTTTTTCTCCTAGGAAAGTGACAAATGTGTGAAATTGGGAACAAACCAATTGAAAATTGCAGAATATTTTTATCAGCAAGGAAATTCAGACAGCTACATAAATGATAAACAGCTTCCTGGAGAATATTATTTAAATTCCTTCAATAGCATCCCATCCCTTTTGAGGAAGGGTCACAGGGCACTGTGAGTTGCCCAAATTATTACTACCACTACTATTATTGTTATGGACTCACATGATTTTAAAATGCTCTTACTGGCTTTTAAAATATATCTTACATAATCTTACACAGTCAAACTTAAGAAAATAATAAACAGTGGTGAATGCAATCCCAAAGCAGGAAAAAAAAGGGGGGACGAATAGCATATTTGAATATTCATAGTCAGAATCCTAATGATTAAAGGCATAATTTCCAGTATTCTCTTTATTGGTATGTCTTCGGTCTGTGTGTACTTAAAAAAAAAAAAAAAAAAAAAATCACAATGCCCACCTAGAAACTGTGCCTGATTTTCTTGAAATAAAAGTTCACTAAGTATGTTTTATGGGGTAAGAACTTGAGGCAAGCAGGAAGTCTATATACAAGCTTCTTGACCCAGCACATCCATAAAGACTGAAGATACAACCAGTTATTTATTTCTACTGAAAAAGTTCACTGCTAAAGCAAGCAAATAAAAAACACTTTTTGTCAGTATTTTCCAATTAAAAAAAAACACAAAAAAATGAAAACTACCCGTTCCAAGTCCCTCCCCAAAACCCTTGCTTTTGTTGACAAAGTCAGTTTTTGTTGTGGGAGAGGGAACTGAGAGGGTTGGAGAGGGTTGGTAAAAGGTTAATAAAGCCCAGATAAAACATGCTTTTCACACAGAAAACAAGATTTTTGTCAAAATATTTCCTCTCCTCAAAAAGTATCTTCCATAGCAAGTTTTGAATCTTCTTAATTATAATACATATGCGAAGACAAACTGCTTGTGCATATGGATCTCTTTTCCAAGTTGCTCTTGTTGGTTAGTGTAATTCTTTCTGGCTTTTAGTAAGCCTAATCTTCTTTAACTGTGAGCCTTCCTTAATGAAGACTATTCTTGAAACTGTCATTTCAAATAAGTCATTAATTGCTGTCCGCCCCCCATTAGATGTAATAGGAAGTTATACCATTAATTCCGTCACTCCTAAGTCCCCACATTGCCAGATGCTGAAGCAGAATGGGACTATGGATTGCAAAACATATGGATTTATTTACACTAGGTAACTTCTTTATTAAAATATCTTAACAGAGTCATTACAGAGACTTCTTTCCCAAGCCCCTGCTGTCACACTCCGCTCTGCGCAGGAACACACACCACATCTGCTTTTCACATATGCTCTCCAGCCCCAGTCCACCCACATGGGCCCCATTCACAACAGTGTGTGCCCCCCCAAGCCTTGTGCACAAACGTGCCGTGGAGCTGGAGCATTAAAGTAAGAATGGTAGGTTTGAATCCTCCTTGGCTGGTATGGAGAATTTCCCTCGACTGTACCTGTTCCTGCTTATAGGCTGCATACCTGGTCTTCAGCAGCAGGCTCTTCAGCCCATACTGAGTGGCCAGGACCTTCTGCGGTAGCAGCACTCCCCAGAAGCAATGCCGTTTATCCAGCATAAAACTGCTGAGAACCTGAGGCAGACTTTTCACTGGTGATCCCATGGCAAGGCACTCTCAGGGGTTCCCAACCCATTAAAAGAAAATAAAAACAATCCCACACCTTCCTCTTTCCTTTGCTTTAAGCCACCAAACTGAAAACTAATGCTAAACACAGTCTCCTGCTATTGGGAGTCAGAAAAAGGAAAGACCTTGGAATGAACTGCCTGTTTCTCTTCCTTCGAAAGTTGCTCAGACACCTTTGTTAGCAGGGTAGGATGCCTGCTTGACCAGACAGATAGATTATTCTGAAGCTTTCAGTCTGTGTTTTGTTTGCACAGATCTAATTTTCTAACTGCGAGAGCTTTGGAGCAGGAGTGCCCTCCCCCCTCCCCATGTGAGTTTGTTCTAATTCTGCAGATAGATAACCAGGAAAACCTGGAAACTGTTCTTAAAATGTGGTCTCTTTGTTTCCTACTTGCCTCCTCTTTCCTTAGTTACAGACTGCCTTTTCCCTATGGGCAGCATGCTTTTGCCTGCCTTTCTAATTCTCCACTCCTTCTGTGCCTTTTTTTTTTTTCTTCCCCAGGTGATCATCTTTAAGCCAGAAATGTGCGACCTCCTTTTTTATTAGCAGAAAACGTATATTCTAACAAAGGACTTTTAAAACTGCCTCCATAGCAACAAAAGCTGCATTATAAAAGAGGATGTTTAAGATCTCCTCATTGCTTAACAACGTGTTGCAAACCACAGCAGCTGTTCTAATGAGTTACATTTACAGGGCACACCTCATCCTTGGCACCCCCACATTAAAACGCTACAGATGCAAAGTCATGCACTCTAAAATTAGGAAATAGACAATTAAGATTGTTTCCTCAGGCCAGTCTATTTTTCCTCCCCACCTTTAACCTCTTCTGAGTGGCACCAGCTTCCTTGGCTCACTCCCGTTTCCGTATCTGAGCTGCCAGCATTAATTTCTGCTCCTTGATGCACCTCTTCTGATATTTTTGCCCAGCCATTTCCACATGGCCAGGGTACACCCGTTCTCACTTCCTGCTCATGAACTCTCCACTGAACTTTGTCTCAAACCAAGCCTTCACCAGGTTCCCAGCCTAATCTGGGATTTAAACCTGGCTCTTCCTCCGATCCCGGTCTAGTCTTATACCTTGTCCTTATCTAACTCTATTCTCTGTCTTCTTTGCCTCCCAATTTAGTCTTAGTTTTCTCTTTTCCACCACCCCTCGAGCCTTGCTCCCATTCCTTGCTGCCTTATCCTGTCCTGGTTCCTGAGCTACCCCCAGCCTTTGCTCTTTTGCCTCCCCTTGCCTAGTTCCAGCCTCCCTCTCTTTTTCTTTGTCCAGTCAATTCCAGTGTTAATGATGGAAAATTTTTCCAGCTCCTTACCTGAGCTTTTTCTTCCCTTGTTCCTGGTCTCCTTTGTCCTGTCAGGCTTTCACCCCAGCCTCTTTTTACTTAAGCAGTCCAATCCTTTTGTTTTACCAATTAAGTTTAGTGTTGCTTGAAATATAAAAACATTCTTATTAAATTATATCATTTTTAACATCACCAACATGGATTCCAAAGCAGTTTTATTTACAAGTATCTGGCAGATGACAGTTCATCCGTTGTTACCCTAATAAATAGAAAATGTATTTATTTATTTTGTATGCAAAATCTAGCAGAAGCCAGAAGGAGACAGAGGAGAACCAGTGACAATTAGTGGCTCAAACAGAGGCTCAAATAGTGGACCTTCCAAATACAGGCATTACGGGCAAGTGCTTGAACTTAGGCAGTGTGGATATTTCTTCTCTCCTCACTCCCTTCACTTTTTGGTGTGGATCACAAGGCTTGTTTTCATAAGGTGTTTTTTTTAGGGGTGATGGTGGAGAGGGTTAGGGTCCTCTTTTTATGTACTACTGTTACCACATCTCGGCAGATTTGAGCAAAAAATGTATGTAGAAACCATGATGGCATGCTTGAAATGGGAATGTTTAAGACCACCAAGCAGGGCTTAAACAAGAAAGTAGGTATTAATGATGTGGGTCTTTACAAGCCCTACCAACATGATGAAATAAGTGGAAGTAATACTAATGAGTTACTACAAAATAAATGTGCTTTACGTACATCAAAACAAAGCTTTGCAGAACACACAGGTAATATCAATAAATTGCCAACAGTAGCAATGTCCAAAAATATTGACTGAGAATTAGAATTAACATCTAACACAGACCAGATGTTAGCCCACAAGAGCATTGGACATATTAACATCAATAGTCTTCCGCATGCAACAGTAACCATTTTTCATTAACAACAAAGTAAGTTGTCACTGAGCTGTGCTTACGGTGCTAACTGATACTTCCACATTGGGCCTTCTTCATAGGGGGTTAAAGCAGGATACAGGATACAACAGATTTCCAGAGGAAATTAATTAATTCAAACCATTTACAGCATGTTGATGAGGTTAGGTTTACAATGTGGTCACTCAGCTTAGATAAAAGCACACACAGGTTTGGCTGATCCCAGGATTTAGGAAGGGAGGGAGGAAAAACAAGAATTAAAGACCCTCTAATGCCTTTAATTCTTTTTTTTTCCCCCCATAGCAAGTAAACACTTTGTTCTCCTCCACGCACATATGGTTGAAGATTACCAAGTTTCAGAGCATCTTTTGCAAATCTTCTTGAAAGCAGGTTCAAAACAGCCCAAATTATCCTGTGAGGAACTAACAAGTACTTATATCATTCCACAAAGAATTAGAATCTTTGAATTCTGCATCCTACATTTGACTTCTTAAGTAAACCTCAGTGAAGACAATCTCATGCCATATGAAAAGCCATTTCAGCTGGTGGGAAGAAGGCAGTACGAGTTATGTCACCACATGGCTTGTGCCATTCAGATAGTTAATGAGAGTGCTGTAAGAATGGAAGTGTCTTTTCCTTTTCAATATCTTCGAGATGATTTAAAGGGGTGCTTTGACTTTTCTGATGGCAGAAACGGAAATTAACAACATTCCCTGAATGTCACATGCTGTCTGAACAGCAATATGTGTTCCTCTAAGACAGAAACTATACGTACAGGTAGGTGCACGTTCTGCTATCTTCATTGGGTGAAAGAAGTCCTCAGTACATCTTCTCTTGGGCCAGAACTGCACATACCTAGGACATACCTGAGCAGTGGCTACAAGACCATATTGGCAAAGTTAATGGCTATTGTTTCTTCTCTCATGCTGTCTGTGAAAGCTTTTGATTTGATTTATTCACAGTAACAAAGCTTTTAATCTTTTCCCTGTGCACTCTTTTTCCTTGACATGATGTCCATTATTTCTGCCTTTGTGCCAGGCTAAATATTCAGCTGTATTTCTCTGTGTACATAGAGATTAATTTCTTTCCATTACTATGGCATCTAAACAAATAGCAATTGTGAAATAATTATTGAAGTTTGTAGAGACCCTGTTCAAACTGAAGAAATGAACTTCCACGTGAGGGAAAAATCATGAATGAGCAATTTTTCTGACTTGCAAGTGTCAAGTAAAAGCTGTTAAGAAGAGAAGTTTTGTGTTTTCCTCAGCTTCTCATCTTCCACCCTAATCAGAGATGTCTTTATTGTCAGCTATCATCTTTTTTCCTAGAATTCAGGAGTAGCACAGCTGTTGGTATGGTACATGGAGCTAAGAACCAACACATTTTGAGGATGAAGGCCATCATTTTGTCATGAAGCCTTGGAACTGGTGAGGTTGAATGTGCCCATAGCAGTTGAGTCAGGAAAAAGACAAGTTGCTGTTTAAAGATGCTGGAGTACATTCATTGTTTCTTCAGTGAAATGCAATGAGAGATCATGAGGTGCGGTAAGGCAGTCTGGATGGATATAATGCAGTCATTCACTGTCAGATTTAATTAGGAGAAATATGGTGCCCTAGGAAGCTAGAGATGAAGGAAAAGAAATGAGAAAAGGAATTTTGGAAGCTGATCACAGCTGTGTACTCTCTTCTCTCTTTGGATAGATAAATATTGCATTCAGGCTGATCTTTAAAAGTCTCCATAATGATCTTCAGCTGGATTTTCAGGAACTTTGGTCTACAGCTCTCTGCCACTAAAATTCAGAAAAGGGTTGTCATCTGGTATGGGAGAATCTAAATTATGGAATATCTAAGAGAAAAGTGGAAGTGCTGCAAGGAACATAGGTTTGGAAAATACCAGGATCGTAAAGACTTTAACATGTATGTGGAGATCTCCAGCAGCAAGGTAGTCAATTAGGGAAAACTGCAGCAGCTTCAGCAATAAAGAAATGATTAGCTGCTCTATAAAGACTGATGGTCTCTATTTGAGGCAGAGGCTCTACCTTCCTGCAATGTCCTGGCACCAGCATGCTGTCCAGAGAGTGAATGAAGAATAATACCAGTGGTGAAGGAGCAAGAGGTCATGAGATGCAGTACAGCACTGCAAAGATGAAATGAAAGACAGAATTATTTAGTAGCTGGGTCCTGAGAGAGTTGGAGTGATCCATCCAGTCACTCGACTTGATATCCTGTGAGATATGTATCCTGCCAGCACTCCAAATCCAAGATGATATGGAAAGGTTGCTGAAGTTTGTCTGGCCCACTGGCTACTACTTCATGCTGCTCATCTGTGTAGGAAGTAATGATACTGCCAGGAATAACACTGAATAGATTAGAAATGATTATCTGCTTCTGGGAAGGAGGATGAAAGAGGACTCAGATGGTATTTAGATCAGACCTCCTGGGTGAGGGTAAAAGCCTGGGGAAAGCACAGATATATCCTGGAGATGAAGACACTGCTGAGCATATAGTGTCATTGGGAGGGTTTTGGTGTTAGCTTCCCTAAGCAAGAGGAGACAATCCCAGGGAAAGATCTGTTTTGTAGAGGTGGGAGCCACTTCACAGAGAGTTGAAAGTACGGTTTCAGATACAACCTCATTAACCCAGTGAGGAGGGATCTGAAGGAGGATGAAGGCACAGGGTGACAGAAGTCTACTGATAAGTCCAACAATGATGGAGATATTATGAAGATAGGACTATTCACAGAAATAAAATTCATAAGGGAAACAATTGGGAGGACAATAGCCCAATATGCTAATACCTAGGATGTCTGTTTACTGTTTACTGACATCAATAAATGTCAGAAGTATAGTGAATAAATAGGCAGACTTAAATTCTTGGTACATTGAAGATTATAATTTACAAATAATCGAGAATTAGTGTAATAGTTCACATGGCTTTTCATCATTCTTACCAATAGTACTACTACATAGTATAATAGATGTGTAGAGTTGGTCCAGGAAACACAAATATGGGGAACAAGGGAAGACACTGCTTTCTGGAATAAGGTGAATTAGTTCACTATGTAATGAGACTGCTGATGCTGAGAAGATAGGAGTATTTAATCCATTTTCTTGCTTCAGTCTTCCATAAAGATATAGCTAAAGTAAGGTGATAAATGCAATGAACACAAATGATAAAATGATTAACTCTCTTTGTCGCACAAAGGTTGGAGAGTCAGAGGCTACATCTATGCTAGTAGTTTTATCAGTGCCATGACCAAAGGGCATGATCTGGCCATGTCCATACTATTAAACTCTTCAGATTTCCAAAACCATGATGGTCACAAGCAAATGGCCTCCTGTAAGGTAGTCATCTCTGTCTCATACTAGTTCCTGAGAAAACTTTGGGAAAGTACTGCTTGTCCTAAAAATTTAACAGCTGAGGCAGTACTAGTGCCCAAGTATATACCTTGACACTATCTAATTTACTAACAAAGATGTAGACAGATAAGACTCAGATGAATTGAGATTTTTTTGTTTTCAGATAATCTGTGATTGATAAAATTAGTCATGAGGTACCTGAAGAACTGCCTGAAGGAATCTCAGACCTCTCAGAGTTATGCCTGAGAACTTGTAACAAATGGGGAGGGTGATGAAGCTACTATTACATGGCAGTTACCCAGTTGGTGAGTATTTTAGCAGTGGTTAACAGTCAATATAGAAGAACATATTCAGTATTAGACTCAGGGATGTGTCTTGAATTTGAAACTATGCAATGTTTTCATAATAATTGGAAAGAAAGAACAGAGTAGGCTTATTAAAGTTGCAGATGACACCAAGCTGAGAGAGCTGAAGTACACTGAAGGACAGAAGTCAGATTCAAAATGATCTCAGAAAATCAGAGAATCATAGAATGATTTAGGTTGAAAGGGACCTCAGGAGGTCATCTGGTCCAACCTCTGGCTCCTTACAGGGCTAACTTAGGTCAAACTGATCAGGGCCCTGCAAAAATTACTTTAACAAAAAAAAAGAGGCAGTTCTACAAGGACACACACATAAAAATTCTTTTCTTCTCTGCTGGCTAAACAAAAAGATCTGAGAGTTACTGTGGATCACAAGCTGGACACGAGTCAAGAATGTTATGCTTTTCTGAAAAAAATAAATAGGAGTGTTATCTTTAATTCAGCTGAAATATTTGCTGTATTTGGCACTAGTAAGGTGTCAGCTGGAGTACTAATGTCTGATTATGTGTACCACAGTTCAAGAGGGATGTGGACTGACTGAATAATGTATTGTGATTAGAACAAGGGTTTCTAATTAGCACAAGGCAGATTAGATCAGATGACAGGAAAAACCTTCTAACAGAAAGGTTAGTGAAGCACTGGAAGGCATTGCCCGGGCAGGTTGTAGAGTTTCGGTCACTGGAGGTTACTAAAAAAACAGGTTGGACGAGAACCTGTCAGGAATGACACAGAAATATCTGATCTTATCTTTGGGCATAGGAAGGGAAAAGATGGCCTCTTAAGATCTCCTCCAGGCCTTCTATCTGTAGTTTCTAAACTTGTCACCCAAATTTAGTGAAAAATCAAAGTCTGTGACACTGCATTGCTTAGATATATGCCTTGGAGACAACATCCAGGTTGTTTCTCTCTGATCCACTTCAGTTTCCCCAGTTTCGCCTGGATCCAGTTGCTGCTCATATGTGGATGCTGTCTGTTCTGCTTAAGCCCTAATGAGCTGGATTTGCCAAGATCCATTATTCAAAATATTTCAGTGCAACCCCCTCACTTTAGAAGATACAAGACGGTCGCATGAACATCTCTGCAAGCAGATTAAAGTGGGGCAATAACTTCTGAAAAAGGGACAGTAATGACCAGCTGGATGTAAACTAATATATGGCAACCTTTTTTTTATGGCATATCTGAACAGTGCACATTTGTATATATTCTTAACGATTGCTTGCAGCTCTTAGGTACACTTCAACACACTGCAGCAAAGTAATTTGGTGTCCTGTAATGAATAAAGTATTCATCCTTTCTCAATAGTAGGTACATTTTCCTTCATTAAAAAACAAACATCAGTTAAGTATTATAACATTCAGCGCATGAGAACTAGATTTAGGACTGAAATGTAACTGTGGGTAGATTATGTTGCAGGGACTAGAACATAGCAGAAAACACAATAAACAAAAAAAAAAATACAGAACACACTTCCTCAGTTTTACAGCACAAAATAAAGCATTTCATTCTGGGATTTAGAATCTCATGATTCTTTTTCTTGCTTAATTTCCTTTAAACTTTGTGTGAAGAAACAATGCTTTCTAATGTTTGGCATGATGCTTGAGAACTGGGAATTCAGGGTTCTATTCCAGGGGCAGTCGCTGACTTAATCTGGGATTTGGGCCAAGTGACCTAATATCTCTTTGCCTTTTCCACAGCTTTAAAATCTTCAATACACTTTATTCTTTCAGAGGAAGGATGATAGGAGTTAACTGACAAAGCAGATGCCACATATGCTATTTTCCTGCTCAAAAGCAGCAGTAAATACTTCTTACTAAAACCCTAATTCTAGTTTACCAGCACCCTCCACCATCTCCACCCATACTGCTATCCCAGTCTCCTAGACCACCACTAAAGCAGTTTTGTTATTTGTTTAGAAACTCGCCCTCAATTAGTGAATACAAATGAAATTCCTTCCACTGATTTCAGCTGTTTCACTTAGTTTCTATGACCTGAAGCTACCTGTATGTGTAGGCTGAATTTGGAAAATACTTGGAAAAACAAAGGATAATTGTAAAGGAAAAAGAGAAAATCAGTATGGATGACAGTAATATGAATGAGACCATGCTAGTATATATGGCTAGTTATTATTGTTACTGTTATTATTATATGACTATCATTGCTATCAAAAGTATTAATAACATTTTCATTGCTGTTACTCTTAACACCTATAACCAGACCTAGGAAACATATTGACAGTAGCAGTGAAAGAAATTTTACTTAAGTTTTATTGATCTGACTGTTTGTTAAAAGATAGTCTTAAAATGGTCTCTACAGTCATAAATGACATTAGTTTCCTGAATTTATTCATTTTCATAAAAAGTAACTTTAATCCTCATTAAACATAAATAAGCAAAACAATGTTTACAAAAAATTATCTTAAATAAAGCACATAGAATCAGTTCCATGACATACTGCAGATGTTTAATATTTACAGTCTAGTCTATTCAGCTTTATGGAGGTTAAGGTCTATTTGTCCCAAGAACAAAGATGGAGTGTTATCATCTAGTGAATGAAAATATGTTTCAATAAAGAAAAATATGGGACAAGTCCCGATGCAAACAAACAGAAACAACACAAGCAGCTCTCCCTTCTCTTTTCATATTATGATAAAATATAAGTATGAATAAGCTACATCCAACATTCAATCCCAGTAAAATTGCAACTCTAAATGAACAAACAGTACTTTTTCCATTATAGTGAAAAATAATGCTAAAATATATTAACAACTTTTCGTAATAACAATGACCAATGAATGCATGCATTTAATATAATGAAAGTAAACACATTGCCAGTATTCATACTTTTGAAAGTTTTCGAAAAGCTTCTCTTCTTACATGAACAAGCAGAATTTCTTTTGCCAATGCCTCCTGTGTCTTCAGGCATAGGGCTGGAAAAACGTAATGGGTCATAAAGCCCTGTTCCCTGTTGTTATAGGCAACTGAAGCTTGTTTATAAATGTTGTAAGACTCATTATAAAATGGGCTAAGATTTCTCACTCCCTATTTCTAGCACCCCCTGCTAGAAGGCTGTTCCTGAGCTCATTCTTCTTGTTATTAGAAATCTTCTAACTTCCAGTTTAAAAGTATTCATGACCATTTTACACATTTTTATTACTGTGCCAAAAGTATCTTTTTACTTTATAGCTTTTTTTTTCCTCCCTGATGGTTTTCACCATATGTGCTTACAGGCATTTATGATTTTTCATATATATTATCTCCACCTTTATTTTACAGGTCTGTGTAAAGGTCATTCTCCAAATTTGTTCTAGTTTAAATTCACAGTTCTTGAACATGGACTGTATCCAGTATTACAGAGGAGAATTTTCTAGCACCTTATATAATGACACCAGCACTTCCTTATTTCTATCACTTTGGTTGAAACATGATAGGATTATTTTTCCATGTTTATAATCATGTGACACAACTTGACTGGATAAGGATATTCAGGTCTTATTTGTCTTCTGCTATTTCCAGTTGATGTAAACTCACTTCACAGAAGAAATTTTTCTGCAACTGAGGATATCTGAGGTGACCTGTGTGACACAGATTTCCTCCTTACTGTGTCATGAAGAACCACCTAATTCAAAAAAAACCATTGGTTTCCATAGATAGGCCAAGCTGGTCTTTTAGTCATTCACCTAAACTATTTTTATGTAGAATAAATAAAAACAGGCATAGAATGGGACTTTAAGGAACTATGTTATGAATCTCATGCCATCTCAAAATTTCTTTTAACCAGTACTTCTTTCTCTTTCTGACAGCTCTTTGTCTACCTTCAGTACTTCCACCAATTTCCATGTTCTCCCACAATAATTTCAGATATTATGCCATACAGAAGGTTAATTTCCTCAGCCTAGACATATCCTGAAAATCAGGTTCATTTTGTGGCTTAGACACAAGGTTGCACATTTTGTGCATCTTCTTAAATGAGTTAAGGAGGGATATATGCCTATACTGACAATTTGACCTAAACTGGGGTGTTTCTGAATATATGCAGTGCCGTGGTGAATATATGCTATTTGAGACTTCTGGTGTGGGAGACATATCAGCTAATTTTAGTTATCTAGGATGTAGACATCTATATTTCAGCTAGTCGTCTTTACTCCCTTCATAGTCCCTGGAAAGAAACTGGCACACTCTTAGGGTGTTTAATCTCAGTGTAAACTAGACTTTAAAATAGATCAGATGACTCACCCTTACATCTCTCCATTGACTATAAAGTGGAACTAGATAACTAGCTCAGATATAATGTCTCCACTTTTTGCTTAGAACTCATGGAGATGAGCCTTACTCTACACATCTAGGATTTCTCAGACATCTAAACAGGTTAGGTAAAGCTTTCATGAATTGTTCTTCTGAATAGCATCTCCTAAATTCCTCCAAAAGGATACCTTAAAGATAGTTTTATAATACTGAGTAATGGTACTGTTTGAGAGAATGATTAAGAAAAAAAAATTGGAAAAATTCAAGGTGATGATGGATTATAAAATTATTTTCACATAATCAATTGTATCCTTGATTAAAAGGTGGAATAGACTGTCCTTGCACATAACTCTGTCTTTACACTCAACTGATGTATTAATAATATATGTCTACATGTGTAAGTATATAAAAAGAGAGAGTGTTAATTAATATCTCCAAACAATGAAAAGGAAAGAGATGATGCTAGAGCCTCACTCTTAAATGTGTTTTGTATCTCCCCTGAAATCCACAGATTCACATAAATGTAAGATGGGTGTAGCAGTGATTAGCTCCTCTGTCATTTGCAGCTTGTTATGTGATGATTATCAAATAATTTATCATCAGGTTTTACTCTGCACTTGCAAGTAAGTGAGAAGCAGCTTGGGAATTATAAAGAAAAATTAAGGATTTTTATATAATAAAAGCTGAGGTTTTTTGAAGCATGAAAGGCTGTAGAATGAGTTCAATAATAAACAGTTAGAAACTGAATTTTGCAAATATATCAAATTAAGCTAAGACCTTAGATATTGATTTCATAGCTTTTAAACTTAATCTGGCTGACATTCTGGAGGTATATTTTTCTGTGTTCTTATAGGATGTCAAGAAAATAAAAACAGACTGAAAGAGATACACACTGGGCCACACATGCACCTGTGGGTATTGGATGTTGGAGTCTTATAAAACGTTTCATTAGGTTCATAGAAACTAGCTGGCAGTTGTTTCATTTTTTGGCCAGTATTGACATAGCTGATACGGCATTCACTAATGCTCCATGTGTTCTAGATTTAAATTATCTAAGAAAATAACCTTCTCCACTTCACACAATATGTCTCAGCCCTGTGAGCTGATCATATCCTGTTTTTTTTTGCTGAAAGAATAAATAATATTTTTGTACTGATCTCATCTTGAACTTGTCAGAGGTACATAAAGTGGGTGAAGTTCTTACTTAAGTGTTCTTCAGATGGGAAGCTTTTCATTGCAGAAATATTTTACATATTTGACATAGTTCATCTGTTATGTAACACAGTATTAATATTCTTAATTCTACCTGAATTTTTGTTCAAGATGAATTGCCTTTTTGAAAGAGTATAATTACTTCTTGCATTCTTTTACATCAGTGTAGAAAACTGCCAGGTACATGAATTAAATGAGTGTTATCCATTCTTAGCCACAGAACAGAGAGATGATATCTTACTGGCTTTAGAAGTTTGAATCTGAGAGCTGACTTTTTAAACTAGGAAAAACAAGCTAAGAAACAAAGAGTAAAAAAAGTAAATCACACAGATTCCAGCCCTTCCTCACTAGCAAGTGTACTAAATTACAGGAAACAAATTCTGGATTATATTTTCTTCTTTTTTTCTTTTTTCCTTTTTTTTTTTTTGTCACTCTTTATTAGGATTATTCAATTAAACAGAGCAGAAAGCAGCAGTGTAGAATAGAACGTGTTAATAACTGAAAACTGGTCCAGAATGTACTTTTGATATCCTGTTTTATGCTCTCAAATTGAATACTTCAGCACTTTCTTCACTGAAAAGTTACAGTCTATACAACTGGTCTTCCAGCCATTTAACAAGCATAGTCATATACTCGATATATATATATAGCCATATACTTGAGACCCAAAGACTGCATCCACTTATAGTAGCCAGCCAAACAGTTCAAGGCCCATTGCCTGGACTGAGGCCAGCTGGCACAATCTGGTCATGTCCACACTGTTAAACTCTTTTTGCTTTTAGAGCAGAGTAGCTTCATCCAAAATGCTTACCAGGAATAATCCTTGGCATGTGGTAACCCCAAGCTGTGCCTGGGAATCATTTGGCAGCATTTTAGCTGACCAAAACCATGTGAGGGACTATTCTAGCAATAAAGAAAATATAGATGATTGGGTTCCAGTGTCTGTACCTGTGCTGTGATACTGCTTAGTGAGGGAAACGTAGCTAGAAAGTAAGTTTATTTGTGAGAACAACTTTTAAACATAACAGGTCTTTCACTTAGACATCCTCAGACTTTCAACAGAGATGAGAAAGGGACTTTCCTTGTGGTGAGAGCAATGACTTTTCATAAGTAATTTCAGCAAGTCTGAAAGAAAGTAATATTCACTATAGTGTAAAGACTTTTAAAAGTGTAGCTGATGTGTCATTTCACATTTCAGCCACCCCTAAGTATTGCTGTATGACATTCCAGGTAGTGGAGCAGGTACAAAGTGTTTTCCTGGAGGATGAAATTATCCCTTCCTTTTCAGTGGGTCATCCTATTTACATCCTCCAAATAGGATGTAATTATGGTGCGAATGGTACATAGACTTTATTCCAGCCTTTTGCACAAGGACAAGAATTATTGGTACCCTCCCCAAAAAAGGGAAGAAGGAACATAATTTCCTGAATATGAAGCAGTGATCCCTGTTTTCTTCTGATAAAAGCACAAATGAGTTGATTGATTAAGACTAAAACTGGCTCAGCTACAGAAGGAAAGTCAAAAGCTACCAACCACTATAACACATCTAACTTATAAGGTCTAGCAGATTAGAGAAAAATGGGACTATTTAGCTCAAACTAAATAGAGTGTGAGGTGAGGTGGAGCTCAGGAGACTGTAGGCCCTCCTACTAGACCAGCCTGCTTTGCTGCTGGTCCTCAGGGTCAAGTGAAATGGTAGTGGCCACTGCAGATGGGCAAGCTCTCCCTCCTCTCTCCTCCACCTCACTCCTTTCTACATCTGCACCTACATCCAGTCTTGCTTCAAATGAACACCACCATTTTTATTCAAACTAACTAAAAGGATTCAGTCCCACACATTTTTCTTCATTAACTGACAGAGAATTAAATATTCACTAGTGGGAATAGTCCTGTTCTGACATGTGAAACAAAGGATGTCTGATTATCTACTGTGTTACTTTCTAGGGAGTGATATGGAATAACAGCATCAAAGAAGTGGTAAACTTTATTACTTTGGACATAGAAAGTGTTGTGTGAGACCAAAGAAAAAAATCATATCAGATATTCCTGATTTGGCAAGGGGACAAACCCTGAACTTTAATAGCAGGTTTTATCTTTAACATCCATGTTTTTAACTAAATTATTATCTAAATTTTTCAACACTGGGTGCCTAAATATCAATAAAGCATCTACTTAGAAAGAAAGGCAGTCTTGAAATTAGATCTACAGCAATACTTAAAATATCTGGGTTTAATCCTTCTCTCTCCTACCGGACTTTTGACTTTCTTTATGTCTTTATGTTTCAGTTCTTCCTTACCCCACTGAATTGCTAATGAAAAGGAAATCATGAAACTTGCTCATGTTATCAATATAGATAAAACTATTTTGATGAAAGTTGTCAGAAAATGTTCAAGAAAAGAATTCCATTTCTGTAAAAAAAAAAAGTTTTTTAAATGAAAGGAAAGAATTATTGCACTGTATGCACAGACAAATATGTACATACAGGTCTTCTGGCAAAATTCAGGAAAAAAAATGATGACATCAAATATTTTTCATTTTAGCCTCAATGGAAGAAAAACAATGTTATTGGCTGTAATATATGTGTATATAGGAGTATGAAATAGTATGTCTGAAAATCAGGCAATGAATTTAGGTTAAATTTTTGTGTCTAAAGTTTGGCTACTGAGATTTGACAGTCTGGGGAGCTTTAAGGCTCTTTTTGTTGCCAAAAGTTCAGTGTGGCATGAACTGTGTCAGATAGCCCCCGCACATAAGCAGCAGCAAGGAAAGAAAACAACCACATGCAAAGAAGGACAAATCTCGCAAGTGGTAAAACTGTCATCTGTATTCCATTTTACGCGTGATTCAGCTGAATGACTTAGTGTGACAAGTACTACAGGTTATAACGATCTGCCTGCACCAGGCTGTCTAACAAACAATAGGATGCAAGGAGCAGAACAGACCAAAATAAAGCAGTTTGTAGCGCTCATGGGACTGTGTCTCTGGGAAGAGTACCTTAATTAACCACGCATGTACTTTTGACTGCCTCTACTTCAGTGCAACATAAGATTACACATTTGTTATTTTCTCTTTCTCTCTCCCTCTCCCCCTCGTTTTACATGCACAAACACGCACACACCATGAGCCAAGGCACATGTAAGCTGCCTGGGTAATTACGAAAGCTTTTTCAGATTAAATGATTTCACTCATAGATCAATGTGATTTTGCTTATAGATCCCTTTTATGTTTTTTTTAAATTTATTTTATTAATTGAATGATGGCACAGGCAATCGCACAATCTTTGTCTGTAAAACTAGTTAAATGAGACAGTGAAAAGAAAGAAAATAAGGAAGAAACAAAGCAGGGTTTCATAATTATGAACCAGTGCTTGGATACAAAGCCTCAAGGACTGGATGGAGCTCATATTGGAAAATGATTGTAGTTACAAACTGAGGCAAGGATTTTTTGAATTGGATTATAAAGAAATAAAAGTCTGTGCAGAGTGATATTCTTGCAGCTCCTATGAAGAATTTTTGCCTGATCCAAGAAAGACCCTAAATAGAAATCCAAGTGAAAATCTGTAATACTCAGGAAAGGAATTACTGGAAAGAAGTCTTTCCATGCAAAATGGCCATTTAGTATTATGTCTTTGGAAGTCCATGTTACCACCAGCAATATATCAGGCCTCAGGCAGATTGGAGAATCTGTGTGGATTCTCAATGTGGAGAAGTGACAGACCTCTAATGATACAGCCTTCACTCCCGTCCTGCTTCTGCCTGGAGTTTCATGGGCTGCGCTCCTGCCTTGTGTGAGGAGCTGTCAGCAACTGGCATTCAATGCGTAGAGGCACAGAGCTGTAGTCTGGACTCACCCACCGCCCCACCACTGAGCTCTTGTTGGCCACCATAAAGGATCTGACCCACCAGATCAATATTCTGTGAGTATTCATCCAGATAAAGATATTAAAATAATATAAATAGGTTCAGTTCCCACGCTCAGGTGAGTCAATAGTTCTTTTCATTGCCTGTGGGTTTTGGATATGATCTCTCCAGTGAAAGTGTAGCCACTTTGTTCGAGTGCAGGACTGACTTTTCACTCTATCATTTGCCCCCTATGTGAGCCTAGGCAAAATATTTTACCCTTTTGGTCTGTCCCCCAAAAGAGGGGAAAATAACACTTGATTCCTTCACATGTATAACATGTATAAGTTATTTATCAATARCTTTTAAGCTGCTTTGGATTTGCCTTTGCAAAGTATGCCAACATTCTGCAGAGATAATAAAAGAAATACTGTAAAGAACTTAATATTTTTAACTGCAGAATGGTAGTGCACATGAGATCAATGTTGAGAAATAAAATCATGAATGTCACTCTTCAGTATCACATATGTTACAAGCATACAGGGATGACTATACTGGGACATGGGAAATGCCACTGCCAGACTAGTTAAATACCTAGTTCAGTAATATATGACCCAAAATAGCCAGTTCTAACAAATTCAGCACATCAAAGAAACTACCAAGTAGTTTGATCTAGGATAATCTGTCTCCTTATAAGAGTCCCATAGTCCCTGATGGGTTTAAATGGAGAAGCATAAGGTTTCAAATTGTACTTCCATACTGCCATCTTCTCATTTATGTTTTAGTCTAGACTACATCAAATAAAACCAGAAGTTATTGCCATGACTTAAAGCACTGTTTGATATCCATGTAAAACTTAAAAGTATTCTCAACTCTGTCTCTAATAAACGGAAGCCCATGTTATAGGTCTTATTATACAATGAGATTCTGTGCTAGACAAAGGCTTTTAGGTATGGAAACTGCAACATACTCCATCTCCTAAATGTGGCTGGGAGACAAAAAATGTGCAGGGGATTAGCATGAGAGGCACTGGCTGTAGGTGCACAGTGAACTTCTGTTACAGGGTTATTGCTTGGCACCTTTCATGAATAACAGATCTATAAAAACTACGTTAAAGGGATCCTGCATATGAAAAATATCTCAGGCCTCGCAAAGAAAATTCTCTGTAGCCTCAACAACCCCTCTTCAAATTCTGCAATAAAATTTTGCTAATTATTCATTTAAAAATGTAGGTGGAACATATCCATTCTAAGTTTCATATTTCAAAGGAAAAAATAATTAAGTTTTAAAGTAAAGTATAATACATCTCGCATAACATGGACAAGAGAAGAAGAAAAGCTCAGATCTTAAATTGTCCAGAAATTATATCAGACATCCCCATAATAGTTTATTTTTGCAAAAGGTATTATTTTCAGGCTTTGTTTATTGATTTCCACAGACAAAAGGTGTCAAAAAGATTAGATGGAAAGATATCAGATTGGTGTCTGGGGTGTGTGTGGGGGGAGAATCAGTCTTCTGAATTGCTGCCCAAAAAATTGCTAAAGGATGTCAAATTGGTCCCCAAAATAAAACACAGCCTTTCAGCTGCTGTTCCGATTCTCCATACTGAGCATATACAAATGAAGTGTAAATAATATTTTTATTTTTTAGAACTGGGAGAGCTGAATCCGTACAAATGAGGAAAAAGCACTTGGGAACAAAAGTGTTAAGACCTGGCAGAAAGTGGGCATAGGAGGAGCCCTATGGAAGCATATGATCCCATCAATTTCCAGGTTACTTGTTCCATTATAGACTACATCTTGCAAAGCTTATTTCAAAACTTTGAATAGCGGATGTTTATATTATGCTTAGGAATTAGCACAGCTGATGTAACTAGAGAGACTGGAATGATTCAGAAGAGAAGAGTGAAGACACTTGAGCAGAAAAATGCCCCAAATTGAAACGAGTTGTGGAATATCCCAAGGCAAGAATATACGTGGTGGGGGGAAGTAAGGACAAAGGCAGGGGATTCTTCAGGGAACCAAAAGGAGAACATGCTCTGGTTCCTTCCACTGTCCGTCCAGACCCTTTCTTCTGAGCTTAAGAATTTTCAGAGGAGACGCAAATTTAGAAAAGAACATGAACACCAATAAAGAGATACTGGACTTTTGGGACTGGCCTAGCTGAGGAAAGGAAAGAATCGCGGCTCCCCGTGCAACCTCAGGCTGTGTTTTCATGAGCATGTGTGCGATGCTGATGGAGTACACTTTCTATAAAGGGCTGGGCACTCATGCATTTGTCCTTCTCCCAGACGTTTGCCTCCTTTTTCCCAGCTCCTGGCTTCATTACCCAGTGCACTTCTTTGTACTGACCAAGCCACTTTTTGAACTCTTCCATAAACAATTCTACTTCTTAAACCAATTGAAAAAAAATTTCCTGCGTTGATTTTCTGGTAAGTTGGTGAGTTATTTCAGCTCAGAACTGGCACCAACTGGGCTTGTGTGGTCGGGTGCAGGTAGAGGAGGAGATGCTGAGGAAGGTGCCTGAGCTCCCTGTTTCAGGGAACGTGAGTGGTTAGACCAGATCACCACCTCTCTTGAAACTGCAGCCTCAGTACGTGGCGCTGTCACTGACATAACAGGGTTCACTTCAAGTACGTCCTTGCATTTCCAGACAGTGGAAAGACTGATAATATGTCTGAGTACTGACTTAGAGTCTAGTCTGTGTATGTATCTCTTCAAGGTTGAGCTATAATAATTTTTCTTTCCAGTAATTAGAGATAGCTTTGAGCTAACTTCTGCTTATCAGCATTTTACATATAACAGCCCTTAGGTTTACTTATAGGCTGGTCTGTACAAGCAACTAATAGGAAATTTAGTATCAATAGCTGGGGTGTGAATTTAAAGCCTAATCTACTTTCAATATCTGTATGGATCCTATATTTTATACAAAAAATGCCATTACCAATAAGGATTTATTTTACTCAAGGGCATTACCGTATAAAGTAAAAGTATTCTTGCAGGATATTGATATTGATATTCAATAACAGTAAAGCTGCTGCCAACATGATGGTCGAAGTGAAGTGAAGTGAGATTGTCAAGACACTTAACACAAGAAGAACTTTCATGCATATACATTGTTTACATGAAAAGCCCCAAAGCTGTACTGTTTTTTTCCAAATGTGTCAGGTGATACTACCTCTCCTGACAAACCTTGCCTAAGTGTTATGGACTTTTTCCCTCATTTTGAGGCAATCCTCAGTAAAGTTATGAAGAGCAGAACTATGCTCTGTGCAAATAGTTAAGCTTAGAGGCAGAAACATGGTGACACATTAAAATTATATATTATGTTTTCTTGGCATTTCTTTGGCTTGACGGACAATAAGAGTCTGTGATGATTCAGCAACCTTTTGCTTTTTAGTTGGGATGTCACTTGTTTTAAGGAAAAGACGACTGAAACATTCTAGCAATCTTGGAGATACCTTGCAACAAGAGCTTGGAATTAAAGAAATCTCGTCAGACTAGGAGGCATTAAATGTGCTGTTCCACTGTGGTCAAAACTCAATGTGTTCTCCCAGACATCCATTTTAAACCCAAAGTATAGGAATATCAGCTAAGGCCCCAGGGGAGAGGAGAGATTAATTGGTGTCAAGTAGGGACTAGCAAAGGATCAGCTGATGTTAGAAGAATTAGGCTGCAGGAAACATTTTATAGTTGTCTTTCCCACTGAAAGCATGGTATTGTTCAACAGTCTAGTGCCTTTCCTTCTGTCAGATTCTGTGAAGCTTTTAGCTGGGGAAAAAAGTGGATAATTAGCATTCCATTTGGATGCCTGCAAACCAACAGTCCAGAATATTAAATAGCTGTGCAAAACAGAGATTGTTTGAAACAATTTTTTTTTTTTATCTAAGGTGTCTGAAATCCAGGTTTCTTTAAAAAACAAAAACAAAATAAAACCCAAAAAACTTTGCTCATAACCCTATATCTGCTTTTGACGTTTGAAACTAATCTTCTTGATATTTGACAACAAATTCTTAAACTGGAGGTGTGGAGGGAGGAGATGATAAAAGTGCTTCTGCACATGTTATAACAAGTATCTCATGTCATTTGGGATATATCTAAATATTGTGCCAAAGGTATGGAAATACAGTATATTAGTAATGCCAAGAATCAAGTGTGTGTTGACAATAGCAGATTTCCTGGTCTGATTTTACGTTTTATGGATGGGCACAATACTCCATTTAAAGGATTTGTCCTTCCGTTTAAAGATTTTGTTTCTAACCACATTTCTCTCCTCATCCTGAGGGCATGTAAGGCCTGGGTATATGGCTTATTTATTCATTTTATGATATCTCCTACCTCAAAAACTTTATCTTTATGTCAAGTGATGAGTTCTATGGGCCATATAAAAATATACAATCTTTATTGGAAGCATTGCTCTCTGAAAGCAGAAGGGTTAGGAAATGGAGCTCACCAAGGACAAATTAAGCAAATGGCTGCCTAGCGTGCCTAGTTCAAGGTGTCTGCCAAAACCAAGTTTTGGAGAACTAGTACCAAAGTCCTCTTTTTTTCTCTCTGCGGAACTGAATTGCAAGTGGGGGGAGAAAAAAGATGGGGAAAGTAGGATGACTATTTCCTTTGTTTTTCTTTCTGAGAGGTGCGCACACATGGAAAGCATGAGGGTGATTTGAATGATTGTTTTCGGAGATGGGTGTGAAACTTTGTGGGATCAGCACATACAACTCTCTGCCACTCTGCTCTCTGTCCACATGGGCTACTGAGGGATCAGGTACAGCACGGGCCCCCGATCCCCACTCTGTCCCCGTCCCTGTCCCCACACCCACAGTGGTGCCCAATGCCCCTCGGGGCGGGGGAACAGGCCCTGGCGGCCAGTCCCAGCCTAGCCCCACCAGCAGCCCCCAACACCGTCCCCAGGGAGCCCCTGACCCACATGGTGCCCTGACACCTCTTTCAAATTACCAGGAAAATGTCTTTTCTTTATACCTCCAGGTCCTTTTGTCAAGTGACACTTGGTATGGGCAGCTGAATAATCAAAATCCCCCATTAGTCTGCATTTATCCCCATGAAGGTCAAACTTGAAAAGAAACAGTTTTGTCATAGAAGCTATTATCTCTTGTCTGGTGGCTTGGTTAAATCCACAAACATCCTGGTTTAATGACCCTTCCTTTCTTTTGCAGTAGTAGGTAGCATACTTTCTCCTTTCATCTGTGATGGAGAACAGTAACGTAGAAAGGGCAGGTACCCTTTACCCCCACCCCCTGTTCAGTCCGGTGCAGAGTCATGCAGAGGGTAACCAATACAACAGGGAATTTATAAGGAAACACAGAAAGACTTCTCAATCTGTCATGACTTACTGTTGGCAAATGATCTACTGTAATCCTTATACTATTTGTATGCAACCCCTGGGAAGATGATGAAGCATATCCTCCTGGAAGCCATGTTCAGGCACATGAAGGACAAGGAGACTGGGAAAAGCCAGCATGGATTTACTAAGAGAAAATCATGCCTGACCAGTCTAATTGAATAAGTGGACTACTAGGTGAATAGAAAATTGCCTGGACCACGAGTCTCAAAGGACTGTGATCAATGGTATGAAGTCCAGCTGACAGCCAGTTAACTTTCCTCAGGAGTTAAAACAGAGGCCAGTACTTTCTAACATCTTCATTAGTGACTTGGGCAATGGGAGGGAGTGCACCCTCATTAAGTCCACTGATGTGGAAGAAACAGTGAATATACTGGAGGGTAGGGCTGCAATTCAGGAGGACCTCGGCAGGCTGAAGAAATGGACTGACATAAACCTCATGAAATTCAACAAAGGTGAGTATGAAGTCCTTTGTCTGGGATAGAATAATCCCATGCAACAGTACAGGCTAGAAAGCAAATTTTCAAAAAAGGACTGGAACACTTTCCCCTTTTCTGCACTTCTGAGACCACACCTGAAGTGCTGTGTCTGATTCTGGGTTGCTGGCTACAAGGAAGACATGGACACACTGCAGTGAATGAGTCCAGTTGAAGATGACAAGGGGGCTGGAGGCTAAGAGAGGCTGAGAGAACTGGGTTTGTTGAGCCTGAAGAAAAGGCGGCCAAAGGGGGTGGATCCTATTGCTGTCTTAAACTGCGTAATGGGTGGTATAGAAGAGATGACATCAGACTCTTCTTGGAGGTGCACAATTAAAGGATAAGAAAAAGGGGCAACAAAAGAAATTCCTTTTATATATTCAGATGAAAGTTTTCACCATAAAAGTGGTCAGACACTGGAGGAGGTTGCCCAGAAAGGGTGTGGAATTTCCATTCTTGCAGGTATTGAACTCCACTGGACAAGAAAATGAGCAACCTAAGCTAGTTGGACCCGCTTTGAGGAGAGGGTTGGACTAGATGACCTCCTGAGGTCTCTTCCAACCTGAATTAATCTATGATTCTATAATATGATACATTTCACAATTTCAGGAGTCTCCAGTGTAGATGTTCACATGTAACCTACCCAACCTGTGCCCTCTGTACAGAAAAAAAAAGGAAAATAGTAAAGTTAAAAACATTATTCAGCTGACCTGTTGGGGACATTTAATTGAAGATAAACTGACTCACGCTATATAAAGTTCCTATTTTTCTTCTTTAGGCATCTAGAATGCAGAAGTTGGTATTTGGTCAAGTGTGATAGATTTGGTCACGTGATAGAAAACAGCTTTTTTGCATCTAAAATACTGGCATGGCTGTGGATACTAAAATAATTTGAGCTACAGTCCTGCAGGACTTGTGAAATGGCTGGCATCCACCTTGTCCGTCCCATCAGCAGCCACACTCGTTCCGAGGCTCCTGCAGTCTAACGGTGCTGCCTCTACTCTCAGACTCACTGAGACGATGAAGTCTGGCTCTTAAAATGTCCCTCTAGAGTCTCTGGACATTAGAACTTATTAGAAATATCCTGCACCTGCTTTTAAGACAAACAGCAAAACCCAACACTTGCTCTGGCTTTTAGAGAACAGTCAGTTAAAAGGTTAGTACAAGAGCGAAGGATTTTTATTGTTTATCTCCCGTCTGGAAATTGTTAGCAGTTTTAGTTGAACTGGAAGGAATTGTGTATTATAATACTCGTTTTTAAAAATACTGTCACAGGTGCCTACAACCATGGACTTGCCTTCCCCAGTCATCTTCTGTATTTAAAAGAAAATAAATAAAGATAAATAAGTTATAAAGAGGGAAGTGAAGAGCTAGAGGACCTGTTTCATTCCAGTTTTGCAAATATACTTTATGATGTCTAGACAAGTAGAAAATGTATATTCACCTTTCCTTTTTCCTGCTCTACCATCCATGTTTGGAGAGGGACATCCTGACATTTTTTTTTCAAAGTGAAATGTGAAAACACTGCACAGAGCCTTTTGAAAGAGGCTAGAAACAGGCTTTTTATCATTCAGAGCTCCCGAAAGGGACCATTTGAGCATAGTCTTCCTGTCCAGAGAGGAAATAGCCATGTCTGTGACTCGAATGGACTCTGATTTCCAATACTTTTCCAGCATGGTAAACTATGATTCAGTTTCCATTTATAAAGTGAAATGAGTGCTTAAATAATCAACAGTAAAGAGCCAGAAGTAGGAAATGAGCCATCCTTCAAAACAATTCTGCTCTGTTTAGTTTGGACTTCATTCCATTGTTAAAGGATTTCCTTATGTGCAAGGTGTTAGAGATTGGCAGGCTAAAGCCATTCTAGGCACAATTGTTTCATTTTATACTGTGTGTGAATATACAGTAACTGTTGGTATAACTTTAAAAGACATCTGCTACAGATACTAGCTCTTCCAGTGCGTTAACATTGCAAGAATTTCAGAGGCAGTGGAAGGCAGTTGCAAATCAGTACAAATAGAGCAGCCATTAAATTGCTGTAGTTTACACCAAGTGTTAAAGCAGCCTGGCTTATTCTGCATATTTGTCTAGTTGAGGCCAAATTAGAAATTTATTGTTTACTGGATGAATTGCCCTCAGCAAGTTTCAGTATTAACTCATATTGTCAACTGCAAGAGTAAATGAGACTCACCAAGGTAATATGAACGTTAGAAGCTGTGTCTCTGAAGACATGTGAAGATGAATATGATGACATATTGGGCCATTTTGCTGGTTTAGGTAGTATGGAAACACATTTTGTGGGGGTTAGATATCCCATCACAGTCAAGGGGGGGCACAGAAAGTACACTTAGGCACATTGCACATTGCTGGTTCCTCGTGTTTCCAGACCTGAAACTTTGCTACCACTTCTCAGCAATGGATGCGTACAAAGGATTGCCCTTGGCTGCTGAATAAAATGACTGATATAAAGCCTTGTCAGTGATAGCACTGAGTTTGCTTCCTTTCTCCCATACCCTCCCACTCAGTCTTAATTATACTTCAATACAAATCAGTGGTGAATACAGAGCAAAATCTTGGATCTGGAAACCTCCAATTTTAGAATCTGAACTAGGACACAAATTCAAATTTATGAGCTAGCTCATATTTCTTCAAAAATCTCAAACTATAACTTCTATCAGATCTCCCTAGATCACTGAAGTACCCAGATCTGAAGTACTGCCAAATTAACTGATAAGTAAGGTTCATAAAATAGTGAATTTGCCTTAAAAAATCTTTTTTTTTTAATGAATGTTGCATTCTTTCTTCTTCATTTCTGGTTTCCAAGTAATTTGCATTGTTCATTTCGCAATTTCAGGCTACTCACTCTCTAGGGTGTCAAAAAACCTCTTTTTAAAGAAAAGTTGAAATTATTCTGTTTTCTCTTGATTTTAGCAGCTGGGGTTTTAAGAAAAATACCAAATATTCAGAGAGTTGGCAACTCTAAACTGGAAATGGAATTTTGACATTCAGCCTCATTTCTTCTGTATTTGTTCCACAAACTTATTTGCAAAGCCATTATTATTTTATATCATAGCCTGAATCTTGGATGAAGGACAAGCTGAGTGTTTTATAAGGCAACCCAGACATAAAATACAGGTATGAATACAGAGTCCATTCCAGCCACACTAAAAGTTAACTTCTAGGACATCCCATCTGCTCTTTTTGTTTTTTGTTTTTATCTATCCTATGTGTCGCTTTATTTAAAAAAAATATTAACTAATCATGAAATATTCAGGAGCAGTAGGAGAAAGATTTTGTTCTTCTTCACAGATGTGGATGAACTAAGCTATGTCAAAAAAATTGTTGTCCAGGTGGACAGAGAATTTTAGATGTTTTTTGAACTTCTTCCCAAACCAGTTGGCTATTGCTTCAGTGATAATGATTCATACAATAAACAGAGTTCAGAGTGTTCATTAAGTTGCTTTGTCTGTTTCTCCTCTAGACAGTTATTTACCTTCACTTACAATAAGCAATTGTCCATCAAGATGAACTCTCTTAATTCGATTGGCTGTGCCAGGCTACTTTTCTGCTATTTTTCCTTTTGGCAAAAGTTTTTCCAGCTTATTCTTTAACTGTCATTTGCATTCTCCTCTATTTTAAATCTATCATGCTTCATGACAGACAGACTTGTAATTTGGACTCTAATCATTTCTGATTCTCATGTTTTGACAGACAGAGACTTGTCTTTCTGCACCTCCTTCCACACTTCCCCCCTTTATTCTGCCTTCACTTGTGGTACACAATATTCTCTACTTAACCCTTTCTTTTTTGTCTTCTACTTTTATATAACACAGAGAGTATAAGTGGATCTGATTTAAATTATGGTTGTGTCAAAGAAACTTCCAAAAATTACTCTGCTGAACTAAATATGATGCTGTCTGAAACGATGGACAGGCATATTTATTTATTTCATTATCTAAGATTCCAGATGACTCAGTTTGAAATAGCTTTAAATAGAGTTGATTTAATTGTCTAAAACCCTTCTTTTTTTCTGTCTTCTTACCTTGAACGTTTTGATATGAAATTTTATTTTTGAGAAAGTCTCTTCTGCTTTTGTAAACCTTGTTATGACCACAACAGCATTATCTCAGGAACAGACAAATTTGAATTTGAATACATTGCTGTTTCATTTTACCTTGGAATAACAAGACCAAACCAACTAACAACAACAAAACAGCTGCACTGGAGGTATCAGGTTATGTGCTGCTGGGAAAGTGGTGTTCCCTTCCAGAGGAGACACCACAGGACAAATGTTGTCTCTGTTTTCATGGGAAATCCCATACCACAACAGCAGCCGTGCCTCTTTGAAGAGGTGAAAAAATGCTTTTGCTTGGATTCAGTCAAAGCCATTCTTTTCTGCGACAGCGCTTAAGACCATGACCATATTTTTGGAGTTGTGACTTTGCAGAAATTCACTCCATTGGCAGCTTGTGCTTGGAACAGTGCCTTTCTGCCACATCTAGGATAGGCAGAGGTGAAGAATTGTTGACTATCCTGTTCCCATCCTTTCTGTCAGGCTAGTCCACAGAAGGTATTTTTTTAAATGAGACAAATATTCTTAACTTGTATTTTTAGTATTTTCTGCACTTTTTTATGCCTCCATATATTTTAAATATATACATATGTGAATACAGACACACAGGATGAGTGCATGATCTTTTAACTACTCATGTCCGACCAATCTGACAGCCTTCGACAATTAGATGACTGGCTTGGTGGATGAGGGGAGATGTTGCTTATCTTTACTTTAGTAAGGCTTTCAACATGGTCTCCCCTAACATCCTCATTGACAAACTAGTGAAGTATGGGCTAGATGAGTGGATGGTGAGGAGAACTGAAAACTGGCTGAACTGGCAGGGTCAAAGGGTTGTGATTGGCAACAAAAAGTCCACTTGGAGGTCAGTCACCAGTGGTGTACCCCAGGGGTCAATACTAGGGCCAACACTGTTTAACTTCTGCACCCTCAGCAAGTTTGTAGCTGCTCCAAAACTGGGAGGAGTGGCTGGCACACCAGAGGGCTGGGCTGCCATTCAGAGAGACCTGGACAGGCTGGAGAGCTGGGTGGAGAGGAACCTCATGAAGTTCAGCAAAGAGAAGTGCAGAGTCCTGCACCTGGGGAGGAATAACCCCATTCACCAGTACAGGCTGAGGGGTGACCTGCTGGAAAGCAGCTTTGCAGAAAGGGACCTAGGGCTCTTGGTGGACGACCAAGTTGGCCATGAGCCAGCAATGTGTCCTTGCAACAGAGAAGGCCAACAGCTCCCTGGGCTGCATTAGGCAGACTGTTGCCAACAGGTTGAGAGAGGTGATCCTTCCCCTCTACTCAACCCTGGTGAGGCCACATCTGGAATGCTGTGTCCAGGGCTGGGCTCCTCACTACAAGAGAGACATGGAGATACTGGAGCAAGTCCAGCAAAGGGTCCTGAAGATAGTTAAGGTACTGGAGCATCTGACATACGAGAAGAGACTGGGACTGTTTAGCCTGCAGAAGAGATGGGTCGGGGGTGTTATCAATGTGTATAAATATCTGATGGGAGAATGTAAAGAGGATGAAGCAGACTCTTTTCTGGTATCCTGTGAATGGACAAGTAGCAACTGAAATACAAGAAATTCCATTTAATCCTAAGAAAAAAACTTTTTTACTGTAAGCGTGATCAAACACTGGAACAGGTTGCCCAGAGAGGCTGCAGAGTCTCCATCCTTGGAGATATTCAAAAGCCAACTGGACACAGCCCTGAGCACCCTGCTCTAGGAGAACCTGCTTTGAGTAGAGGGTTGGACTAGATAATCTCCAAAGATCCCTTCTAACCTCAACCATTCTGTGATTGTGACTCCACTTCTATTTTCATCTCACCACACCCTTTCTAAGGACTGATACTGCAAGCAGAGGCAGTCTCTGCAGGACCTCCTCACATGTGCACAGTTTAGCAATGCGTGGAAGTTCTTACAGTATTGGGGCTTAAGAGTAGACTTTTAGAAGCTTCTCTCTGTTTTTTACCTATACAACTGAAATGGTGTGAAGACCTTCTCCTACCCTGGCAAACTTGAAAGAAACTATTCTGGAGACACACTATCTAAGCTGTAGATGATGGCTGAAATTGTTCCCCTTTGTCCTGGGCTGATCATCATCTTATTGCACTAATTTTTCTGTGTCAAGCTTAGAAACCAGTTTTGCAGAGCACACTGTGTGCAAGAAAGATGAAACTGAGCAGAGACAATATAGAATAAAAAAAAAGAACAGAATTATCATGCTGGTACTGTCTTTGCAAAAGAAGAGTGAGCAGGAAGAAATAATTTCATTATCCCTTCATAAGGCACATTAATTGAAACCCATAGAAGTGTACAGTGAATTATAACTACAATGAGTTTGGCATGTAAGTTCAAGGGAAAAGAGGTGACAGCAGAAGCTACAGGAGGGACTGTGCAATCTGCCAAAACATTCTGAAGAAGGAAGAGAAGAAATAAAAATACTGAGATGTCACTGCCTGGAAAAAAAAAAATCCTTATCCTTATTACCCTTCAGATCCTCTAGAGAGTATTGTCCTTTTCAAGGTTATCTTCCTACATGGAAAGGATTGTTCTTTGTTAGCAGCATAGCAAATGCTAGCAAATGTACAGATGGGAAGAAAAAGCCTTTTTCTTCGTTTTCAATAAATGCTTTTATGGCTGTATAAACCCAATATTGCATGCCTGTCTCTGATAACGGCGCGTACATACCCACCCCCATCATATTTAAACACTTACCCAATAAAATTAAAAGCAATAGCAGAATATTTACTAGATTGCTAGTACTATATCTGAACTGTGGGACACAGGAATATTCCCCAACACTTGCATCTGGATGGACATCTTTCCTGCCCTCTGCCCTGTTGAATCCAAAGCAAGTCGACTGAACGACAGGTGAGGTGCGTCCTGGCCAGCTCCACCAGACTCCAGGAGATGTCACGGCATATACATGCAGCACAGCCTAGATGTCACTAGAGAGTCTCTAGCATTTTTCTCTTGTGCGGGAACAAGATTTTCCTTGAGAAAGAGGGCTTTTGTTTTTAATTTTAGCAATTTCCTCTTTTTTATTAGCTGTTAGAGATATAAGGATAGATGGGGGGTTGGGAGTATGACTCAGTAGTCCAGTGTTTCCCTGCTTGTAACCTGCAGGTTATCTGTAAAAAGATCTGCAGGTTATCGGCAAGGCAGGTTGTTTACACGAGAGGGTATTATGAGGGGAAACTTGCTGCAAAATTCCTTCTCCCACTGTAGTTAGCCTGCTTTCCACGGGTGTTACAGATCTGCATGGGGGCCACTGTCAGTAACCTTTTTCTTCATAACCCATGGATCTGCAGAACAGAAGTTGAAAATCACTCAACCTCTATAATCCCTGTCTCTGTTTCCCCACTGTCTCTGTCTTGATTTTGCCTGTTTTATCTGATGGGACAAGAGGCATTTCCAAGGCACAATTAGAAAGGAAGCAGGTTGTTTGGGTGCTGGCCATACTGTTAGATGCATAAAAATATGATAACCATGTTTAGCCACATACAATTATGTTGAAAATATAGTAGGTAATTTCTCACGCTTAGCCTCTGCTTTATTGGCAGCTGGGTTTACATGTAAGTTATGTAGTTACGTAACAAATATTACATACAAATATTTTGAGTCTACTTGTCCCTGCCAATCTAACATGACGACTCTGGAATAACTCCAACAATTAAATTTCTGTGTGTGCAAAGTTGAGCAAACCTTTGATTCTTAGGTCTCTGTACAAATTATTGAAACTCAGGGGACGTAAACCCCACTGTGTTCTCCCCAGATAAAATAATCTTCATAAAAATTGAGGGAAAGAGCACTGGCTCTGGGAGAGAAGATTTTGGAGAAGACTTCTTAAGGCTGTATAGTCACTGTTAGAAATGCTTAAGCTGAAGAAGGAGCAGCTATGTATTTTTTTTTTTAACTTTAATAAAAAGCTAGTTCAATAAGATTTGAATTATCTTATGCTTTCACCCAGCTCATGGTACATTAAACACTTCAAGTCTTTGGTTTTGTTCTTTCTTGTTTTGTGATTCCCTCGGTTTAAAATAAATGCAATTTTAGATAAAGACTTTCTGTTCTCTTTCTGCCTGTGAGGAAATGTAACAATAGATGCCATAAAATTACTATAATTAAATAATGAGCAACTGGAAAAGTATGGGACAGTAAGAAGAATAGTTCCTGGCTTTTTTTTTTTTTTTTTGGTGAGGAAATGCACTTTTTCATCCTGGCCTTCAGGAGATTTAGATACTTTTTAAACTGTTTTTTTTTTCTTTCTTTCTTTTTTTTTCTTTCTTTCCTTCTCATGCAGTGCAACACTCAAGAGACCAGCTGCCAAACATACGTGATGGATAAAATCTATTCTGGGGAATGTGCTGTTGTACTTACTTGCTTTACTGGTCATTTTTATTTCAGTGTTTTGCATGCAGTATTTTAAACAATGTCTGCCTTACCCAAGTACATAATTCGGAAACCATGTAACAACCTTTGTAGCAGTTGGCCACATTCCCGGTTTGAGTTCCTCAAAAGCCTTGGCTATGGGCCCCAGATGAAAGGAAAGCAAAAGTAGCAAGATGGCTTAAAACGTGGTCTACTCTCAATTGTGGCGAAGTAACAAAGGCACTTCTTCCTCCAGATCTGCTCCCTATGTGCATTTGGATTAATACCTGCTGGCTTTAGTGACTAAACAAGCTTTTTACTCCATGATTCTCCGATTTGCTGCGTGGAGCCTGCACAGATACTAGAGCTAGATTTTGTTCTGTCTCACATTGCATTTACAGCTTTGTTTCCTACAGGAGAAGTGGTTGCACCAAGGCAAGTTCTTTGAAAGAGCTGCACAGATATTATTCACAGTTGGCTGTGAATATATAAGCTGGCATACCTTACCTCTTCCAAATTAGTGTCTTTCTCCCACTGTCTCATCATTGCAATGGTCACTGCCACTCCCCTGGTGGTAGTGACAAAGAACAAGAAAAGGCAGAAAATGAAGGGTTTTACACACAGTATTATTATGCCAGTGCAGAGACCTGTTTGAATTTGAGCAAGCAGGAGTGACACTTTAATCCATCAGATCTCTCATATAGAAAGCAACAGTGACATTTTTTAGTTAAAAAAGATTATCTGGTTCTTACACAGCAAAGGTGCACAAGCAGTGACAATGCTCTCCTCATTTGTGGAAGGCTCAAAATGAGTTACACAAGGTAGAATATTTTATTTTCTTTGAAACGGCAGAAATTCTTGCAGAGATCAAACATAGTGCCTTCTTTCAGTGAAAATTAAAGAAAGAGCTCTTCCTTATGTGACAGCTATTAGTAGTGATCAGAATATGACAGTACTCAGAGGAAGAGAATCCAGACTTGGAAGAAGTGCCTTGCAGTGGCACTTTGCCTAGAGATACTGGAGGCTAAGAGTGATCATTTGTGACAAACATCTGACCTTGGGTGAACATGCCTTGCAATTTAGGAGAGGAAATCAGAATAGTGCATTTATGTTTCATGCAATTTTATATATATGTATAACGAATGAAGAGCTGATTGAGAGGTAGATTGATAACCAGAACCAGGCTGGAAACAGAAGATACTGAAAGTCAGTGGATTAAGATACTTTTTTGCTGATAATTAGACTAAAAATGGTTGGGAATATGCTAAGTGTTTTGGAGGTCTAAGTACTACATGTGTATTGTGCCTCAATACATTAAAGTTCAACTTTGATAAACAAAGTATGTAGATATATGCTTAACTTTAAGCACATGAATAAATCTCAAAATTAGACACACATATTTAAAACTAAACATGTGGTTAAGTGTTTAACCAGATCAGGGTCTGAATACTTAGTTTAAGGCCATTTACATTGGTTACCTCTTCTTTCCATCTGGTTTTAAGGGAAAAGTTTATTGATGATCCAAAGGAGAATATGGAATGAATCAAACACAACCTTTCATCAAACATATTCTCCAAAAATATCTTAAAAGAACATAGAGAACAATACAGCTGTATACTCTGAACTCACTGATCCAAAGGAATACCCTGTCTACACATTGAATTTGTTATTGAATAATGCTGTACTTACTCTGCAATTTTGCCCATTTCCCTTCAACCCTTCCTGTTGTATTAAGTAATATTCTTGGCACCAATAGCCTATATAAAGGATGTTGTTTCTGACGTGTAATTGGAATGGTGTAATTCATCATTTAGTACTTCATTTACATTCACATTCACACTGCATGGCTTATTATCAGCTGCAACAGAATATGTATGTAAACCAAAGTTATGTAATGCTGTTTAACAAAAGCTGTCTGTTTATTTTGATTGTGCATTTTTACCATATAGAGTCTTTCTTTCAACTTAGTTAGCTAACTTCTAAAGAGACTTCCAGATACATGAAATGTTTGACAATTTTAATGTGGGTATTTTATTTTCTGTGGAATTTGTCAGCTGATGATGTCAGAGTGCTTTACAAGTGCTAATTGATTGGAATTTCACAAGATCCAGGTGAGTCAGTTAGATGCTGTCTCTCCTTCTGATGAGACACAGAATGAGAAACACTGAACTGTGCTGAGCTCAGCCTTCGGTGTTCAGGCATTGCTGATCCAGCATTGCACAGCTTAAATCTCAGATGCCTCAAGATCCTTAAAGGCAGTCAGCCAGCATTATAGGTACCTCCAAGTGACTTTCCTACATGTCTCTTGCCTATCAGTTAATACTTGAATGGTTTCCTTGAGGAGATATGATATTTGGGTCCCCTAAACACTAGGAAGTCATTTTTAAGGCACAGGGTTTTGTTTCAGTGTTGGCTCGGAACATGTTACAGCTGGATAGGCCCATGCTTACCTTTCATAACAGGAAAGATGTTTTCAAAGTACATCACTCTGAATCACACTTTCCCTCACAAAATATTCTTATTCAGAAGTCACCCCAGATGTGGGCTTTCTCTCCTCTCCCCTTCCTCCTCCCACCACTTTTCAAAAGTCACGTCCTCAGGAATTTAGTAAGTTTGCTAATACATATTATACACCAATATTTAAATAGCCTCTGAATCTGATATATTATTGGAAAGAATTTATTGTAGATTATCTCAAAATGTCTCCTCTGAAAAAAGAAACAAAATCATGTGTAGTTACAATTGTGTTTTGGGGACACAGGATAGTGCGAAAGACAAGGCTTAACAAATGATTTTAGTGAGTGCAAGTGTACAAATTGGCACTGACTCCAGATGATGCAGAAGAGAGGTGGCTTTTCCCATGGAATAGTGGGATCCATCTCCAGCTCGGCAAAATCAGAGTCTTTTTCCCTCTTGCTCTAAGGACACATAATGCACATGGTAGTACCAAGCCGGCACCACAGCAGTCTGAAATAGGAAGTAAAATGTGTTATTTCTCAGTTATTTGTCAGACAATAAAAATGATGCTACTCAGATCCAGAAAAGAAAGATAAAAGATTTCAACTGATGCTAGTATAATGTAACTGAAGTAAATTTCTTTCTTCTCTGTTTTATAAGTGAGCTTTTTTCTAGTCTGTGTTAAATTAAAATGTAACTTAAATGGTTCACATTCACTTTTTGGAAAAGATTTCTTAACTCCATTTCAGGTGTTCCTAAATCTGAATTTTTGAAACATTTTTATTGTTTGTAAAACAATGAATGATGTTTGTAGATAGATTAATAGACATATGATAAATTTTCATGAAAAATAATATTTAATTGAAACAATGTTGTTCAGTTCTATGGATGAAAGAGTTCTCATGTGTTCTTGTTGACAATGATTATAAAAGAAGTTGCAATGTGCCTGCTTATATAGGAGCAAAATGATTTAATATCTATTGAAACAGGATATTTTGCTCTTGTTGCATATCTTCTTTACATCTTCACATATACTTTTTATTCTTCATATTATTTTAAAATCATATTTGATAAATGGCAGTAACTTCTTTTGAAATGACAATGCAAGAAAGGGTTTTTTTTAATTTGAAATATTAGGAAAAAAATTAAACCCAAAATGACAGAAGAGTCTTGAGTATAAACTACCTGAGAAATAAAATATATAGAAATATTGCATTTGTACCTACACTAAATAAACATTTCATACTGGATTGAGATAGGGGATTGTATGGATATCATATTTGAGGCATAATATGCGCCAGTTTCAACTGTCTTTTGCAGTAACCATGAATCAGTTCATAACTTCTCAAAATCATCTTGCTCAGGACATTTAGAAATTCACACAAATGGTCTCATTTTTCAGTTGTGGCTACTGATAGAACTGTAAAGAGGCCTGTTGCCTACTTGAAGGTAGCTTGACTACTTAGAAGGCTACTTTGTAGACCTGTAGATCTTTAAGTAGGTAACTGAAATGGGATATTATGGTATGTCATGTGTGCGATAGAGAAGCACAAGAAATATAAAAAAGAGCAGGTAGTCTGGTTGGGTCCCAGATTTGAGAACATCTGGAATGATTTCTTGCCTTTCGGAAGATCTTATACTGAGATTTTAGACCAGAACACTAGGCAAAACACAGGAGAAGCAGCACGAGGTGCATTCACAGAAGCACAATAGAAAGAAACTAGCAAACTGCATACTTATATTGCAATACCTTGAAAATCTCTCTCAAATATTTTGCAAGTTGGGGAGCAAAATAATTCTCCTTTTATGTTGGAAAAAGGCAAAAGGAGAAGGAAAGGATAGGAAGATCTGTGCTATACAGCACGTAAGTCACGAAAGCACACACCTCCTTGCTGAATATGCATCTGCTCTGATCCTGTCTTCTAACAGTCTGCCTGTCTCCTTTTGTCCTCTGTCAAGCCACTCTTTCTTTCTGAAAAATAGATGAAAACCAGTGGACAACCAGCTTTCTAATGATAATCTTGCATTTAATACAAATATGAGTCTGATAGCCCATTATAAATCAATCTGACAGAAGATGAAAACAGTAGTAATGGATCACCAGCTAAACTGAAGCCTATATGTTGATGCATACACTAGCAAAATACTTAAACAGAACTTAAGGAATGGATAATAGAAATTAGAAATCAGACAAAAGAGATAAAAAATTTCTCTAGAACAGTAAGAAAGGTATAATATGGTTCTAAAATACGAGAAAACTGTGAACAAATGAAGAAAGTTCAAAGAGGAAAAGCATGAATGGTTGTGCATATAAAAATGTTATTTAAGAAAGAAAAATCTTACCAATGGAATATAGCTACTTGGATAAATAGTAACTAAAATGGTATTTTCTAGCTCTCCATAAGTATTTGAGGACAAGATACTGGAGAGAAGTAAGTGCTAAGAATATCCAAAAAGGGTAATCCTGGTAATGGAAATGGGAAAAGGCAAATCAAGGATGAAAGCTGAAAAAGAATATTCTAATAGCAAAGATAATCATCTATGAAACTGTGAGGTAGTCCTGCTGTGCTGCACCACTAGGATAAATTCCTATAGAGAAATCCAAGTGCATGATGCAACCTGTTTCTCATTATGTGCTATAAAATTTCACTTTATATATATATATAAAAAAAAAGATATTTCAAGTCATATGATATTCACATGATCAGTCATATGTTGTGGTGTGCAGGGAGTATCTGGGTCAGATATACTAATATGAATGTATTCTACCATTGTGTAACATGATCGACATCTGTCATCTGATGTAGAATGCCTACATTTTGTCAGGAAATAAAAATACATGATGGGGAGACAAGAATGATTGCTTGGGAATCAAGGAATGGGCCATTGGGTGTATGAATTGTAGGAAGCATGTTGGACTTCCATAAGGCATATGGAGGAAATCCTGACTTCACTTGGTTCATTTAAACCTATACTTGAAAATAATTGTGAGGAATTATCTTACCAGACAGGTTATCACGTTGATTCTAATTTGAATAATTCAGTGGAAAACAAAAGCAATATGCAGTTCTTGTTTCTTTCCTAAAAGTTACTGAACTATTTTACCAGTTTAAATGTAGAACATTCGTTCAATTAACTTTATGCCATATTCATTCCTCAATTTTACATAGTAGCACTCATGACAAGTTCTTTCAAATGATAATATTCATTTAAAGTTCAAGGGAATAACTTTCAGTAAATATCTCCTGTATAAATGAAAGTCACTTTCAGGAAGCCTAATTTTTTTTCATCGACTTACCTGCTGATTCTTCCATCAGCACCAACATCACCAGCAGTGATTAGTGATACAGGTACAGCATCTAACAGTTACCATTCCATACTTTCAAATACTCTAAATGACTATACTATTCCAGCAATTGTAAGACACCAGGTATTTTCCACAGTGAACACAGAGGAATATAAAGAAATGCTGCAGATTAAATGCATGCATATACAGTCTCTAAAAAGCGGCAAAGCTTTTTTAAAAAAGGCTAACCCTCTGTGGTCAGAGCTGAATAATGTGTTATTAGAAAACCCAAAGTCTCCTTGAATCTGACCAACATGAATTTCAGACTAACCTTTGGGCAAATCTGAGCTGACATGTCAAAACTATAGAAGTTACATTATTCAACTGGAACTTAAAGGCTGTGATCCACAAGAGCTAAAGTTCAGGAAAAACTTTATGATCTTTCCTGACCTTTTTTGTTTCTAGCTCTTCATTAAAAGCTAAGTGTCTGGACTCAAAGTTATCCGTTATTAGAATTCTGGATTTGTAACATGGACTGGAAATGTAAAAATTTGGAAAAAAGATACGATACCCTGCATTGTCAAGACAAATTTCCTGATACTGTTGAAGTTGCTGCATAATCTTGTTTGTTAACTAGCTATTTAGATCAGAGTTTTTGCTAAACAGTATCTGTGACACTGCTAAGGATGATGTCCTTATTATTGCCAATAACAAGAAAATTTCTCCCATATACTTAATAATTTAACATGTCCATACTGTAATAGTTACTTTGGATTTTAGTTATTGCATTCAAGGCTGTGTTCCTTCCAAAGCTATGATTGCTGGCCAAGAGTTAAGAGCAAAGATTTCACTTCCTCCCATGACAAAAGCTATAATAAAAGGAAATGGAACAGCATCGATCTACTTTTCCTGACAGAGATTGTGAAGAGACTGGGAAATGCAGCAACATAGTCTTGCTTCAGTTTCAAGATTATAATCTTGTTGGATGAATTGCTAACAAGAATTTTTCACCTCTAGACTGGTGACTCAAATGTAGCCAAGGTCAGCAGTGCTGAAAGTCATGACTGATCAAGTGAGCATTGCTCTGACAAAAGTCTCAGCTGATACAGCTTTTGTGGAAAAAGCTATTTGTGGAAAATTACTTGTGCTGTCTCCCCTCGATCTTACCAGAGTTTAGAAAAGCATCACTACAAAAGGCAATGGCTGGAATATCCGAGAACATTGGATGGCCATGTTCCTAATGAGTGATATCTAATGTCTTTGATGGTGGTTTTATGAAACAAATTAATACAACCACCCATGGAAAATTATACTTTTGTGTTTATGATTTTTTTTTTATGTTCCAGTCCAGTACATTTTGTCAATAAAACATTCACAAAACATTTTCAGATCTTTTAATCAAATTATTAGAGCAGTCTGTGGGTTTCCCTAGAGTGCATGGAAAGAGACTCAGATTTGTGTAAGTATTTTTCACACACTGACATCACTGGGGAAGTTTGCCCCCAACATATCTGCAAAATTACTTCAACATCTTCCTTTAAGTCCTTCCCTCATGTTGTCTGCAGAAGTCTTGGTTGTGTGTAGGCTGCTGGTGCTCTGTAATGGCTCTACCCGGCCCACACTGATCTCACAGTCAACTGGCAATTCCCTCATTTTCTTCTCAGTTATCCATTATACTGTCCATTATCTTATTCTAAGATTGTAAAGACTGTCTACTTGTACACACCTAAAACAACCAGGATGACACACTATACCTAATATGAGAATGGAAATAATAATGATAAAACGATGGCACAGATCAGAATGAGATTGAAATTAATGAACATGGTGTCTAGTCCTGAAAATGACATTCTTGATGTTCATCATATACCACTTGAAAGAGTTAATGTAGGAGCTTAGTTACTCTTAAAGAGAAACTTAGAGTCAGTATGTGAGGAGTCTGAAGACCTGTGATGCTGAAATACAGCATTATTTTTATGGAATATTCTTTACACCCATGGTTAGAAAACACAGGATTCAGAGAACCTGATTTCTGTGATCAGCTAAAATTTCCAGTTCAAAATGCTCTTCAGTTCCCACTTTTATTCTTCTGTTGTAAACTATAGAGTCTCATACTGGACAAATTTAGTAGAGTAAGTTTTATTTTTCTGCTATTAGTACAAAAAACGCCTACATTCAGAAGATAGCATCAGTAAAAATAATTAATTAAAAATGTTTTTTTTTTAAATCCTGTAAATGAGTGTCCTATAGCTGAACATGGATTTGCAAAAAAAAAAGTGATGATCAGAAATAAAAAAAAAAAACAGTGTTTTCTTTTACAGGAATGTGAAAAGCTTCCAGTCCCAATTAAAAAATAAAAATAAATGAAACAGATCATCCTCCAATCTAGAAAAACTTTTCTATTATGAATTACAGGATTTTGTTATATGTAGCTATGCAACTTTGTGTTATGACTCAACTCAAGCATAAATGTCAAAGGGCATTGAAGACTGTTACATTATCCTTTTGGATCTTGATTTACCATTCCAGAAGGACACAGATCTCCCTTGGACCCTGGCTACATCTGTCAGCCCAAGTCATAGGTTCTAGATAACCCAGAGCAGCGCAAATGGCAATAGAGGCTTATATGCAGGTGACTAAATCAAGCCATAAACGTCTATGACATGGAGACCAATCCTTGCTGAAGTGTTTTGGTCTTCTGTCTACTTAAAGCAATTTTAGCAGACAAGATATTATAAGATATTATAAGTCCTTTTGTGTTTCTGAAACCTTGGTATGCAAAATTCATGCATCAGGTCTCATAATGGTGATGGTCCTCCAGCCATATGATGAACCGTTTCGCGCGATAGGCATACATGGACATGCCAAACTGCGCAAGGCTGGGTATTCTGGCTACGTGGTGAAAGAAGGCATGCAATGGGAAATAAGCTCACTGACTGTCACATCCTTCCAACTACATTGCTGCTGCTTTCCTTCTGCTCCAGCAGCTTGTGTGACCAGATGCAGCCATCACGTAGGGTCCTGGAGCAGGAGAGACGTGGTATTAGTACACTGCACAGCTGTTGCAGCATGGAAGAAGCAGTTCATGAAGGCCAGGAGAGCAAATCTCATGCTCAGTCCCTGGGACTTGGCTAATCTGCAATGCTCATTATTAATTGCAAAACTGAGAGCCCACTCCTCCCCTGCACTCTGCATTATGACACTCTCAGAAGAATTCCCTGGTCCCATTTTAGCCGTCTGGAGAATTATCCCAAGTTAAGTGATCCTCCTACAGACTCGGTATCGGCTGCAGCCGTGACGCCCAGCCAAGGAAACGAGGGTGCAGACAAGGAAACCCTGCCTTGTCCTGGCCCTGGTACCACCTCCTGGGGGCTATTAGCAGCTGACAAAAGCTAGAACAGCCCTTGTCTGCTGTGCCAAAGCCTCCTTGTTTGCGTCTGAAGATCTGGCCCTTTGCTGTAGCCAGAGCACTGTTCACTGTGTGGTTTTGTGTATGTGAATTATGTGCCAAGCTTGGCAGCTTCTCCCTTAATTCAGAGTTTCTTATCTCAGAAATAAAATGAGGTTTAACAAAGCAGCAGGGAGGTTAAAAAGTCTGAAGACTGCCTTAAAAACTGAAGAATATCCTTTTCCCAGAATGATTTCCATGATCACTCCCCCTTGTAGCCTAAATAGCTACTAAATTCTAGTTTATATTATAACATTTTGAATAATACTTGTTATTCCATGTTTGCTATTTCTGCTGAAAAACTTGTAAGGAGACCCAGTATCACTCTTTCTACCTCTGTTAAAAGGTTGGGTTTTCCTGTCATTTTTTTTTCTTTTACTGCTAACATGCAGTAAACTTGTCTTTTTGTTTCCGAATGTTTCATACAGTTTCTCTTTATAATGAAAAGGAACCTCTTCAGATTTCCATAAGTAATCATAATACTGTTAATCCTGTTATGAACCCACTTGGGCAAGAAACAGTGAACATGTCAGAATTGTTAAAAACTGCAACAAAATTAGAAATTTTGACGTTTAATTTCTGGTACTTGCATTCTAGTATTTGAATTTTAAGGTTCTTGTTCACCAACTCTTATCACCAATCAAAAAAGACAGAACTTTTTTGTTTGTTTGTTTCCTAAATAATGAAAAATGAAGTCCTCTAATATTCATTTTACTCTGTGAACAGGAACAACAAGTAAATCACACATTATCTCAAGGCTGAAGTTAGAATCCTGAGGATAGAGAGTACTGTTGTTGCTTTACTATTGGTAGTTTGCATCTTTTTTACCATAAACAGTATATCTCTGATCTCTCAGTTTTATAGCCTCATCCATAACCTCAGAATAATATTTTCCAGACACACAGACCAGCCATATGCAATATGGTTATCATCAATTTTATTTTAGATTAAGGAAAACTGAAACAAAACAAATATGTATTTTATGAAAAATTACAAACAGTATCTCCCATGCCTCTTCTGAAAGAAAGTAAAGTAAAGGTGTGGAATACAGAAGAGAAAGGCATAACATTAACAAAGACAGTTCTTTCACACTTACTATAATGTGACCTACGAGAGTTATAATATTTGCTCTTACTCCTGTGAAGATCTTAACATTCTTTCATATAACATTCTTTTCATATAATATTATCTTAAATCTCACACCATCCCTGTAAATTAGGATAACATTATTGCTGATTTCAAATTTTGTGTTAAACCTCCTTTGACACATAAAATGCAGTCCTATAGAAACAATCCATTTTACTGTATCTATTGAATATGAATTGGTATGGAGCTACAGAAATTAGCTTCAGAAATTGAATGATACATAGTATTCATTTTTCTTCCTTTCTTTCTGTTGGCAAGTTGTGTTCATGGCAAGCTTAAGAACTCCAGCAGGATATATATATTTTTTTCCTTCCGAAGCCTTTGGAGCACTATCTATTTGTAGGTATCACATACTACCTCTGCGTGGGGCCTGCAGATGAAATCTATTCCAGGAGTAGTCCTTGCTGGTAGATTTCCAGAATGCCATCTGTTCCCAATGGCGCATCTTGTCTGCCTTCCCTAGCAATTAGAAAGAAGCAGACGAAGATGCAAGGCATAAAAAGGGAAAGGACATGAAAGAATAGCAAATTATATAAGAAAACATTGTTTGCTTGAAGAAATGCAATAATAAATTGTTAAAAACAAGCAGGCAATAATCACCTGAACAAAAGATTTTTTTTTTCTTTTTGCAAACTCAATATAATAAAACACAGTTCTTGTAACACACAACTTCCACCAGTCATCACTGTTTGGCTAAGTTGCTCATTACCATAAGCGTCTGATGAATCAAAATGAAAAATAATAGACACATATTGTAGTTTATGAGGAAAACAATGGCTGTCACACAAGCGTTTCCTCATGAAAGTAAGGTACTTGGATTTATCACCAGTAAAATATATTTCTTTTTTTTTCTTCTTCTTTTTTGGCTGTCTGGCATTCATACAATTATGAGTTATCTGAAAAGTGAGAGAATTAATTATAATACTAGCATACATATGACTCTGACCAACAGCCTGTGACAGGTTACTATGGATTACAGTCCTGGAACATAATTTAAGAATTGGAAGTATCCAATATTTTAGTAAATATAGAACAACACAAAGGGAGTAACTGTCAACTATTTTCCCTCTAAAAAAAAAGTATCTCATCTAATCTTGATCACTTGGGAACATGATGATGCCAATGTTTTTAATATGATAGATTTCCTGGCCTTTTCAAATGGGGGACAAAGTTAAGTAGACCTGTAAAGGAGATGAGTGGCCTCTATTTACCCTTATGAATACAATTGCCATAATTAGTCATAAGAATTACTTTCACCTTTGTTCAAACAAACCCAGTCGTTTTGAAGGTAAGCCACACAACACAAAGGATATATGATGACTTAAATTTGTATCAATTCCTGCTAAACATCTATGGAAATGTATTTTGCATCTGCCTTAAAGGGAAATGAATTAAACATGATGAATATTATAGGGACTACTATAAAGCAATGTATGCTTTATTATTCTGAAGTCAAAAAAGCTTGATTTATATGTCAAAGAACTAAGTTGGAGTTGCACTCAGCACCAGGAAAGGAATGTGTATATGCACCCTTATTTGTATATATGTCCAAGAAAAAGAGAGAAACTGAAAATGAGAGAAAAAGCACTCATTATAGGACTGCACAGAACCTACACGGAATAGCAAAAATCATTCAGACCTAGGAAACATGGTATGCAGTTATATAATTTATAGCTTTAACGGTATACAAAGCTTGCATGGGAAATTCTGGTATATCTTGGATATACCTTGGAGGAACACAGAAGCGCAGGAATCTGAGGTTTATAGTTTTGTCTCATTTCCAGTGGTTATACAGTGCTTCCTCGTTTCCTTCAAACTACCCCTACCCCAGTTCCAAGCTACTTGGCTTCTCTCCTTTGCATAATTCCAGTCCCATCCTCCCTAACACTTCATTTCAGTTCTCTTTTTTCCCCTTCTATCAATCTCTTAACTTTAGTGCCACACTCCTCAGTCACTTTCAGTTTCACAGTCCATTTTGCCAGTGTCACTGTTTCTGTACAACAGAGGTTGTTCCAGCTCTTTCCATCTCCTCCAAACTTCTTGTGCACTCCAGCTCGCAGCCAGCCTGGCTCTCACCTCGCCATTCGACGTTGCCCTGAATTGCCTTAGCCAAATTTCCTCCTGTTGGCCTACCTGTACTGTGTGTTCGGGACACAGGAGGGCAGCCTCAGAGAGGAGCAACAAACACCACCCCACTGACCAAGCCAGGACAAAAATTTTCATGATGAGCAAAAGTGTGCTAGATCATCGGAGCACTGAACAGGAGAGAAAATAAAATATCGATGCTTCTAGGAACTGCAACAGTCAGTTTGAAGACTCTACTTAATAAACAGGGTAATACCCAAAAGAAGTAGAAATGTTCCGATGTTAAAGCAAGAAGTCTGGACAAAAAGAACTGTAGAATACTATCATGAATTAAATACACTGAAGGACACTGAAAAGTGGAATTTCTTTGGGTAGGACAGAAATAAAGTTAAAAGCAGTAGAGTAGCATTCTATGTCAATGAAGCAGTATGAGTATTTAAGTATATAAGCAGTATAAGGACTCACAGACACTCAATTCAGCTCCAGATTGCTTTGAAGAAGGTTTCTACAACAGATTCTCTAGAGGTGGTATTAAGAATCTGCTACAGATTCCCAGGATCAGAATTGGATATGGATATAGAAATGACTTAAAATTGTTGCAGTGATAAATATCCCTGGGAATTGTGCCATTGTGGGAAAACTTCCCAGCTATAAAACGACTAACAAATGAGTAATTTCTCAACAATTCAACTAACTCAAAAACTTGCGTAACTAATCTTGGTAGAACTCAGTTATTCCTGGATGTAACAGTAGATAGTTTTACGTCTTACTGCTTTCATGACTGTATAGGGAAAAAATCTATTTTTGACTCTGCTTTGGTAAACCAAGGATGTTATAGAAGACCTGGTCATAGAAAATAAATTAAGTGACATAAGATGATTCCAATTAAATTAAATTGAAGAATAAACAAATATTAGACCAGAGTTTCTATCTCACAGAATAAATATGAGAAATTAAGAGACATAGTTAGTGAAGTTGACTGACCTGCAGACATTAGGAACTTATATGTGAAACTGACTGAAATTTCTTTCAATCAGATATGTGTAAAATATCAGGAATGTTTAAGAATATGAGTAATCTTAAATAAGATTAAAAATCGATAAGCAAGGCTTCATTTCTAATTGAATGAATGATCATGCAAGAAGGATTAGGAATAATAGGGCTCTATAAGGAGTGGAAAAATCATGAAAACTGCATCTTGGAGAAAAGGAAACTTAAGAATAAAGTCCAAAACTCTTGCCAAAAATCTAATTCAACTTGTTATTGCAAAGGAAGTTAAAACAAATAATACATGGCTTCTCAGCCATATGAATTAAAAAAAGAAGTGAAATTTGTGTGAAGTGGGGAAAGAAAAGAGGTTAAAATGAAATACATAGACTTTTCCCATTTTTTAGACTAGGGTGGTTGACTGATATAAAGGTATGGAAATACAGATGATTGACTACATGGATTTCACTGGTATCTTGATGTTCAGGAAATTGTGAAATGCAGAAAGTAATAACATGGGACTTGTAAGGTGGATAATGGAAGGTATAGTACACATTGAAAAGGGAATCATCAGTCTGGAATAATATTCCTAGAGTTGCTCCTCAGTGATTGGCCTTCAGGTCACCTTTTTAGTAAAGTCATTAATGACCTGGAAGGAATATGCAAATTAATTCTGTTATGGCAAAAAGTTAGGAGACATCAATACAAATAAATTAGAAAACATGAAATGAGCACGAAAGTTGGAATAAATGAAACTACTTGAAGTTTACAAAACTACTACAAAAAGCAAGGGCAGTTACATGAATTCAAGTAATAAGAAAACTGAAAGCAACAAAAAGAGGAGAATCACTTGGGTGAATTGTTCAGTTATGGGATGACAGATCTAGTGTTACATGCTGGCCATGAAAATAGCTACGAGAAAAGCAAATGTGATCCTAGATTGTAGCAGGGTGGATATTCCCAAGATAGATAAGGAAGCTATACTGGTAAGATCTCATTCAGAATGTACTAATCTCTCCTGACTGATAAAGAAGATGAGTGGGGAAACAGAAAACCTGTCTTAAAGATGAGAATAAAAACCTTGAATTTATTTTTAAAAATAAGAGAAGACTGAGAGCTCCATAGGAATACCAGGAATCCAAAGTCTTCTCCTACCTCTGTGTAGCACTTTAGCAACTGCATTAAAGTTATTTTCCTTCTTTGCTGCTCTCCTCTTCCACTCAGGACTCTTACACACCTGTCTATACAATGGGCATTTTAAGGGGAAGGATGAGAGAGTGCTGATGAGTGTTTGTGCCTGGGATATCCTGTGGTCTGGTGGTTGATGCACAAACCTGGAACATAGGTTCTGGCCTTGTCAAGACTGCAGAGTGCCCAGCACTCAGTTTTCCTGCATCCTGGGTGAGGAAAATAGTCTTTTAAACCAGTCTATGTGAAAGATACCGTCACTACTGGATTGCAACAGGGCTGTTGGCATGTCAGTGGTACCTCACTGGGTACCTTCTGGCCATGCAACAGTGACTGAAGTTAAGCCCTCAGGGAACTTTCATGTTAAATAAGGAGAATTCAATAGCATTAGGTGGAAAGTAAATAAGAAACGAGATTGGTGTTTGGGACTTATATTTTAAATACAGTATTTAAGCTGGATCTCACTCTTGATAGCTGGGAAGCATCAGTAAGTTTTTTATAGAGGGAAGTCAATGAACATATGAAGTTAACACAGTATGCTTAAAATTCCTAAGTGATTTTGACATCGGCTATCACTGAAGACACTTAAAGAAATCTGAGCTGTCATGGGATCAAGGGGAAGGTCTTCTTGAAGATTAATAACTGATTAATAGTTAGCAAACAAAAGGTAGAAATAAATGGATGGATATTATCAAGTGGGTCTCTCAGGATCTCTGCTAGGTTATGTACTGTTCAACATATTCATAAATGAGCTGATAAAGACGGTGAACAACGAAGTGATAATGTTTCCTTATGGAACAAAATTATTCAGGGTACTCAAAGCCAAACCTGACTGTGAAAAGTTGCAGAAGGATCTTATGATGCTGAGTGACTGAATAATAAAATAGTAGACAAAATTAATTGTCAATAAATACAAAGTAAAATACATTAACACCCCCCCCAACATATATACAGAATACTGGGATCTAAGGTAGGCATTATTCTTCAGGAAAAAGATCTTAATAACAGTGTAGATGGTTCCTTGAAAACAGTGAAAAGGCAAAAAAAAAAAAAAAAGCTAGGATATTAAGAGAAGACTGAGAACAAAACAGAAACTGGATTAAAAAAAAACCAAAACATGATCATAGTGGTGGTTATGGTAATCTATTTTTGAGTCCTATGTTACAGTGATCCCATTTAAAAGATAATGAAGTGAATTGAACTGGCTTGGGCATCTGTACAAGGAAAATCTAGAATTCATCAGCTTGGAAAAGAAATTCTTGAAAGTGAGATCAATCCCACTCTCTAACTGATATAGAGTAAGGTCTATCTATATGATTGGAATCTATCAAATCATAAAAGATATGGAAAAGATTTCCAGGGAATTACTGCCTACTGTTATTTTTAAGAGAAGAAAAAGGGGCGACCAGAATCTTTAAAAAAACCAAAAGAAGCACTTTTCCTTACTGTGCATAATTACTTTGTGGAATTCATTGCCACAGGATGTTGTGGAAGCTAAAATTATAACTGGATTCACAAAGGAGTCAACAGATTCATAGCAGAGGGGCTATTAATCACAGTGGTCTGGATGCTGCCTCCAACTTCAATTTCAAATGCTGGTTGCCAGAAACTGAGAAATATTCAAGAAAGAGGAACAGTCTATATTTGCCTTGTTTCTTATATTCTCTTTCTACCTACTGTTCATCTTGTCAAAAATAAGATATTTTATATACAAGGGTTTTTGTTTGGACCAGTGTGAACATTCCTAGCTTTTATGCATTGGTAGGTTAAACGGTGTGAAAAGAGAGGAGGTACAAATCCAAGGGTTAGTTATTCCTCAAGAAGTGAGCAAGACTGGTCACGCAGTAGGTCTAGCGGGGGTAACGATAGAATTGAGGTGTGATCAGAAGAAGAAGGTTCTGGGGTGCACTTCAGAGTGGAGCAGTGGGAGACAATTACTAAATTTGTTTTGAAATTAAGATATATGTGTTTATGAATAGTTTGCAAATAGCATGCTTGCCTGGGGTGGTAGAGGTGCACCACAAGGCCTCTTCTAGACCTGCATCCAAAACAGAAACCTGAATCTTTTAAGGCTCATCAGCCTCAAAGTTAAGTGGAATAAAAAGCTGTATGCATGAGGCTGAGCTCAGTTGCTCTAAATTCCACCTTTGAAGTGAGATTAATCATACATGGTAAAAAGAAAGCTAACAAAACCAAGGGAAAGCTGAGATTGCTAAATCATAACTATTTCTGTGATATTACCATGAAATGGAGGAAGGGTATTTATGCTGTGCGAAGGCTTTTGTCATCCTCTGCATGTATTTTGGGCTTATCAAAACCAAATTCAGGCTATGATGAAAATTTTTGTCCTTGGCCTCATCTGAGTAACACAATAGGGTGACTCTAGTACCACTGAGAGCAAATTTGTCCCATCTTGTGTTTCTTCATCATGGTTATTTTTATAATTTTTATGGGGATATATGCATAGTAAGCTCATAACCACACAGTAAGACTAAAGAAAAATGAAGATTTTTAAGCCTGACATATCTGAAGTCAGTATGACTCCATTTTGGTAATTCATAGCTTATAGTAATACCAAGTAAAGTTATCCTAAGAGATCAGAAAAATAAAAAGTCAGGAAACAGCTTGGTAATCCTTTTCCAGTCTCTGCTGTGGATGGTTAGGGAGTTCAGAGCAAAATATCTCTGCTGCAGGAGAAGCAGATTGTTGTGGCCTGGCACACATTCAGCTGAGTTTACAATGTGTCAGGATGTTCAACCATGTGAGAAAAGAGCAGGAGTGATTCAATATGATCATATGATATTTTGTCCTGGTGCGTTTTTTGTATATGCATATACACACACCCTGGAGGAGGCAAAAGGACTGTGAAATAGATCCAACAGCTGAACCGTTGCATTTCAGGCAAAGCACCACATGCTCCGTGAATCACTGCCCAGCACTGATGGGCTAGCTGTTGTGCCCTGGGTAGGTGGGGGATGTCAAAGCTGTTACTCTTCCATTTTTTAAAGAAAGTAATAGGCTAATATCACTGCTTTGTGTGGGTATGCCACAGGACAGAAATTTTTACATTAGGTCACTTTAAAACAGTTATTTAGGTTTTTGACATTTTAAACTACTGCCAGATAAACATAGTGAATTATTTTAGTCATTGTCTAATTTTTTAAAGATGTTTTTGGTGAGAAATTCTGTTTAAAAAACAAAACAAAATTTATATCCTGTATATCCAGCTGGAATATCTGACATTATCATAAAGCTGTTGGTCTCTCTGTGTAGTAGCAACAGTAATTGCAGGGGAAAATATGCACCAGTATCAAGCACAAGTACAAGCCTACCTTGTTGTTTATCTGAAACGGTTTCAGAAGACCTCAGAATATTGAGTACAGGGGTTTCTCAAGGGTTTTTCAAGCCAGATTATTAATTAACAGGGAAACTGTCTTGGGAAACTCCCATTTATATGTTCCTGTGGTAACTTTAGCAGTGACTTAAATGGAACTGTATGAATAAGAAAAAACAAAACACTTTTTTTTAACTGTCAATAAAGTAGACTTCATAATAGTTAATAATGCCATTTCCCTATTTCATCTCTTTTCCCCACCTGCTTTCTTCCCTTCTTCCCCTTCCCTTGTTTCTCTGTCTCTTAGCTTCCTTCCCTTATTTCCCTCAAAACATCCTATTTCCTGCTCCTCTTTTGCGTGTATGCGTGTTTCCCTCTTACATGGTTCCTAGTGCTGAGACCCCTCATCCTCTAGAAACGTCCTGCCTGTCTACCTCGTCATTTACACCCCGTTACTTTGGGCATTTCCCTTCTGCAGCTGTGTGGGAGGCTTCAGTGTAGCAGTATATCCATTTCCTGAGGCTGACTTCAGTTTCTGCCCCATGTCTTTGCAGAGTAGTACCTCCTCACAGCCAAACTCCTCTCAGAAAACATGGCTTAGCTTTTCTTGTCCCAGAAATTAAAAGAACTGCACTACTTGTCTCTGTTTACACTATAATATATAATATTTATAGTCCCATTAATCCAGTTGCAAGTGCCCTGCTCCTGTGTAGATGCTACAAGCAATGAAGAACAGGAGTCATCTTCTGATGGAGAGGTGCAGCATTATTAAAACCTCGTCCATAGCCATACCACTGATCCATGCGAGACTGGTTTTCTGTGAATGCTACTTCATTGTTGTGATATTCAGTTGTTCCTTACCATAAGCCATGTTCTCCAGTTTATCCACAAATGTATTGCTCAGGTTGATGTGATAATGGCAAATACAGGAAGCCATTGTTCCTCCAGCTCACTGGTGGCCGTCTGAATAGGTTAACTTCTTATGTCTTACTTCCTTGTGGGTTGGGCCTTCTTTTCTGACAACCCTGAAAATCAGATGTCTTTTCCTCTTCTTTTGGCCCTCTGAATTGAAAGCTTGATCTCCAATAAAATAGCTGCTCATGCACTTTTTAAATGTTTCAGTCAAGTTCTTGTTGTGAATAACACCTCAGTCTTGAGGAAAACGGGAGTGTTCACAGATTGCAAATCTCTTTTTCCAGTTAGAACAATTCACGTTTTTGAAGTTTTTTCAAATCATAGCGTAAATTTATTGCAGCATAGCAGCTTTTTCATATGCATGTCAATATCCTTTTCCATTAAAATTAATTACAACTAATATTTTACACATAATGTGTTTATTTTTCATTTGTTTTCATTTTCTAACCACAATCTTTTCTTTAAACACTGATCATCTGTTCCACCTTGTTTCCAGAACAGCTTGACTGTAGCTAGCCAAATTATCCCTCTCTCAGGTAAGTTTCTTGCAAGATTTCCAGTAACTTAATGCCAAAAGACTGATAATAAAAATAATAACAATAAAACAAGGAATTAATACAACAGCAAAATAATAAAGCCCACTCAAGCAGTCTAACTCTGCCTTCCTTACTTCTTTTTCTTGCTCTCGTCCCCATACAAGTCTGGTCACACCTGTGTCCAACTATTTGCGTTTCCATGAACTTTTCACAGGGAATGTGGCAGGTTTCAGAGGGCAGGTTTCAGAGGGCCAGCCCTATGCTTATTCTCCAGCGTTCCTACAGTGCATGAACTCCTTTGTGTCACTCTTACTGCCTGCCATTTCTTCTCCAAAAGTATTAATTTCACCTAAAATGAGGTCTCGCAATATTAGAGGACTTGTCAGCTAATTTCAGGTTTTGAACCATAATGAGTCAGGTGTGGATTCATACAGTCTAACTTTCAACACTTAGCTGAACTGGGAAAAATATGCAACTGCAAAAGTTTTTTTTTTCTCCTTTTCTTTTCTTTTCTTTTCTTTTCTTTTCTTTTATTTTCTTTTTTTCCTTTCTTTCTCACAGTTTCTTTCTGGTGGACAGTGCTGCCAGATCAGGTACAGTTCTTGTCTACAGTTTGATGTGTCTACTCCTTTCTCTAGTGGCTGGCTAAGCTTGGTACCGCACCACCCACTTACAGACCCCTCTAGTCTTCTGCCACCAATTAAATATGAAGTTTGAGATAAAATCCACTAGGCTGACACACTGGCTGGATCTTGCCTAAAATGACTATTCCACTGATTGACAGAAGATTTTTTCCTTATTTCATTTGACTCTCTTGAGTAAAATTACTGAACCTGATCTATCTGTATTAAAAACTGAAGCCTAAATTCTTACATATTTATATGTAAGGACTCTAGGAGCTAGAGCAATCAGAAAAACTCTGAAGTGACACTCATAGGATAATAACCAGAAAAAGGCTATCTTTACAACATACTCTGAGCTTCTGCATAAGACAAAACAAAGATCTTCCATCAAGCCCATATCTTCTGTTTGAGGAATAGTATAGCTTCCATGGAGGTATTAAAATGTTGTTCAGCAGTTGTGGAACACAATAAAATTGGAAGCACTGACAGTGCTGAGTCCAGTATTTATCAGTTGTTCCATGGTGGTTGCTGGCACTGGCAGATCAGATGCAGTATCTCTGGAGCTCCAGAATGTTAACCTCATAATAAACCATCTGCTCGCTGTATGACAAACTGCGATGCAGCACATTGTCAGTATTTACGAATGATAAATAATAATAATAATAATGGATCTGTTTCTATAGTGCTTCCAGTGGATAGCAGCTGATCATGCTTACTGAATCCAGGGAAGGAATGCCAAAAGGAAAACAAATGAATCTAACCAGCTGTGGAGCTATTTTTGAAAAGCTGAGGAATTCAGCTGGTTGCTTTCTATTGCCTTTAAAGGTGGTACAGTGATATCTCAAAATTATCCGTATAGCCTTCATATGAAAAGGGATTTTATTTGTTTTTTAGACGTTTGAGGGAAACTGTGGGACCCCAGTGGCTGACAGTACACTTCTGCCCGTGGACAAGGCATATAAACACTGCTCTGCGTGCACTGTCTGAAATCCAAGGCCTTTCTGTCCGTCACTCCTTGCGCTGAAGGAAATATAGCCTCAGCGCTCCTGCCCAACTGCCCCAGCTCCAAGGCCCCTGGGTGCCTGCGCACGCACCCCGAGACGGGTGCAGCATCCCAGCTCCAAGGCTGTTCCGTGCCTCAGCTCACACAGATGCAAACGCAGCATCACAATTCCAAGGCCTCTTTCTGCCAAACTCTCACGCCGCGGTTCAGAAGCAGTTACAAGGCCCTTGCTTGTGCCAGGACGATTTAAATGAAGATGATTGAGACTTAGGGTGGGTGCGATTTTAAGGGTCTTGCTGAAACATGCTGTAAAACCAGGCTGCAGAAAAAGGCGAAACACCACATAAACGGCTTTGCTGTATAAGTGAGACTTGGCAGGTCTTCCTCAGCTCCTCCAGCAGCCTTTTTTTTCCCCTTTTTTCCTCTGGCAATGAGCCTTAAAAAGACCTCAAAGACATTTATATGCTGACCAAAGAAACTCTTTCTATAAACAAGCAAAGAAGGGTTTATATTAAATGTATGTTGTTTATCATTGCCATTGTTGCAGTAAATTAAGATAACAGGCGAGACAGAACATTGACAGCTCCTAAAGCCACTGAATAAACCTACGACTGCACGTAGCTTGCTGCCTGGGGCTCCTTAAAGCTCCTGCCTTGGTTTTCCTCCTGCCTGTGCTTGTTGACTTCTATCCAAATGAGTTAGAAAGCAACTCATCAGGCCTATATAATTCCATGCACACTTCCTCTCACCTCCAAACGGGAAGGTCAGCTTCTGGACAAACTTTGTTTCCACTGCTTTGAAAGAGTCTGTTGTGTTTCATTTTGTTTTGAGTGGAGTAATTATCACTAATTATTGGGAAATGAGCAGGAGTCAGAGGCAATTCCAAAGCCACCCAGAATAAACTGTGCATTGTTGCAGGGTTGTAGCACAGCTGTTTTGCAGAATTAACAGTCTGAAAGATTTGGAAGTGACAGTTTCCTTTTCAGGGAGAGAAGAGGGCAAAGAGCTATGTTGCTGCTTTGAGGTAAATCTCTGTGTTCAGGAAGAAGTTTGAGCTGGAGAACACAAAGGTGTGGAACAGATCCTCATGTAGTCCATTTTCCTCACAAGTGAATCTTGGACAGGTATTGTGTCCAGGGAAAGACTTCAAATGTCAGAACAGCTGAAAAACTTCTTTCAAACCACATATAAGGCAATCAATGAGATTTCCATTAGAGAATAGTGAATAACAAGGGAAATTACAAAGAATGATACTGTTTGGTCTTAAAGGACAGACCTTGAAAAATGAAGTTCTTAGGATAACTGAAATTAAACTGTCCTGCATTTGATTTGGTCCTTCTCTTGTTTTCATCAGGAGAAATACTTAACCCACAGGAAGTCCAGTTTTTCCAGGCTAATTTGGGAAGAGGGTCCGTTCCTGAAGTACAGAGAGCTCTGGCTACACCCCACTCAAAGATAATGTATTTATTGGTATGTTTGCTTGTGTCTGATGTAATTTAAATAATTTTTAATTACACAAGCCTCATTTTAAAGAGTCAGGCAAAAGTACACTGATTATAAATACATTATATGTCACTACTGAAGATGAAAATATAGATGACTTTGCCAGAACTCCTTTCTGTGATTACATTTACACGTATAATTATATGCAATTCAAAATCAGAACTTGTTCATATCTACCTATATGATGTTGACATGACTTTATTTACAGCCATTCATGTATTCATCTGCAAAAGTATATAATTTGGAAGACAAGAGACACAATATTTTAAGCAGGTTCTAAAACAATCTTAGTGTTTGTTGCACACTGCTTTTTATCATCTTGCATAGTTTGTGGTATTGCACATCATCTTTAGAATCTCTTTAGAACTATGAAGTCCTATTTTTTTTTCAAATAAATGAATAAATAAATGTCATGTTGCATAAGTTCAATCAACTGTGAGATAATGAAGACTGTAAAATAGAGGACTTGATGGGTCAGTGGTTGCTAATGGACTGCAGATTCTTGTAGGTCATGGGTTCGTTGCCAGGCTGTGTTGTTTGAAGGTTTTTCCTTTTTTTTTTTTTTTTAAACACTGGTTAATTGCAAAACAAAAGTGGTTTCATGATCCAAATGCAGATACTAGTGCCCACATCCAGATCCTGAATTGTGGTGGATAATGTTTGTGGGCCCTCGATGCAGGGTCACGCTTCTCAGAAGCTTTGGCAAAACCAAATTTTTCTGCTACAAGGATCCATCCCAGGCCAGCAGCATTGTACCTGATGGTAGCGGCCAAACAGCCCTGCAGAGGCTGTATGCCCAAAGTGACTTCTGGAAGGGGACTGGTCTCTTCCTTTCCAATACTGTTTTTCCTTTATTTCCCCAAGACTGACTGTGGGTACCGAGACCCGACTTCATCATTTAATTTCATGGTGGCGGCTGAAAACGAGGCAGGAAGAATATTTGGATACAGTATCAGAGTGCGGCCAGGGAAAAAAGTGATTACATTCTTGGTACTGGAGTGACAGAATGAACTTCTCATTTCCGAATGCAAGGTTTGTGCCTCCCAACTACCCATGAAACTGCACTTAGATGACAGCAAACAGAAAGACACAAACATGCAAAATACAGCGATATACACACAGATATGCATAAGAGGCCATGAGTCCCACAGGCTACAGGAAGCAGCTACAGAGCAGCACAGCTTTGGGTTATGGACCAGATGCACATGCTTGGACGAAAAGGGAGAGGCAAGGAGTGAGTGGGGAGGGAGAAGCTGTTCTGCATTACTCTGTAGCAATAGCTGTGGTGCAACCTGGTCACAACCACCTGAAGCAGGCTCTTGCTTAGAGTAGTGCTCCTGGGGTTGGGTGCACAAATAGAGATACAGAAAGGTTTAAGACCCCACTGAGTCCAGAGATGATTTTGCTGTTCTCTCACCGCTAGGGTTGCATAAAACCAGCTCTGCTTGACCTACACTAATCCCAGTTGCAGTCAAGTACTATCTCCTGATAAAAATGTGTGTATTTGAATTAAAGTCTATTTCCCTTAAGAAGTTCATGCATTTGAATTCAAAGCATATTTGGTCATAGTCACTTCTGCTGCAGTGTTCTGTGGATAAACAGAAGATCCATAATTGAAAAAGAGTCCATTAAAAGTGCAGAGAGTAAAGGAAGGGTGTGAATTTGGTGATTATGAAGGTGAATGATTAATAGCGTGTATTAGCGCCAGACATAACACAGACAGATGCTTCCCCAACCATGCAGGTCTGCTAGCATTTTAAAATGATATCTCCCACCCCTTCTACTCCAATCTTGAGCCATTCTGGCTCTGGAAACAGTCACCAGTGCTAAATTGTTAGTGGTTTTGAAATGAGAACAAAAGGAGAGAAAAATACTTTAATGAACATTTGTCCTTGGGATTACACAGGCAAAAGCCTATAGAAATAGGAGTCCACTGCATTTGAAGCATTCGTTTTTCTCCTTTGAATGGATGCTAAATAGAAGAAAGTGCATGACTACATCCTACTGACCCTGTGAATAGCCAGAAAGCAAAAGAATATGTGTAAACAGAAGCTTTGCTTGTGATGTATGTCAGATTATTTTTTATCAACAGTTTTCTGAGACTTTAAAAAAAATGTATTTATGACTTAAAGTACAGAAAAGCTTCTTTCATTTTTTTCTACTTTACTGTAAAATGTATTTTGCATTTCTCAGCTGCTCCGTCCTGTTTCCTCCATTCAAAATACAATAACTTTTGCTGAAAGCAGCCAAAACCTGCATGAAAGCTTGAAATTTGCTTCCATAATGTCTTCTCTCCTGCTAAGCAACTGCCTGTGATGCACTTATTTCATGTTTTACTGTGAATATTCTGTAGAAGGATGCTTGGCTTTGGCCAAAGAAATCATTCCACTTCAGTTATGTTGATTTATCTGGCAACTTTTTTGTAAAATGAGCTCATAAAGCAGGAGTTACCTGGAGTGAGCATATGTATGTTAATTGTATCAATATACTAACTGCATTGGTCATACACTTTCTCTTAAATGACTGTTCAGCTCAAGAGAAATACAGCTATTTCTTTCTGTTGGGCTGCCAAAAGCTGAAAATATATCAAGATGGTATTTTGGAAAGAAACTCTGACATGCAGCTTTACTGTTTGTAACACTGGTGTCAATGTTCTTGTCATAAGTTCCCCTATAAATCTGAGCAGTGAGACCTTGAGTGAATTGCAAATAGGATAAAACCCAACGTAGAACAAACTGATAGCAGTGCAGTTGGCTGGGCATATGTACTTTCTAAGCTGTCTTCTAAATGCAGATATCCTTCCAAATAGACAAGTAAGGGGGATGGACGAGGCAGTCCAGGGCTTTGTGTGAAGAGACCTTTCTGTGCTCTGTTCCAGAAGTGGTTGCTCATTTCCTGTTTGACTTTGGGAGGCCACATATGCTTTGTTTCCTCATCCAAAAAAAAGATAATACCAAAACAAGATAATATTTTCAAAGGGGTATTGTGAATTCGTTAATTGTAGTCTTCAGTCTCTTAAAGTGTCTTGATTGTAGGAACATTTAATATTCACATAATTACAACAAGATGAACACAATTTTTTTTAACAGTATTAATCTTCCAACAAGATTTCAAAATGAGAAAAATTATAGATGGTCATGAGCCAAATTGAGAGATTTGTGACTGAGGGAATATTTAGAATATAAAAGCGTGAATAATCTATTTTCTCTGGGTTTCTCTGAGCTGCAATTAGAACCATGTGACCATGTTACCCCTCTCAATGGCCAAGTCTGCTTTCATCAACAGTTTTTAGGACTGTACACCAGAACTAGTGGTTGAATTTGGCTGTGATATTTACTAAGCTGCTTCCTAAAGTTCCAGGACTGAGCAATGAGAAATACACAACTGAGGAAAGCTTTATTAACTACAATACCTTTCCTGAAACTATTGTCTTCAAGAGTGGTATTCTGTGAACAAGCTTTTAAATATCTGGCTAGACAGCCAGGCAGGTATCAGACTAGGTACAAAAGCCTACCATTTGTGGGCCAGAACAATTTTCTCCAGTGTGAAACAGAAAGTAGTGCCACCCCTTTGGCAGCAAGATCAGAGGAATGGTGATCTTCTGTCAGAAGCATTTACCTCAGGGCATACTGCTAGGATTGTGATGTGGCAATAATTTCCTAATTGCTACTAACTGCTCCTTAAGGGCTGGACTGTAATGGAAGCCTTTGCTTTTTCTTTAACATGAATCAGCTGAATCAGAACTTTATTCCTGGTGGAGAGCTTAAGATCAGGATTTCAGGTTTAAAGACTTTTTTCCTGGAAACTCTTACTCCGGAATGTTCATGTGTTTGAACTGAAAGGAGACTGCTAAAAGAGTTTTCAACATCTTAACATTCTTATAAAGAAATGATAAACTCTTGGAAATTTATTATGCTTACAATAAACTTTTAACCTGAAGCAAATTGTTCCATAATTATCTGTATCAGGGTTCTTACATTGTCCTCTAAAGCATCATTTATGGGATACTGGCCAAGGAGATGGCATACAGGACTCTAAGGACTGCAGATCTGATCCTGTATGCAATTCATAGAATCATCGTCATGTTGGTTAGGAGGGACAGCTAGAGGACATCTGCTCCATTCTCTCTCTCACAACAGAATTAGCCCCATGCTGGATCAGGTTAGTGCCAGATTTGTCCAGCTGAGTCTTGAAAACATATAAAGATGGAGATGCCACAATCTCTCTGGGTAACCTTCTCCCTTGCTCAAATACTCTCCAAAAAAGGTTTTTCCTAATGTATAATTTGACTCTCCCAAGCTGCTGATTATAGCTCTTGCGCCTTATTTTGCCATCTGCCACTACCGAGAAAAACTTGGCTCCATCATCTTTGTAAATCCAAATTGTGGTAGTCTTGGGTTGGATTGCCTCTTGGCTTCTTATTTGTCTCTTTTTAAGGGACTCATCTCCTTCAAGTTTTGCTCTCAGGCCATGTGTCTTGGCCCTTAACCATCTTGGTAGCTATCTGCTCGACCATGGCATTTCTGAACATCCTTGAACTGGTGGCCCCAAAACTCAACACAGTATTCCAGGTGCAGCCTTGCTAGTGCCACAAAGAGGACGATAATAACTTTTCTACATTTACTAGCCACGCTATGCCTGATGTAATCTAGTATATAGCTTGCCTTACTTATCGTGAGAGTACACTGTTGACTCATATTCAGCTTGGCACTTGCCGTAACCCCCACATCATTTTCAGCTGGGTCGATACTCCCAGCTGGATCTGATGCATGTGGTTATTTTGCCCCAGGTATAAACCTCTGTACTTCTTCTTGCTGATCTTCATGACTCATTCCTATGATCTGAACAAGATTTATTACTTTAATCTCCTTCAGTTTTCTGCACAAACACACATATTTGTTATTGTGGGATTGTTTGTGTGTACTCTTTTAATCTTTTGACACTGCCAAATTTCCTATGGAAAATTTGGTACAAAGCAAGTAAGTGTAGTTTGCAGAATTTGGTGTTTCAGTCATATTAAATTTTAAAACACATACTGGATCTGTATTATTGAAGTCTTCAGAGAAAAGAAGGATTAGTTTATGTATGTATGTATGTATGTATGTATTTATCAAAAGCCACCCACCCTCCTAAGAAGGGGCTACTTGATTTTGCTTAGTTTAAATTGAGCTTGACTAAGTTTGAAGAGAGCATTTCTCAGATTGATTAGCTTTTATTTGACTCTTTATGTCTTAAGCATAAGCACACATACACAGAAACACATACATATTTCCAGGGCTCAGCTTATTTTGAAGGAGGCACTGAAACAGCAGAGGAAACAGCTAATACATATATTTAGGTATAAATCTTACACGAGTGCCAATATACTGTTCTGGGCAGCTCCAGAACAAATTATCCCTATATAATCCTTATTGCTTATTATTTTCAACCATTTGGAAATACCCGTTGGTATGACAAAAGGGTACATTTTAAACAGCTCAGAAGGGTACATTTTAAATATGTCTGAATAAGGAATAATGACTTTGCCCAAAATAAAATACTCCTTTTGTAGAAACTATTTCAAGAGAAAGTAGGCCACTGCACAGGTCTGATACTGTAGGGGCTACTCCGCCCTCGAAAGCAGGCAATAAGGACAGGCAATTCAATAGGCATGCAGGGCCCGAGCAAACAGCCACAGGTACTCCGGGCACCTTGCCAACATCTCCCTGCAGAGAGCGAAGCCCTGCCAGAAGGACTGCGCAGCACCTGCTCGCGTGAGTGCAACGGGCCAAGCGGCCGTGGAGGGGCGAGAAGACCGTGAAGTCCGTAGCTGAATGTCAATCCGAGGTGAAGCGGGGAGCAAAGCTTTACCGGGAACACATTTGCGAAAGAAGTTCTCTATAGAACAGATGACTAAATACATCCTCTGGATACCAAAAATGGCCCGAGCAGCAGAAACGTGTAAAAGATCATGCCGTGGCTGGCGGGAGGGTAGTGGAAAGAGCAGCTGGAGACGCTGTTAGCAATGGGATTGCTGGGTTAACAGGGAAAGTGTTTGAATCCTAAGGGATTTTGAAGAAGGTTCTTGTGGGGGCTGGTGCGGAAGTGTTAGTGGGAAGCGGACAGCTGAATTTTGGGGCAGTATTGGTCTAAACAGTCTCTAGTTTCATTAGGTGACAGGGATTTTGAAGTGAAGCTTTTGGGAAGGCGGTTTTCATTTGTCTCTGCTTAGCGATAAACCTCAAAATATAAACACATTTAGCTTAGGTTTTTAAACATGCCAGCAATTTGGAGATGGAAAGAGGTGTCAAAGGGTCTTTCCCTGAGTCAAGAGAAAGTCGGTTGAGACCACAGGAGTACAATGTAGGCTGGCCCGTTGTGCACTAGGGTGCTCAGCTGCACTTGGAAAGCAGCCGACGGGCGAGGCAGAGCCGGTTATATTGACTCCACTCGCTCAGGAATTCCCCCAAGGCAGTTCCCCTTCTGTTTGGCAGTGCAAGAACAATTCAGTTCCAGGAAGAATGTATGATGCAGGAATCTCAGAGCGACTGCAGCTCCTGAGCAAGCTGGCCTATCTTCAGGCCCATTTCTTAGGAAGGGTGCAGATAACATTACCTTTCAAATACTTCCAAGCCTGTGTGAATAAATCCAGCTCAAGAATGATTTGAAAAGTATGGGTTGTTATTCAGTATATTCTTTTTCTGGAGCTCCATCACAGTGGCTCACTAATTCTTTTATTTCACCACTCTGTTCTTCCTCCGTGAAAAACCTCAGATTTGGCTGTTCAGCTGTGTTACCACTCTCCAGGTTTACCCTGGCATTGCTACAGAATGAAGTAAAACGGTGGGACATGCTAGCTATTGCCGCTCTTAGGGCCATTGCTTGAATGAGCATTGCCTCTTAAAACTGAATACCAAAGCCCAGCCCTTCTATAGGCTGAATTTCACACTGGTGCCTGGAAACATTTACTATAAACCCATGAGATTTTAAATATACTTCAAATAGCAGCAGTTCAAATGACCTTTGAGTCATTTTGACTCTAAATTTTTGTTTTGATGGCCCATTAGTAACATCATTAGAAATTCTCATGACTAGAGTAAGAATATTTTGGGCCTTCAGCTTCCACTTAATTCTTCTCCACAGCTGATTGTTGTAATCAGCTAAAAGTTGATACGTGTACTGATTTCCAGAAATCACATGTCATATTAAGGGGTAGCCAGCACCTATTTTGTGAGAAGAAAATGTCTGAGTATCTTCATCTTTCATTTTATTGCCTTATGAGTATATCTTCTCTGAAATGAAATAATTGCAATATCAAATAGTGCCCACATTTTTTCAGTATTGGCTTGCATACTCATATATTGTATAAAGTAAAGCTAAGTAAGACACTTCAAATGTGAAGTTCTCTATTGATGAAACCAGGAACATTAAAGTAATCACTTAGTATATATTGGTGGCTTCTTTTTACAATTTTTGTTACACACATATAATAACAGTACAGTCATCAATGCTGAGTTACACTTTCCACAAACCATGTATTTTAGTAGTTCTGTACTTTTATCATTGCATGGATAAGATGCTTACAGACTTATTTTGAAATCTTTTCTCATCAGGAAGTTTTGATAGTATTAGAAGAGCTTCTACAGAGGGAAGCATAAAGGACTTGCAATAGCTAGCAAGCATGACATCATTAAAAAGCAATGACTGTTAGGAATATTCCTGTTCTAATCCAGGCCACACATCCTGCTGCCCTGGAACACAGCCAAGCCCAACATCCTTTTAGGGTTACAGGGCAGGCTGTGGCCTTTCACAGTTTGCTTTAGTAATCTCTGCATGTGGAATATTCACTGGCAGGCATTACAATAAAATCTAAAATTACTCCACCAGAGAGCTGGTGTTCCACCCTTCCTGCATTCTTCCCTGACAGTGAAATTGCCCCAAAAGAGCTTTATTGCATTGCATAGATTCTGTGAAGGATTGTGTACGGAGAGCTGATGGAGTCTTTTACAGTGTTTTGCGAATAGACCGAGCAGCATGTTCCACTTGAGAGACGAACATTATTTAGACTACTTAAAAATATGTTGTGCTAATATTCTTATTAGTTCCATTGCATGAGCCCATTAGGGCTTAATTTCACAATGTTTTCTCTACACTTTCGGTGAATGCTTCAGATGACCAGACAAAAAATGATCAGACTCCCCCTTTATACAGCATGGCTTTCACAAGGGCTGTGCAGAGTATAGCTCTCTGAGGCCAGGCACTCTGCCATGCTAAATCCCTTTACACCATCCCTCTGGGAAAAAGGAGAACTAAAAACTGCAGCAAAATGGGCAGCTGAAGATTCCCTGAGCAGTGGTGTTACTTAGCTGACAAAAAGTAGGAAGCATAACTGATCTCATGTTGCTGTTTTTTATCATCCAGTTAATGTTCTCAGCAGCATTTAGAGGAGATATTCATACTGCCAGCTTTTAGCACCTGATTTACAAGATGAAGTAAGAACATAGTGCTGACATGCAGTCTGTAATTCACATGAGAATTTTAGGTGCCTCAAAAAGCAAGTACCTTCGAGAAAATATCCAATTCCTCTGACTAACCAATGGAGAGAGACAGATGTCTCTGCAGGCCTCCAAAACTAGATCCAGTCTCCCTAAATATAGGCACCACTTACTGTTTGGCTTTCTCTATTGACTATATGAGGAATGAACATACCTCCTTTAAAATAACTCATTCACTAGAACCCGAAAATTCAGGTATAATATTGATGCCCCAGATAGGTGACTTGACAGCACCTCTTTCTCCCTAAGCTTCCTAAAATATCAGGGAACAGAAATAGCTTCCTGTAGAAAGTAGCCAAATTTGACTTGTGCTGTGAATCATCAGGCAGTGCCTATCATTGTCCACTGAAAAATGTGGGAACCCAAGAAAAGAGGCTCCAATCTTCTGGAATACTTTCACAAGCTACATTTTTTGGGGAGAAAAGCTTGGCTTAAGAAGTTCCTAACCTTCTTCAATCCATATTCATGCACCAGCTGTACCAACATTTACTTCTCCCTCAATTTACAAGGTTGGGCAATAGCTGGACTGCTGATATGATCCATGTTAAATATAACTACTCCCCATTTTTTTAAAGACAGTTCCTCTGCATTCATTTCTGTGATCTGTTTTATACCATGGTTTCAAAAACAATCGGGCCACCACAGCTTAGGAGGTGATGACGTGTAGCACAGCTTCTTAAGTTGACTATGCAACGAAAGCTAGCATCTCCTAAAATTACACTGTCTAAAATAAGACAGGTGAATGAAATCCCTTGGTTTCACCTCAGTTTGGTTCTACAGAGCAAAGCTGGTAGTAATTACACTTAGACCAAAATATATTACAGAATGTCAGACAGAAAAGCAACATTTGCACTAAGAATTCTTCAGTACATTTTCAGTTATAAAACACTATGAAAAAGTACTTTTGGAAAAAATATACAGCTTTTTTATATCAAAATCAATTCCCATAAACTGAGCTACTGTCTGGAAGAAAATAAGTTATTCATAGGTATTTATACCATAAAAGACAGCGGGAACTTAAATATCCCTAGGAGATTTATAATGAATAGAGCACCTTCCAGTTAAGGCAATCCCAGAGAGACAAGGTGAGGGAAGCTCAGACACTCTGAAATGTATTGTTACACTGGAATCACATCAATTTTTTGTCTTGCTAATTTGTAACTGTTATTTTGTATAACAGGAAAGGAAATGTAGTATGAAAGCAGTCTCACAGATTTTGTCCATGGCTATCATTTTAGAGCCAAATATCTCCCTTTGTTTGTCTGCAGAATGTATGTGATGCAACATACATATGGCATGAAAGCATGTGGGAGTCTGTACCTTCTTTACACCTTGATATAATGCTCTCTGATATTGGCTGTCCGAAACCTTGAGAAGTGGTAGAGTTGTCTAGAGAAGATTACTGACATACTGATCTCTCCTCTGGCTCCTTTACATCTGATAAAAGTGTCATTAGCGACTTCTAGAAGTTTTCCATCTACCTGGACAAGGAGTTTCTTACTGCAGACTCTGTCCTGTGATGATCTCCTTGAAAGGCTGATCATAGCAGAGTATCAAAGTAGGCTTGAGACTGAAGGTGAAAGAAAATCTGGACAGTAATAAGTATTATTAAGGGCAACTATGATTCATCAGCTATCAACCTTGATAACTGTATTCTCAAGACCAAAACTGAGGCTCCATGGGTGGTACAGATAAGTGACAAACCTTGACTACTAATTTGACTTTGTGCATCCTAGCAAGTCCAGCCTGCATACCCGCACCTTCATACCAAACTCCAGCGCTGGGAACATTGCCATACCTATCGCCTCTTCACAAATTCAGCTCTTTCTCATCATGACTGTAGCCTCTGGGTCTTGCAGGAGACCAAGCATGTAGATATGAGAGAAATATTTTCTTTGCTTTCTTGAGATCTGCTGATGTACCTGCAAACGTTGTTGAACATGCCCTAGTTATAAAATAAGGGGCTCTGCAAAGGCCCCACACAGCTATAACTGATATGGGAGCAGAGCTCAGTGAGCATTTTGGCTAGGTGCCCCTGCCTGAAGCACAGGAAATCATATGTAAAAAGTGAGGTATGCAAGCAGGGGAAAATGTGGTAGAAGGGTTTATGTACAAAACTTTCCTTAGGCTGTATGATCATAAACTGTTCCCTGTACTGTGTTATAACTCCACCATTCTCAGGCCTGAGTTAAAATGGCAGCATTTTGTGGAAAGACCAAACATATGATTTTCCATATTCTCCACAGTGCTGCATGACTCCAGAGACAGTTGGATTACGTTTATGCTAATAAATTAATCATTAACAGGCCCATTCTCTGAACTTGTGACCAAGAACTACAGTCTGACAAGGTCCATATAACTTAGTTCTCTTGGCCTTCAGAACCAAGAATCCATATCCAGACTGCCTGTTGGGAGTGATCCCTAACCTATGCTAACTCCTGAATCATGCCTGGGAATTATTTGTGTGAATGCTGATTGTCTTGGACCAAACCCTTGCAAGGGACCATTCTAATATTTTAATACTTTATATGATCAAGTTTCAGCACTAGTACCCATGCCCAAGAACTGCTTGCTTTACCAACATGTATGTAGCATACAGCACACATCAATAACCATACTTTTAGTGCCTTGGTATGCTTGATCCTATGGACTAGTGGGCCAGGACACTTGGGCCTTGATTCTGGTGCAGCTGGCTTAGTTCTACCAAAATCTAGCTTCTCTCCTGCTATGTCTCTCAGATTGTGAAAAGACGGCTCCCAAATATGGACTGAACTGCCAGACTGGATCTCTCTGTGAACCGAGACATAATCTGCTGACTTTAGTTAGAGCAGGTTTTGGGTGTAGCTGTGTGTGTTAGAGGGTTGATGCACTTGAAGAGAAATCCAGAATGGCAGTTCAGCATGGATATTGATAGTCTTTCTTCTTAAAGAAGGATCTCCATGGTGGTGATGGTTATGAAGCCTCTCTAATGGAGGCTGGAGGGTCATGAATTAGTATGAATCAAGGCTGATAAACACCCCATTGGAACTTGGCAGCTCATGGAGAATGAGGATGCTGACCCTAAAAGAAATTGTTAATTATTTTACAGATAGGGTCGAGTCATTATATAAATCTCACTTTGTGGATGAAAAGGTGAGCCAACCACTGCTGGTCAAACCACACTCCATATGGAGCTACTGGAGCAAGTCCAGCGAAGAGCTATTAAGAAGATTAAGGGACTAGAGCATCTCTCATATGAGGAAAGGCTGAGAGGGCTGGGACTGTTCAGCCTGGAGAAGAGAAGACTGAGGGGGAATCTTATCAATGCATATAAGGGAGGGTGTAAAGAGGATGGGGCTAGACTCTTCTCAGTAGTGGTCAATGACAGGACAACAAGTAACAGGTACAAACTGAAACACAGGAAGTTCCATCTGAACATAAGGAAAAACTTTACTGTGAGAGACACTGAGCATTGGAACAGGTTGTCCAAAGAGATTGTGGAGTCTCCTTCCTTGGAGATATTCAAAAACTGTCTGGATAACCTGCTCTAGGTAAACCTGCTTGAGCAAGGGGATTGGACTAGATGATCTCCAGAGGTCCCTTCCAACCTCAACCTTTCTGTGATTCTGTGATTCTGTGTAGGCAAGTCAGCTGTGAATGTCAGAAGAACCTAGCTGGATATCTCTCTGTGGAAGGGCTGGCTTCTTTCGAGCAACCTGAAGTACAGAGTGAATATAACTGGCCACACAGTTCCCAGTGTGAAACAGATTGGATGCTCTGATCCAAAGTGCTGTCATGAAGCATCTCATGGAATTGCTGTAATATGACATAGTTAAAATAAAAAGACATTAAAAGTATTCATAGCTCAGTTGGCTGTGAGTTGCATGTCCCAATATATGCATGGGGCAGAGTCTCACCTAAAAGGCTAAAACTTAAGAATGTAAAGAAGGGATTTCCCTGATATATTGCATTTCAAAGGAAGTCTACTCCTCCTCTCCCTATGTGATATTTCCTGGAGAAGCCTGTCTGTGCTGGTTTGTATGGTGTTTCATATTTGATCCACATGGCAGCCCAGACCTGACCTTTGCTTAACTGATAATAGTTGTACTTATTTGCTGTATACTTTGGAAATGTACAGAACAGAAAACTTATATGTAAAGTTTAAAGATCTGGCCTTATTTCTGAATTCTTTAAGTGTTTGATCTCCTCCGTTAAAGAAAAAAAAAGTATCATCACTTAAATCTTCAATACTGTATGACAGTTTTATTAAACCAATTTCCCTCCTTGCCAGTATCCCATCAAGAATTTTGCATGAGAGCCTTTGCAAAGCTCTGATGTTTGATAATACTTTATTTCGTCTTCTGTATTTAGACACCACTGGTGCTTAGATAAATTAATAGGTGTTTATAACTCTGGTTCCTTTTTAGTTTTGCTTTCTTAAGCTCTTGGAAAATTTGTTAGAACAGTCTCCTGTTCTGTGTCTCTAATAGTTTCTTGGAGAACTTTGATAAATTAGAGAAAAGATTAATGTCTTCTCTCCTATGGCAGCTCATACAGGTTCCATGCAGTACCACACACCCAAATACTCCTGCCAACGTTTATATCTTAATGTTTTGGGGAAAACAGAGGCAAGCTCTTGGGACACTGTTGCATGCGGCACAGAATTCCCGATGTTCCAGGAAAGACAAATGGGAAGCAAGAAACAAACAAGGTTTGGCATCAGCAGCTGACCTAACCAGTTACAGTAAATTAGGGAACAAAGGAGAAAGATACATTTTTAATTTTTATGAGCAGGTTCTTTCTATGATACTGTTCTTATGAGACAGAAGATGTTATCTTTATCATTGTATATGACTGAACAGGGGAAACGTGTTGTCAACAATGTCAGCTGCATCAGGAGGTTCCATAACTTTCCTGGGAAAATGATTAATTTACAGCTTGGTGTAGATTGTTAATAGTCAGTCTTTCTTCGTCTGTTTTTACTTAGTGATTAGACTTTTTCCTCTTAGATACACAGTGCTCCATGGTTGGTTTGCTAGTTCATCAGTATTTCAGGGGTGATGCTAGAGTGCAATTCTGATCAGTACAAAACTAGATATCTAAGAACTTCATGTGGAGGTGAGGTAGAAGATATTGGATTTAGAGCTTGGAGAGATTTGAAAGGTTTGTTCCTGTACTGCTTAGGAATGCCTGGCTTCAGAACAAATCATTATCCTCCAGCTTCCACACATGTCAAAAATACAGGCAGGATTTTCTCAGAACTATGGTCTAGGTTTGACAGAATCCATTGAGTCAGAGATGTTTAAAATAATTGGTTTATTCAATAGAACCATTTTGCTTGAAGAATTCCTACAATTTTTATCCTTGCCACAGAGTTTGGCTAGAAAGTAACCTAAACTGAACTTTTCCCTTTTTGATCATTTATTACACAGTCCTCATGTCTAGAATGCACATATTTAGACTTTTATGCTTTATTTGCAGAACTGCTGAGTGCTCACAGCTGCTACTTGAGCCATTGTGTTTTGAAGATACAAAATGAGTGTTGATGCAAAATGATACAAGACAGTCTAAACTGAAGCTACTGGCAAAAAGTTGCAGAGATGGCACAGAATGACAAGGCAATAAAATCACAGGTGAAATTCTGTGGCAATGACTGTGACGTGATGCAGAAAGAAAAGAACTCCAAACAGTTACTCTTATTACACACATAAAATAAAAGAGTCAAAATTAATCCTCACCGCTTAGGAAAGAAATGTGAAAGATGCCATCAGTTTAATTGGCTGTGATATTCAAAAGATAGAATCATAAGAAGTTAGAGAAAAATCATAAAGAAAAAAATGTTTTTGTTTTTTTTTCACAGAATGAGTCAGTGAGTGCACCTGTATTTTCAAGTGAAAGGTTTGTGCTAAATTTGCCTTCTTTTTGTACTCTTTCTTCAAATGTCCATTACTGACTATTTTACAAGCTATTATGCTGAACAAGCTGTTACCCAAAAGGACTTTTAGTCTGACACAATATGACTATTTCTTAAGATTTTATGAAAAATCTCTGAAAACTCTGATATTGATATCTCAGATTGGGAATTTAAAATTACTGAAAAGTGTGGATGTTCACATTTCTGTGTCTTATGTTGGTATTGGTAAAATCAGTAGGATCCCTCCTTCAGCTCACTGGGAACTGGGAACACAAATCAGCTAGAGCCTGTGAGGGGACTGTGGCTCCATCTATACAAGCAAATAAGCAAGGCCAAGGCACAGGCTTACACTTCAGCACACTGTTTTACTGTGTGCACGCTCCTTTTTATACTCTTGGTTGAGACACGCAGGTATCTTCTGGGGAGCACCCAGGACTCCTCGCCCAGGACACGTGCCAAGGCACATGACTGAAGGACAATGAAGTCGACAGACTGTTTCCAAGAAACAGTATGGATGAGGTGACCCTAATTCATGGGGAAGAAAGTGTGGCTGCTTGAATGAAATATGCCCTGTTCTATTTGCTCTCAGGATCAGAAAACAGGCCCTGACCCAGGCCCTAGGCACTGGCCTCATATTATTTACCAGGATAGATGTAACCTGTGGTGATAAGTACTGTAAGAAAGCCTAATAGAAAATGAATATATCTTTCTTTACAGCAGGGTTTTAGCAATGTGCAGTAAATAAGGATGCATATATACACTGAAGGCAGACAATAAAATGAAATATTGGGTAGCTCTACTCTGTAAGTGATCATCATGTATCATATGTAATGAGGTATGGGTCTCATCAAGAAAAAAATGTAAGCATATAATTCAAGACTATATACTAATAATTATCTCCAAAGTAGAGGGACTAAGGTTTCCAGGCAAGTAATTTCATGCTTTTGTATGCTTTATTTTCCATAAGAAGAGTGTTATTTAAAATAATTTTGTGTCTTTTGTTGTGTGTATTTGACTCTGTAAGCATGCACATGCACAGAACGTTGACATCTACCCCATCAAGCAGTTTAGCCCAGGAGGAGAAAGCTTTTATGGCAAAATAGTTGGTGCTAAGGACCCAATGTATGTGTTACAAGAGAGAGTAGTTTGGATTAGCTCTAATCTGGTCCTATGGACTTAATGTTCTCTGCTAATTGGAGCTGCACTTCTGTAGTTCATCTTCTGGTTTTGTTCTGTCTGCAAGGATCCCTATCCAGGTGCTCTGAAACTGCTCCACTGTATGAACTAAGGCAATGTGCATGAGGATTGCCAAGAGATTCACATCAAATGTACATTCCTTATCAAACCTTATTCAAAATGTTCATGCAGGTCCATTTGGAAACAGACATTTGTTTGCATGTATGTGTTTATCCAGATCAGAAGAAAATGATGTTCTGTACAGAAAAACTCTGCAACTGCCATTTCCTGAATCAGCACAAAAAATATTATGGAGCGAAGATGACATCTTTGAAAGATGACGCTTCACAATCACAAAAGCAGTGATGGTGAAATGGTCATTGCACTCTGTGAACAGACTTTTCATCAGAGGATAACGGAAAATCCAAACAGTGTTCAGTATTTAAAATGTGTGCTTGTTTTTTGTGTTTTCTAAGATTCTCACAAGATAAAGTTTTGAACTTCTATCAACATGGCAAATGAAAATTTATACGTGTCATCTGATCGACTCCAGTAAGGTATACTTTACACTTGTAATGGAAATAAGACTGTGTGTATTATATCACAGTCAATATCTACCTTCTAAATAAATAAGTAACTGCTTCCCTATCAATTCCATGTTAATCTTTGCTGTGCTTTGTGAACTGCTGTGCTTTGAGGAGACTGCTATGGATTGCAGTGGAATATTTCAACAGATATCAAAGCTATCTCTTCCTGAATGTTCTCCTTCATCCTGCTGAAAATAATCATGATAGCTGCATTAATATCTGTGATGAAGTGTATATCTGCATGTGGGCATTCATGTCCGTATATTTAATGTGGAGAGGAATATCAAAATCTTGATTCTTTATTAAAAGTAGACCTTTTGGTATATTTAGTTAAATCCTACTTTATTGTCTAGGCAACAGATATGAACATCTATCATTGCATAATTAGATATTTACAAATGGAATGTTAATAGCACCTATTAATTTTAACTCTATGTTTTGTTAGTAAATAGTGCAGAAAATTAGTTTCATGTTAAAAGGCTTTCCTTGGCATAAAATTTAATCAAAGAGTATGTAAAACACTTTTGTACATCTGAGTGGACTGTAATTCTTTAATTATATTGCTGAATTGTTGCAAAAGAGAAGGATACTGACTGCTACTATTAGTTGCCATTCCATTTTTTATAATGAGAGATTAACAGAATCTAAAAGTAGATTGTTTGCTGCAGTCATGGTAACACATGTTTCAAAATTTGCAAATGTTAGCACACAATATTTTAACTAGGAAAAGAAGATGTCATATCAGATAAGCTCAGCATGGCTTGAAAGTTAAGATTTTTCATTTGGAACATTGTTTGGCTGTGAGCAAGTTTTCAATTTCTCTCTAAATTCTGAAAATTCAGATTATAGCTCAGATCCAATACAGTCATGATTACTAATAATGTCAGTATTTCCAGAGCTGATAGTATAGCCTTTCCTTACTAACTTGAACAATTTCTATTTCCATTTATTACTATTTACTTATCCATACATTTATTTACAGGCTGTCTTCCTGGACCAGACAGAACTGTCTGATAAGGGCATATCTTAAACTTTGGAATGTGATTATGGTATATGTCACATATCCACAGTCAAGCTTGGATCTTGCTATCTCCACTGTTTTTCACAGAACATAGCAATGTCCTCCAGGAGTTTTGAGAAAACAGGATGATTCTTCTGAACATTAGAGACTGTGGAAGAAACTTGTAGCTCTCACTTTACTGTATATTTATGCTTTGTTAAGGCTGAGGAATATCTCATTAATATCTTGTTAACATCTGGAATTTTGTTTATTGCCATAACCAGCAGCCACATCATTGCTCAGTGTAGAACATTTGGATTAACAACATTTGTACTAGTGCCTTAGCAGCTGACTGCAGTGAGCTAGATTTTGTTTTGGACCTTTAGTCCTTCCCTAGTTAGCTACACCGACTGCCAAACTTGCTTTGGTTCTTTTGTGTATATAAGGACACTTCAGTAATCCAGCTGGCATGGTAAAAGGGAAGTAGACTGATGGCAGCTAGTACTGCAGGGTCATGCTTATTTTGTCTTCAAACAGATTTCCAGGTGATGGACTGGGAAACTTATCACTATGGGCACAAAGAAGGGGTTCTGTTTGGTATATATAATTATTTACTGGGGAAAAGAGAGAAGACTTGATTTTATCTCTCAGTGGTGAAGCCATGAAATAGAACGTGGGAAAGCTAGGTTTAAATCCTGGTACCAAAGTCTATTATCTGTGACCAAGTGGAAGAACTTGAGTAAGGGAAACTGAGAGCTTGAGCATGGCAACACCACAGAACAGAGCACAACACAGCACAGAGGTGGAAGAGACTGCGAGAGCCCCACAGCTGGCGTAGAAGTGGTGTCAGAGCAGTGCCAAACCCAGGCTACACGTTGTTCAGCGAAGGGGATTTATCGTATGTGTAGCATTGGCTGGTGTGATTGTTCAGCCTGGATGTCCAAGCTTCCTCTTCCTAAGCCTGTGCCACAAGGCTATCAGAGTGATGAGTACTAGTTTGGAGATCTTTGTGCAGCGTAAATAATGCCCTAGGTTTCCCGAGTCTGGTGATTAGGACACTATCCTTCTAAAATCTCCATTCAAATCAGGCAGAATGGTGATTCAAAACTTGGTCTTTCACATCCTACCAGAAAGCTTAAACTAGGATGAGTTGGGTAAAATGAGTGTGCAGACCCAGCCAGCTCTTCACAAATCCAGACTACATCGGGGAGGACCTCATCATGCTGGGAGAATGCTTTCAGCATTGGGTTGAGGTGCCCCATCAGAGTGGAGATATGGGTTCAAGTGACAAGTTGATGAGTAATATTAGGACCTAGGTAGTTATGTGTGTGTCTGACCACATGTATTCAGACTTTCTAACCAGGAGCTCTGGCATGAGCTGAAGAAGATTGTGATAGTCTCAGTGAAGCACAAAACACTCAAATTCTATTGTGAATCAAGATCCTCTAATGCCAAGTGCAAAAGAACTTAAATATCATTTGAGCTGATTGGATACAGTCAATTTCCCTTTTTTTTTTTCATTAAATGTCTTTGGTCTTTGGGACTTCAACAATTATGAAGATTCTTTACCTCTAGTTGCAGGCTCATGGTCTGATCTAGGCAGAAAAATACAGCAGAGATAAATGATAAACCAATACCAGGGCAGTACAATCCCAAATGTACATGATACCAGAATCATCATGCACCATTAAGCTGGCAGTGTTGGTTTATCAGTGGAGTCAGCCCTGTGTACCTCTCTGAACTGCCCAGCACCTGCCAGACAGGTGCTTCTGTCTCATTCCCTGCTCTTCATAAATTTCTGCCTCCTCCTACTTCCCTAGAGCTAGGCAGTATCCCAGTTCTAGGCAGATGTGTAGCTCTAGAGCCATATGTGACCTGCTTAACCACCTGGTCTTAGCAGTGGAGAGATGATTCACCCTTCCTCACTACCTTTATCCTACTGGCATTTTTTAGTTTTTTATTATGTCAGCATCCAGATAAGATAGTTCAAACCTAGGTTGTGAAGGTCTGTGTCCTTGTGCAGGTGTTGTTTCTGAAGCTTCTCCTTTGGGACAGATAGAAAATCACATTTATTATGAATATCGTAGGACCATTGGAAGTTCTGTTCATTTATGGTTATAAAAGTATTTGGAATCCATGGGCATATATGGCAGTTAGCTATGCAAATGGCAATGTCGATTAACTCATAACTTTACGATTGATTTGTGGGTTTTAGTTCCTCAGTTTCTGGGTGCCCTAAAGGATGTATTTGCCTTCTGTAAAACCAGGCTTCTTTACAATGGGTAACTGTGGGCGCAAAGAATTACTAGTTTTTTGTTTGCTGGAAGTGTCTTCTGTCTGTCAGTCTGCAGCCATTCTGCAGAGAAGTGAATGAATCCTACAGACATGCTCTTGAACATTTCAGTGTTGTGAATAACAGGTGATCAATTCCTGCTTAGAAATCATGAAACTCTGAGGGGTCCTATGGTGCCATTCTTCTGAAAATGTCTTGTCTGTGTTTCTGCTCAATGTTCTTGCCTATGTGGAGAAAAATCTCTGTGAAATTACACAGACATGAAGATGAACATATGAAGAGGAGACTGGCATGAATGTAGACAGATAATGAATATATTTTTCAAGTGCTTACCTGTAATTTACACTCCATGCTATAATGTAAACTTCAGATGTGACGGACTCTGAAAGCTCTTTTGCTGAAGAAATGAGAATCATGCTGGGGAATAAACCCATTGCTAATATTTTCAGAGTTGCTAATTGACTTGTCTGCTGAGGCCAGAAAAGAAAATGAAAATAAAATATACTGTGATTATGCTAATTAGACCTGTACCTAGCAAAAGAACTGCGCTGAATTTCCTCCAGTTCTTTTGGTGCCATGGGAGCAAAGCTTTAGCGTGAAAACAAACAGAGAAAAAGTGGTAGCATGATAAGATAAATAAATACTGGCGTCCAAATGATTTGCAGGTGTCTACCAATCTAACATCTGCAAGAAGGTTTGTGCCATGACCTTGCTGTTCATGACTCCATTCCAGAGCAGCTAATATTTTGTAATTGGATCAGCTGCTAATGCTCTACAGTTTCATGTTTCATTAATTAGAAAGCTGTCGTATGCTCTTATTTTGTCTCAATTACATTGTTAATATATTTCATTTACCTTGTTTACAGAGGACAGTAATGTTTTTACAATAGCATTTTGTAGATGGGAATGCATGCAAAGTGGTCATATTCCTCATCCTTCTCTTTAAATGGAAAATCACCATTAAAAAAAGGGTAAAGGGCTGAAGGGCTTGAGATTTTCTTCTTTCTTTCTTTCTTTCTTTTTTTGTTGTTTTTGAAATACTTTGTTTAAATGCCCCATACTTCAGAGTAGCATCAGATTGCTTAGCTGATAAATATCCCTCACCAACTTATACATTTTGGTGATAAAAGCCATTCTTAGAAACTGTGAATTATTTTACAGGGATGTAAGGAAGCTATTAAAACCTTGCTCCTGTGATATTAATGTTTTGATCATGCTTAGAGGTCCCAGATGAAGACTTGTATGCAAATAGGAAATAGGGATAGTATTAGCCTCATTTGTGATGGGGAACCAAGGAACGGAGAGATTAAGAATAGGATTCAGGAGAATGATCTGAGGTATTTACTTCTAAATTTAGGCAAGACTCATACTCTAAACTCCTTTGTTTTCAGGAAAGTGCATCTCAGTGCAAACAGACATCTTTAGAAGCTTGGTACTATCTTATGTCTGAGTCCCACATGGTGGGGGAGCTTTAGGATTGGCTATGTCTACCACATTTTTTGAAACTGACCTATTAGGTACCTAGCAGGTACCTAATCAATTAGGTATCAAATAGGTACATAATATGATTAAAGAAACAAAATTCACTTTCTTTTTTTTAACTTGGAATTGTTAAAAATTCCTGTGTCATCCCTCAGAAATGTAAGAAATCTGGCTTTGTCTTCATTATTTATGAGCAGAAAATCATTTAAAGAATGAATTTCATTAAAAAAATATCTTCTCCTTTAATCCTTTATCTTATCTTTTTCAGTTACTACGAGATCTTGGTCTGCCTCAGCTTTAGGAATATAATACTAAGATGGAAGATCATCCGGGAAATTGTAGTACAGTAGCACATAGTAAGACATTATGAAAATGTTTGGGGAAACTCTAAACTGAAATTCATGCAAGGACTGGTTTGGTTCTACTGTCTGTTCTATTCTGTTGAGGCAATGCTATGTTCCGCTGATTTTCCAAGCAGTTTCCATAAGTCTATGTTCTGTGTGTTGTGAGGCAATCAAACAAGCCCTTAAGAAAAGAATATATTTACACCTTCATTGCCCATTGCAAAGAACACAGAAAGACACAGACCTACTGTCAATGATGTTTTCAATTCTTCCTTTCTAGGCAAACATATTATCAGTCTTCCTACTACACTCTGGGTTTTATTTCACAAATCCTATTTACAAGATATCAATAAAAGTTCTTAGAGGAATTAGGATTACTCACACAAACAAGGGAGATAAGATCAGGCCTAGCCTGCAGCTTTAACAAATATCGACTAGATGGACAGTAGAATCAGATTTAGTCCATAAAACTTGTAAAGTCTGTTATAATCTGAGAAACTCATAGATGTCAGCAGGACTTGGCTTTTTTCCATCAGAATGATTTGAACTGCCACAGGGAGCTGTGGCATTTCATACCTGAGAAGCACAAGTGTATACTGTATTTACAAAGTCTGTCTTCATTTCTTTGAACTATCAGCAGCTTTGTTGCAAAAATTCCCAGATGTATGTTACTTTATTTTACATGTAGACCCTGCTACATTAGTCATTCTGTAGCTGAAAAGTATTCCAAGTTATTAGAATGAACTACTCTTTACCATAAATGTCCCAAAGTTTCTCCAATTAATTTATTCCTTTTTAAGGTTTTTGAGTCATATTTGCTTTAGAGTTTTTTTGTGAGAGCATGGTCAATATTTACTTTTACTTCCTTAGCCATGCCAACATTCTGATACTACTTCATTGTGTTTTACCCCAGATGACATGTGTTTCTTCTTCTGTCTCACCAAACTATCAATACATTTGACTTTTGATCTCTCTCCGATTGTCTTCCCAATGTGGCTTCATTTACAGTGTTTTTCAGTAGGCAGTTGTGCAGAGATTGGTGAAAAAACAAAGAGAAGAGAAAAAATTATATGTTCCTGAAAGCTGGTGAAGTCTGTGATCTTGTCTGTCATAGAAAGAAATTTTATTGAAGTCTTCTGGCCCATCTGTGGATGTTCTCCATAGATCTCACTCTGTCAGTGATTTTGATGCATCAGACATATCTTGAGAATTGAGGTTGCAAATGGACAAGACATTTCCTCCCTAATAAGACATTGAATATCAGAGTAAAAGCTGCTCAGAAGTGAAGCTTTCCTTACAGAAAACTTTCTGAGGTATTAGGAGATGGAAATAAATCGTATTCTGGATCAAAGCAATAACCATAAATATACTAGTGTCTCACCAAACCTGGTTGCACTGGCAAAGGTAAAGGCCACACTTCGAATCTGGCCTTTTTGTACATCAAAGAAATGAGATGTTCAAGGTACAACTCCCAACAAACAGTGAAGTAGCTATTCTAAGTCTATACATCTACAGATATACATATTTATTTTCATTTTTTTTACTTGAAATTTTGAATTTCCAAATTTTGGCTAATCTAACATCATGAGTGCAGGATGCAGTGGGAACCTTACTGTTCTTTCAAAATAATCCATATCTGTCTGTGGAGCAGCAGATTCAAAGATTATAAACTCGGGAAGGGAATCCTGAGAGATGAAAAAGACATAGAGAAAGGGCCAAGTTTGAGTGATAAATTTAATGACATGTTTAAACTTCTTAGAGTAAACAGCTTCATGCCTGATTGTCTTGGTAGAAGAGATTTTTTTAAGGATAGAAAACCTGTTTTGCACACTTCTCTATACATTCAAACATGGTGGACTTGAAAGCCTGACTCATTTCTAATGTTATTGAATTTTCTTTCAGTTAAGGAGAAGCTGTGGAACTGGGAGGGAAAAAAGGAACAAAAAGGATGGAATCCAGAGACAAAATCAGTGAAAACAGAACAGGTAATACAAAAAATACAGGAACAATGAAGGAAAGTGAACATATTTAAAAAAAGAAAAAAATAAATAATGTAGTGGGTATCCAGACCTAAAGAGCCAAATCAAATCAATCTAGGCTTCTAGACCACCACAGATCAGAACCTGAATAAGAAATAGGCTCCAGAGAAAAACCTAGATTGCTGCATAAAGTACATTTGAAGGAGAGGTGTACATGAACAACAATATATTCATTGGCAACAGGCTTAAGCCAAAAGATTGCCACCACCTGATCTGTGACACCAGTCCATGAGGTTAGGACATTTAAAAAAGCAATGATTACTGTTAATCCCAAAGAAGTAATAATTACTATTATTATTGTCTAGTACCTTAGCAACCTGCATCCAGATATCTAAGAGTGTCTTTAAAGAAGTACCAGTGAATATACAAATGAAGGATTTATTAGGAGATGATTGAACTTGCTTGATTTGATTATGTTAATGGGAGGTATGGTAATATTAGAAGTAAGAATAATATGAGGTATGTGTATATACAGGTAAAAGTAATCTGAGCAGTCTACCTTGTTAGTGTTTTCTTTCAAGGACAATGCACAGAAGGAGGAAAGCTTAGCACTCAGAAAGGCTTTTCCAACACCAGAAATCAAGCAGAGCAGGACTTTAGTATGAACTGGAAGCTTCCGTTTGAAGATGGATCAGTTATTGAGGAATTAACAGCCAAAGGTGGAACACACAAACAAGAAACAAGACTGCATTGCAAATGCCCTATGTATAGATTCTGGGTGCAACTATAAGTGGGTCCCCGAGGAATATTACTGCTAACAAAACACGGGTAATAGTGGTGGGTCAAAGCAACTGTTGAGGAAAGCTTGAGATAGCTGCAATCACTGGGATGTGACTCAGACAAGGGAGCTGAAATGATTTGAGGATTTTTAGGAGTGGAGAAAGTAGACTTTAGACTGAGAAAGTTAAGTGTAGTGAGATACAAAGGGATATTAGCCTGCATAAGTTTCAGGCTTTATTTTACTAACAGGAGGTAGGTATATAAAGTGCCTTCTTCCATTAGTATATGAGGCAGGGTAGTGTTTGTATGCTCCTGAGCACGGGCCATAGGTGAGACCACTCATCTGCTCACTTCTTCCTGCCCTGCCAGTTCACGTTATACCTGTGTCCAACCTCATCTTAATATTTAATATTCCAGTCTTGCTATTAATAATAAACTCACTCTATTTTTGTCATTACTTAGTATTGCAATAAATTTTGAGACATCAGGCAAGAAAAGGGACCTGTTATGTCAGTCAATGAAAAAGTCAGCCAGTTTACCTAGGAGCTTGATAGATAACAGATGTCATCAGGTGTGCTACCAGGCCATTCAGAGAATAAAACTCTTTGACGCACATGTGATACAGCCTATGCTGCTGTATTCTCCACAGCAAAATGTGTTATAGTTTTCTGTTGTTCATGGTGTTTTGAAGCACCTTTTAAGTCAGCTTTTGATGCGTCTTTYTCTTCAAAGTACACTATGTGCTGACAAAGATCAGTTAGAATGAGGAGAAAAGGTGACAGCATCTAGGTACACTCTGTTTTTATGAGATTAACTGACAATTCAGAGCAGAGAAATTATATGAGCAATTGTTGATATGATGTTCTTGTTCAGAGCCACAAGGGACAAAACAGAGCACAAGATTAAAATGATAAAAGATTCATCTTGTGTCCTTGTCACTGTGTACGAATATTGGCTACTGGCTGCAGAAAGCAGAGGACAAAAACAGTAGCCTACAAACTACAGCATACCTGAAGGTATCTGTGAAATCAGTAATCTTGAAAGGGCTCTGAGCTGGATTGGTGGGGAACAAAAATGACATCTAGATGGGCTCAGAACTGGAAGATCATAAAAATAGTGTAATTGCAACACAGTTTGGGGTCTAGCTGTCTGTCTTCACAACCTTCTTTAATACATCTTGCATTATCTGAATGACATAATAACAATAACAATAAAGTACATCATATAAGCAACAGGAATATATAAAATGTATTGTATAAAGTCGTATTTTCAGGTAAGTAAAAGAAAAGATACACTACAGCAGAGGAGATTTGCAGTTAATTCTGTTTATTCCCTGTGAAGTATGAAATTATATGGAATTCGAGTATGTCATAGGGCTGACATGAGATCAAATTAGTCTCAATTGCAATTAGTAAGTTTTTTTTTTTTAAGTAAACATGTAGGTTTTAATCTAGGTAATTTTTAAAAATTATAATGCAATTTGGAATCTGTATATAATAAAATTATAATTAAATACCCATTTGTCTATATACCAGATTTTTGCCAGGCAAACAGGTTCGTTTTATTTACCGCTTTGCTTTTTCATATCACATACATACTTTCTGCACTCAGAACACTTCAAAGCCATTGGGCTGAAAAAAAGAGATGCATATGTTATAAATCTAGATGATCTAGAAACCCCCAGAGGGAGATTTCTGCCCTTTCATACCAAACTGCTAATTATCCGTGAACCTCAGTCTGAGGCTAAGAAGTGATCCACATCTTGTATTTGGTATCAGGTGAGTCCTGGTTTCACACTTTCTCCTCCCAGGCTAACACGCATTTCCCAAAAATCTGAGCTGAGACACAGGGAGTCAGTGTGTGTGTGTGTGTGTGTGTGTATGAATATGAAAGAGACACTCCTTTATAAGTAAATATTCTAAATATTCTTTGAAATAAATATTTCATGTTAGAATGTAAATGCTTAGAATGTGCAAGTTTACAAGGCTGGGAAAGACAGACATAGAAACATTTTTCCATTATTTTCTTCTTTTTGTAACACAGAATTTCCTACATTTCAGAACCATACCTGAAAATTACATTATGCAAATGGCACAGAAAAGCCTTGTTTTCATGAACCAAAACATGAACCATGTTTGCAAAAGCTGAAAATATCATTTCTACCCTGTGTGCAGTATATACTGACAATCCTTGGTAACCATCTGCTATGGCAGAGTTTAAACAATCTCACAGAAACTTGCTTTACAATAAGTCTAATCAGCATTCCATTAAAAATCCTTGTGGGCAGCTATTTTAGAGCATTTGGTGGACATAAATGTACAGTGAGTTCAGAGATCATCAAAAAAGACTCTACACAGGCAAATTTTTAGGTGATAAAGCACAAAGACATCCAAAGTATGGACCATCCATCCTCCTATACAACGTCTACAATCTGGAAGCAGTATAGTTGTGTTCTTATTTTATTATACATAAATGAGTAAGGCTAGCCACTGTTGTATCTACACAGTTATACTGTTTTTAAATTTGAGCTGATGCCTATGCCTGATACTTGCTTGGGAATCTCTGAAATTTCATTCAATGGCTTAGCTAGGCTTTTCTGAAACCATTGCAGTGTAAGTGAGGAAGCTGTGGTGCAGATTTGCATGTTTAGCTGAACATATTAATAAATATGAATGTGAAGGGTTAAAAATGTTTTAAGTTAGCATATTTAAAGTGCAAGTAAGATACCATTTCTCCTCTACAAAGGAAGAAAACTTCTCTCCTTCCCCATCATTTTTAATGCTTTCTGTTAGATTACAGCCCCCGCAGCAAGACCACAAATGCTTATCTTTTTAAACCCTGACTTCCTTATCCCTGCATCTACCACTGCACTGCAGTTCCACTCTTCACCTTTCTCTGCAGAGTAGATATCCTGCAGAGTATTCAGGCTTTAACAGAACTGAAACAAATCCTCCATGCATTATTCTGCCTTTCCTCCCCCTGTTTCACTCATGCACCCTCCGATTTTTGTTCTGGTGTGGGCTTAAGTAAACTGCAGCCTTAACCCACTGGCATGGTCCATTGGTGATGAATGCCCAGAAGTCACACAGGATGACATAAGCCCCAATTGCTTCTTCATTTACTTTTCAGGAAGTCACTTGGGGCTCCAAATATTTCATAGGTGACCAATCTTCTATTGAACACCAGCTCAGCTTACAGAGGGGTTGACACAGTTGATCACCAACCTAAAGAAGAAAAGTCCAATCTGACTGTGCTCACCAGAAAGAAAGCTTTCTCTGTTTCTTGGAACCTCAGGCATATGGAAACCATGGCCACTTGATTTCTTCAAGAAAATGTGCGTAAGCAGGATTTATGAGGCACCCAACTGATGTGAAGTGCTATTTGGAGTGAGAAATATTTTGAATGTTTCTATTCAGTGAGCCAGTTCCTACATTCTAAAAACTGTATTTCAGAGACTAAAGGAATGTGTTAGTAAATTTCTTATAGGAAATTATTTTCTTTCATAAAATGAACAGTAATTAATATTCTCCAAAAATAACTTATTTCTAATGTGTCACTTTTGAATGGCCAGCTTTGGAATTTGGGTAAGTCTCAGATACTAGGAAAACACAAAATAAAAAAGGAAATAGATCTAATTTTTCTCTTTGAAAGACTGGATCAAGAACAAGAGTCAAAGAATACTATTAAAAACAAATCATGCTATTACAAAGAAATTCTACCAAATTAGTCAGATGCTATTGGTAAAAATTCTTTTCTTGAATCCCAGTGCCCATATTCTTCTGTCCCTGATCTTGGTCTTGCTTCCATTAAATTCAGTGGCAAACTCCTCTTGGAGAAAACTGGTTTGTCTGCATAAGTAGACAAGCTGTCAGGGTCAAAGTCAGCTCAATGCATATAGGAAAGCCAAATATGGCATAAGGATAACAACTGGGCAAAGAATGACAAACCTCCAGTAGTTCATATACCTGTAGCTGCAATTAGAAAGGGATTTCTAATTCCCCTCAGAGATCTATGATTTTTCTATGGTAGTCTGAGGATATTTATGCATAGAGACAATGACTGAGGGAGGAGAGGAGAGAGGGAGTTGAAGGGGGTTGTGAGTTAGGAATTATGTTTGTCTCTGCCTTCATTTTGCCATAATCAGCAGGATAATACAGGTTAGGCTACAGCACTCAGTGAATTCAAGTGTCTTCCTACATTGAGGCTGCAGAGGAAGGGAACTTCTGGGCTTAAAATGCATGGCTTGATCAGTATGGTGAGATGCAACAGATTGATATTCAAGCCCCTATTAGTAAATGTTTGAACATATGCCRAGAGAACACTTACCTTCAAATAACTGTTTCTTAGCAGTAATATAGCATGATATGATTTAAACATTCTGAGCTTGGATGCAGTTTGTCTGGGATATGTATTTTCCTGTGATATTATTGTTCTTTTCTCCAGGTGGGGATCAAGCAGCTGCCTTGCAAAAAAGTTTCATGGGTCAAACCTGCTTGAGAAGGACTAATTGGACCCCTCTCGCTGCAGAGAGGGCACCTTTATCTGACTAGGCAGGGCTTTTTTGGGCACCAGATCCTGCACCCTTTCATTTGCATTTTAAACCTTTGTAATTCAGGAGACTATATCCCTTAATTCCCAACCCTCATGGGATTAATGTGAGAACATACATATATCTACATACTGCTTTGCCTCAGACCTGAGACTTCTACAAGGTGACCGAGCATAAAAGAGGTACTAAAACAGTAAAATACTTTTAAAGATCTAGTTCTAGAGATTTGATTAAGGTCACTTGCAAGCTAGCACAGCACAGCGGGGCCTGGAAGGCCTATGAATTCCTGGGCTTGTGACTTAAGTACTGGCTCAACCTTTCTCTAGGAGGATATTTTTGTGAAAGAATCACTACAGAAATTTTTTCCGATGATCTTCCTTGTGGCCAACAAGAAAACCTGCAAAGAGTTTCTTCACAGGAAGTGACCTGCTCAAACAGGCTACCTAGACAGGTAGCAGAGCAGCAAAGGACATCTGCAGAAAAACACAGCAGATGTCAGAGATGCCTCTACATCAATTACTTTACAGATAAAATACTTTGGTGTCTCAGGAACCTCCTTCCCAGGCAGGTCTGACTCAGTTACCAAACTAGTCACAACAACAGCAAGAAAAGATTTTGGATACATTACGATGTCTTGAACCTTCAGAAGATGTTTGTCTCTGTATTTGCAGAGACTGACTTAATGGAGAATATTCTTATGCCTTTGCATTTTACTTGCATCTGATAGACTGGAACAGCTGTATTGAGTCTGCAGAGCAACAGCTTTGACTTTGAACTGCTTTGGCTGAAAATGTGTCTCAGTTTCAACATTCTTGGCTTTTCTAGTAATTATTTTTGTTTCTTCAGCTTGGGTTGATTCTAATATTATCATAGGAACAGCAGAAAACACCAACACAGTATACACAGTTTATGATAACCATCACAGAGAGTTAATTGAGGATGAGGGTTTTTTTGGTGTACCCCACTTCTACCCCCTGGCTTTCACATTCACAATTTGCTGGGTCTTCACAGCTTGCTTTAGCACGAGATTTGACTGCTGGACAGTTGGAGTGAGTGAGCCAAGCTGCAGTGCTTGTTAGCAGAGAGTGCTTTGGCTGCAACATGTCCCATTCCTGCGCTGGGGTCAGAGGCCACATTCTCCTGGTTGGAGACCTGCCGGGGAAGCTTGCACTGCGGTCAACAACAGGTGGGAAAGATTAACCCTTTGAGAGTCATGCCCCTTAGCCTGCCAGGGGTCACGACATAGAAGGTATGGTCTGTTGTCATCAGCGAACAGTCAAGCTCCAGTATTGAATTTATTAGGTACATCACAAGGCACTCTGTGAAATAACATTTTCCTCTCTCTGCCTTTGTTTGGTAATTCCCCAGAGCTGATCCAGGCAAATAAAGGAGAAAAGTGTAGTTAAACAGATTAGTGACTGAAAGCCCCATAATTTGTTTATTTACCAGGGCTAAATATATACATCTTTTTTCCTGAATTGTCTTTGCTCTCCCTATGGTAAATCATCTTGTTTTTGTTTTAAAACTCCAATACTCAGCTGAAATATACTAGCTGAAATAAAGCAGCTCACTGAGGATATTTTAATGCATTTAAAGTTTGTACCAGATGATGATCTTTGAAGCATCAGGCACAATTCTGCTTCCTTTCTGAAATCTAAAGATTGGCAGGGAGCAATGGAGTTTGGTGCCATCTTTGGTGGCTCAGGTCTGCAGTGTGACCTTGTAATTGAGGTCCCTCCCGTTGGGAGCTGCAGCACAGCTCATTTGAAATATTATGAAATTCAGTTCAGGGCTACGTTGCCATTCTTATGGGATCCCTTACAAAACCGCGCTGGAACCTTCCCCACTGGTTATGTTCACCACCCTGCAAGAACCCTCTCCTGTGCAGAGAGTCTCACGTGCATCGCTTAGAAAGCTGATTTGCTCTCCTTTCTCGTGATTTTCTTTTACTTTCTTTACAGGGAGGGAAAAAAAGACAAGAATGAGTGATTCAAATCCCAGCTCTGCTGAAAACAGGACAAATATCCTGCTCAGTTCAGAAATGCTAACATTTCACCCAGGAAGCACAGGCATGAAGTTCGTGCTGCTCAAAAGAGCTCGATTTAGGCTGTACAGAAGATGCACGTCTTTTATTTGATAACACTTTTCTAACACATTACACAATTACAGTTGAGAAGACACCACAAAGTCAGTGTGCCTGTGGGCCTTAAGCATTTCTCTCTGAAAAGTTACTATGAGACTCTGAATCTCCTGTCTTCAAGGACTGAGTGGTGAGTCTGTGCTGAGGCTTTTAACACTATGAGAGGGCTTCATTGTAGCTGTAAACATTGTAATTAAATGTTTTAAAAAACTTAATTAAAGCATAAGATATCAGGTAGTGTGTGTGTGTGGGGAAATCTTACATTAAAATGGAGGAAGAGTAAGATATATACTTTAAAACATTGGTTAGAAGGGAGACATCCCTTAAGAACAGTTGTCTGGGTCTGAGATTTCTTTACTGCTTTTTAAAGAGCAAAAGCACCATGTCACTAGAGATGAATAACAAAACAATGGAAACACATTTTTCCAGCTGTCATCACTTTGTTCATATTACAGTACCATGTACATAGATAGTTTCAACTATTGCTTAGTTTCCTTATTGTTTATTTAGGTCTTTTATATAGCAACAATGTAGAGAAAAAACATTGTGAAAAATAAGGAAGAGATTTTGATAAAAGTGCAGATATCAAGAGGATCACTTTAGATAGTGCCTGTATCCTTATGATTTCCTTCTTCAAAGTGGTAAAATTCAAGATGTCTGTTTATTGGTTAACTGCACAATGAAATTATTTTTGCTTTTTATAATTATCATCTAGCCACTTTCTAGTGGAACACAAGTATTGCTCTAAGACATCATAATGGAATGGTATTTGAAACACTTCCTTTTAATAGCTAACTGTGAATGTATTTTCTTCTTTCTTTCTGTTGATATTAGAAATAACAAATATGTTTTCTTTTGTTAATCCAAACCAAAATGGCAAGATGTATCATGGAGAGAAATCCCAAGTGCAAAATTTGGATCTGGGTGAGAAGTCTATTGACATTTGGGAGTGTCTGTTTTTTTTGAGAAAATAAGACTGGACAGTGAAGAAGATGAAGCTATAGCATAGAGCTGATAAACATATGCCTATGCTCCAGGAGGAAATGCCAGACTATTCTTTCATTATTTAAAAAAAAAAAAAGTAAGGTTTTCAAGTAACCTTGAAAATATGATCCAACTATTTCTGGGGTGTCCAGGTAACCCTGGGAATAACCCCATGCATTTCAGGGGTGTGCTTACTGATTGTTCCTATACTAGAAAATTAAAGATAGCTGGATTTACTTTCTAATCCTGAAGACAGGTAGCAAAGAATGGTGCATGTTCAGGCTATTGAACTCTTTTGCAAATATACTCATGCTAAGTCCTTTACCATGTCCAGGAGTTTTTTGGGAGATAGTTAGTTGGCCCGAGCCAAAATAGTGATCGTCCTAACAATTTACTAGTTCAGATGGTTGAATCTAAGGGCCTAGGAATTTACCTGCCACTATTTAATTAAATCAACTAGTATAGGACTAGTAAGATCTCTTCTCTGAAAGACCTATCAAACACCACTCCACAGAACATTTGCTGTCTGGAATTTTTCTGGGTCTATGGTAGGCTCAGCCCATTGCCCTGTGAGTGTATATATTTTTTTTCTAGGGAAGTATTAGAGATCTCAGCTGTGGCTATAGCAGCTTCTGAAGGAAGGAAGGGGAGTTTTAATTCTAACAGCAAAGTGTGGATCCAAATAACATATCTTTTCAGCGTTGTTGTAGCAATGCATCTTCCCCTTTTTTAATACAAAAAGAGCATAGTTTCATCAGCTGTTGGAGGGTATTCTTTAAAGAATAAATGCACTACTCAGAAGAATTGCACAGGGACATGAATTGAATTGTAGGGCTGTAGTGAACCATGATATAATAGGAAATACCTGCCTGTCTTGCTCTGTAAGATGTCACCTTCCAGGTGAGGTAACTGTGACGTTCTGACTTTAGCATGGTCATTTTTAACAATATGCTAATAAAACTCAAATGGGAAAGAAAGTATCAAGCATACAAATAAAATTTCATGTGATTTCTGAAATTATTTCTGTTTTTCACCAGGACAAAAATTAGGCTTTGATTATTTTCCATAAAAGAAGAAAAAAAAAAAGTGGCTGAAGAACTGTTCAAGAAGTGCACAGGGCTTGAAGCACCTCCTCAAGAGGAGGCTGTGAAACCTGGCTTAGATGACAGGTGGTTCCCTGGCCTGAACCAGACAAAGGGGGAAACTAACTTTGAATTTTACATAGTTCTGGAAATATCCATGGGAAAACTCACTGTCAGCTCTTTAGCAAATTTTATCAAGTTGTTTGGGTGAGTGTTCTAATTTTTAGATATTTTTCTTCATCCATATTTTGGGTAAGTTTCATAAGAAAGAGACAAAAGGAGTTTCCTGGAGTAAAAGAAAAGAATTAGCTAAGAGACTGAGTGTATGAAAATGACTAACTAACATAAAATCTGTAAGCTGAAATATGGAGAAAGTCGTGTTCATTGACAAAGCCACATGCAGTTCCCTTTCAGATTTATATTCAAGTTGCCTTGGATTCTGTGTTGCAGGGGAATTCTAGCAGCATCTGTATGGCATCTCTAGAACGTGTCCTTCCTTGTCCAGTAACACAGCCTACCCTCTTCCAGACTCTATTTATACTTCCTTGATTGCTACTATGTCCTTTCTTCAGTATTTGATAAATGCAATCATCCCTTCCATCTATCCATTTAGAAGGCTGTTGGGAAGGCACTTTACGCAGGCTGTTGCCTTGACCATATCAGGCCTCTAATGACTCTCCCTTCTCTGTTGACTCAGTCATATCCTATCTTCCTTTCGTGGCTATCCAACTCTTCTCTAATCTGTCAAAATGTGTACTTATTCTTCAGATCACACTGTGATCTCAGCCTCCACTGGTTAGCCTTTCAGACAAGCATCACAGTCAAAGATGGGTGAGATATTTCTATGATACTACCCACACTGTGAGACAGAGGGTGTGATAGCTCCTAGGATGTGAACTGATTCAGACCTCTCCAAAGATGTGTTCATGCATTAGTATAACTTGATAAAGTAAAGAATTAATTCTGCATTAATCAGAGTTAGATCACCTCTCTAGAGAATTTGCAAGTGGTCTAACTTGGTTCCACTAATTGAATTAAATTGGACAGAACCATGAATCAGCCAGGTTCTACACTGGCTTCAGTGCCACTCCCAAAAGGGTTTAAGTTCCTTCTATCTGGGGATCCTATTGCAAGATCCAAGCCCAAACTAGAATTAATCATTCAGAATCATACAAGAAACCTCAACAAATATGCTGAATGGGTCTGATTTCTACCTATAGTATACAAATCATTTCAGAAAAAAAGTCATTCTGATTGAAATTTATGTTACATAATATCAATAACAAACTCAGTAAGGAAAGATAAAGGAAGGAAGAAACAAAGAAAGAATGATAGAAAGGAAAACGCAAGTGTGTTTTAAAAATCCCAGCTAAACATGAATGTATGTCTTCTGAAAGCTGATGTTTTCTCTTTGTTATTATTTTGCTGTTATTGTATTTGATTAATTATTTACACTGCACTATATGTGTGCATACATTTTTCAGAAGTGAGGTATTATCTACCCAGTAAGTACTATGTAAATCAACTTGCAAGCACTGTTAAATATTTATAGTCTGTCTGGAAGGTTAGAAGAAGTGCAAGTTGTAGGGATTGTAACTGCATACTGATAACAACAGTATAGCCAAACAGATAACGTTGCAGAGGTCAAAATCATTTACTGTTTTCAAAATTTGTTTAATCTTGTCCCAAATCCCATGATTTTTTAAAAATATATATTCTTTAAATGTCTGTGTTACATCCTGCTGGCCTGGTAAATTGTAGCTTGCCTCTTACAAAACGTTCATGGTTGAGTTTCGGTCTTAATTCTTTAGCACTTCAAAGTATGATAAAAAAGGAGTGTGTCAGTAATTTACTGTCTCTTTGCATCTGTCATCTTGATTTTCCTCACCGTAAAGCTTTAAACCTTGGACCTGGGAAAGATGGAAGCACAAAGCTTGTGTAACTTTCTCCTCTTCCACTATCCTTGCAGAAATGAAGGGAGAATATAAAACTCTGAACATACAGCCCTCCTAAATAAGGGCTGTTTTTTGTTTCAGCATAACTCAAGAGTTAGCAGATGTTTCAAATTGGATCTTTTAAAATGCTGATAACTGTGCATATCTCAGACTCCAATCCCCTCCAGAAGTCATTTTACTTCCGAAATATTTATGAAAAGACCATATGGTGGATCTGGTCTCTGAGTTAGTGGGGGGAACAGCTCATCGATTTGTAGTTGATTTTCTTTTGTTTTTTACCATTCACTTAATATTAACTTTCTGCTAACACTGTAGCATTCCTCATTACCTAGGCTAAAATGATATTCCTGCATTATTATTTTAAGCAACTACAGAATTTGATCCCATTGGAAATCTCAGAAATAATAACTGATAAGTAAGCACAGGTCTTAGAGTACATATAAAATATATATATATTTACATATTTATCACTTTTCTAATGTTGCAGGTGTTTAGAGATGTTTGCCTTCAGCTAAATTGTGCCCGTGTTTTATGCCTGAGCTGAGAAACTGAAGTGAAGAATAGGCTCTTACGTCATCAGATTGGAGCCAACCCTTGCTTAGTTACTCTAGAGGTGTTACAGTCTTTCTTGAGTCCTCTTTTTATGCCAGGAAGCCAAAAAAATTTGATGATAAATTAAAATTCCCAAAGGGGGAATTAGGAAGATTCTGCTTAGTTAGGATTACGTGAGTTTGTGTGTATCAAGACTGCACATACCTGGTGTGATCTTCTAATGCAAGCTTTGCAGGGCAGGGATCTCTGTGTTTGTATGAGCTGCACACACTGAGCCATTGACTGAGATTTGTGAGAGCCAAGACAGTGTAAGTGACACATTATAATATGCAGAGAGAGGCCAATTAGGTCTGTATGCCTGGGAGTCCTTTCATCTAACTTCAGTCCGATAAAGTGAGATGTTTTGTCTAGGCAAAGCTCCTTTGCTAGCTAGTGGGAAGAGATAAGCATCTCCAAGGGCAAATCATTCTGCACATTTTACACACCTAATTTGGCACGCAGAGATGAGCCATGCTCTAGAGGTGCCTATCACTCTCCATTGCCTGGAGAAGGAACCCAGATGGTTAGCTTGGGCAAACTCTTCAATGGTTGAGTGAAGGAGAAAGCAATCCTGTTCCATCTCTGAGCAGCTGGCTCTGAAACAAGGAAAAAAGCTAGAGGTAACATTCTGGCAGGTGCACTAAAAGAATATACATAGCTTAATTGCCCCTATTAAGTTGGATATGACCTGCCAAAAGATACTAGCTGAAGATCAGACTGCGCAGGAAACCTGGCTTCTGTTTGTAGCTGACTATATCACTGTCTGGTCTTGATGGCTACGTACCAAAGCTTAACTGCTTTTAAAAATAATAGACTAATAGCTGACTCCTTTATCCTGTATATAAAAAGGCTTTAGGATCCCTTTATGAAGCTAGCATCTTGTTACACTCATTCTTTATAATACAGCTTTCAAATATTGGTAAATGTAAGATAATAGCATTATTATTAAGCTCTTCTATTTCTCATTCCTCAGCAGGTTTTGTCTTGAAATGGTGATACATTCAAGCACAACAACTCACACAGCAGATGAATTTTGATAATGTAAATGTTTCTTAGGGAAAAGTTTATGCTCAGAGTCAAGATGAAGTCAAAGTGATATCATAGTATATTTGATGTTATCAGCTAACAAGAAAGGATTTCAACACTGGATCTGTTTTGCAGGCATTCAAGTTGAGGAGAAAAGTTAGCATTGCAGAGAGACAAGGAAGAATGGTGACGTTTTTTCTTGTGCATTCATTCTCTTGAATCAGCCTATTGTCTGGAGCTGTATATGTGTGGGAGTGCAATTCACTGGTGGTTGAATTCAACTTTCAATTCTTTCAACTCTGTTTTGAGATTCCTATTTCCTATATTTCTCTCTGTAGTTTTAAAAATGAGGGAGACTTTAGGACAATATGTTCAACATTTTCCGCATTATTGAACTTTCTTCATGTTCTTTCCAAAATAACAAAACAACAACTAAATCTCCACCAACGTGAAACTGTGCATATAGGTAGGTGACAGGACTTAAAAAAATGAAGAGATTCCTGGGAATACAGCATACCTACATCACAAAAAACCATAATATTCATGTAGTCACACATTTTGCAATCATAAAGGTATGTATTTTAAGAATATCCCCACCAAGTATATCTTTATCCCTGAAAGCCACGTGCATTCGTCTTGGTTCTGTCTCTAACTATTGGATCTGTTGGCATTGGCGTAAGGTCTGTCTCTTTCCTCTAGCAATGCTTTTGAGAACATGTGTACAGTTTTCCCTGTGTATGTATGTGTGTTTTTGTGCACCAGTATACTACAGAAAGTGATCTGGATGATCCAGTTGGATCCAAATGATTCAAATCTTACTCCTCTATCGAGAGTAACAGGAATGCTAATACTGTGTTCATTGGTTTTGTACTGGCTTGCCTTCATTCTCATGGATTGTGTAGTATAAAATGAGAATTTCCTGAGGGGAATAGCTTACTAATATAAATGAAGGGAAGATTGCTTGCAGAAGGGAAGAGTAAGGACTTTTTCTATGAGCATTTATAGAAACATGAATTTATAAGGCAAATAGTCCTTAAAAGTTCAATTCTTATCAAAATTAGGGAAGCTAGGTGTGCTCTGTGCTTATGAGTAGGCACTGAGAAGAGAATAAGCCTTGGCGCTTGCATAAAACGTAAAATACTTGTCATTCTCTTTTCATGCTCTTGCTTCCAGTCAGACATCTTTAGTGTCTTATTAGATGATTCTGAGAAAGGGAGATAATTTAACATGGCATATTACTCTGGAGAGAGTGTTTCAAAGGGCTCAGGAATAAATAATGCATAATATCAATAGCTGTGCTTTAAAAAATGATTCACTGATTTTAACTGTAATATGCATCTAACCTAAGAGTAGTGTCTTGGCTACCCAGGTTTTTTTTTTTCCATCTCATTCATAGTTTCTCACATTCTGGGAACTAGAGTGTACTGTATTAAGGTTATGTAGCTATGTTTATGAAAAGGCTTCTAACTTCTTATAAATAAAGCCCCAAGCCCCATATGCAAGCCAGCAAATATCTGATGTTGAAGAACTGAAGTGATTTTCCAATATGTCATAAATTAACTTCTCTCTGCAGTTCTCTGGGATGTGCATCAGCATGATGTGTGCCTTGGGAAAGGCCATTCACATGGCTGTAATAATGGATGTAATCTTGGCCTACACTGCCAAATGCAGAAAGGAGGTTTACCAAGATTGTTCTGCATTAATCACACTTTAGTCAGCTCTACAACCGATGATCAGTACAGAGATGTTGGGAATCCTCAGGCCACAGAGATTTAGTTAAATAAACAAGAATGTGCGTGAGATGTATGTGCACAAATCACATATAATGAAATAGTGCTTTAAATATTGATGAGTGAGTGAATTGTTAGTTGGTATAGTGTGAAGACTGTTTAGGAAAAGGAATTATTCCCAGTAACAGTGGATCAATAATGCCAAATTGAAATCAGGCCTAGCAAGTCTGTTTTCTGTTAGTAAGGTCATTATTCACCCACTGTTACCGTTTCTAATTTGCTCTTCTTGAGCATTCAGTTCCAATGTGTGACTCTGTTGCAAATTAATTATAACTTCACATCAGTTCTGTTTTATCTGATGGTCTTTTCACTGTGGTTTTTGGAAATGAATATGACCTATCAATCAGCTTACTACTACAAGTTTATAACACCTTTAAAATTAGTATCTCCTGGAGAAAGAAAGCACAAACAGAAGGGCATCTTATCAGAGGAAGAATGATTCTGTACAGGACTCAAACGGATATCTGTGGTCAAGGTCAGACTTGCAAAAAATTATCTTTGGATCTTGCCAAAGTTCCACACATGCATTATGGTCTTCACAGATGTGGGAGATGTCACATTTCTTCTCTGCCCACAGGCATGGAGGGACACCACAGTTACCAAGACAGGAGGGGAGTGATTACTGCAACAAATCTGGAAGCATCGTACAGCTTCAAGCAGACTCTAAAATTACACAATGGTGCTTCAGAAACGTTGCATGACAGTAAAATTGTGAAGAGTAAAGAATATGAGGGGCAAAGGATCAAGAGCGGTGTTGGTCTAGTGGAGAGTGAACAGAACTGGGAGTCAGGACACCTGCGTTCAGTCTCTGTTCCATTTGTGGATATTGACATAGGATCGTAGGTAAGCTATTAAACTTATTTCACGCCATGTTTTTCCAGCTATTAAATAGGGATGTGACCTCCCAGTATTATGAGCCTTTGTAAAAATAAAATCTGTACCGAAATGTGACATGTTCAGACATGGCAGCTATAAGATGATATAAGTATCTTTTACTACAGGTTAGAGAACATAAAAATAATCCTTGGGTTTTAGTTCCCTGCTTCTGAAAGCATGAGTGGAGACACTATCAAATGAATAAATGCCTACTTCATGTTACCGCTTTTTTTAAGAGTGGAAAAAAAAATCATAGTCACAAGATATTCCGAAAGCATTAACTTTTTCTAATCAAGTTAAAACACTTACTTTCTAAATCTGAAAAGCTACAAACAACATCCTTGCTCTGATTTTCTTAAAAGAATTCTGCACCATATGTAAGCTGTTAGGCATCTGTTTTGTCCTTGTGTACATGTCAAATCATACTCCAGTTAAGTCTTGATTGTCCTATTGTGGATTAAAGCCATGTTTTGAACAAATGTAGGATGCGGAAACTATGCTCACTTACAGCCTTCTTGTTAATGCCACCAAAATAATTTTTGTCATCTTCCCTGCTTCAGCAAACAGCTGACATTTCTTTTGGCAGAATGAACCACAATACTCCTGATCTGACGTCAAAGAGCTGACAAGGGGTTGTAACAGATGAAGCTGTGTATTCAGTTGCTCATGGCTGAAATTGGTACTGTGCACCCAAACCACACTTGGCATTTCTGTTTGGAATCGTAACAAAAGTTTTCAGATGTGAAATGTGAATAATTTTATAGCCTTTCTATTTATATTATGATTGGGAGCTGGACAGTGTAAAATCAATGATCTGGAAATGAACAGTTTTTTAAAATATGTATGTGGAATATGTAGCATATCTGGTGTACTGACTGCAGCTGGGAATTTTCTTGAAAATTGAAATGTTTTGGTCATATTTAGTGTTACACTTTTTTGGTAAATTTATTCATCAAGAGCTTTCATAGCTTTCTTATAGTCAAATAGATAGAAGTGAATTATTTCATTTTTGTTTTCTTTCCTTACTGAAATATAGGACTGTCTATTGTGATTTTTGCAATGTTTGAACTAATTCATTTCCACAAAGGGAGCAGAATGTTTCTGTTCTCCTGCTAGGCCACAAAATAAGCTCTCATTTAAGAAAAGTTCATTTTATCATCTGAAGTCTTACAAGTTGCAAAAATTGAAAGGAAAATTGTAAAATTCTTAGAAATAAAAGCTCCTTCTTCTGTCTGGACATTTGTCTTAAGACCTGATCTTTTAAAAATCTTGAAATATGCAATATAATCTGTATATTTTGTTCATTTATTTATTTATTTCCTAATCACTTCGAAAGGATTCTTGTAGAACAAGATTCTTTTAATTGCAATCTGGAAGGCCAAATTCTAGGTGTGCCTAAAACACAGACAATTGTACCTCACAGTCCCTAAGGTTATTATAGCTGACTTAAGGTCCCTCTTATTCGTGGTTCCATCAGAGCTGTGTCTGCAACAAGTGCTCATCATCAAATTTTGATACAATCATCTAACATTCCCTCTGCTAATGTTCAGGTTGCACTGTACAATTCCATGAACTCCTCGTGAGTCTGCACATCATCATTTCCATATCATGGGCCTCAGTGCTCGCTTTTTGTTGATTTGGTTGTTTTGTCTCTCCCAAGTACATAGCATTTCCCAGAAATTTCCGCAGACACTATCTTCATAATTTGAGAAGTCATGATTGCTTTCACCTTGCTTGTATAATGAACCTTGTTCTGCCTCTTTTTCAGTCACCTTGAACTGTCAGGATCCTGTGTTGCCTGCCAGGAAAATACCTAACTAAAGTTGCAATCAAATTCACCATAGGAGATTGCCTTTTTAGCTTGTTCTGAGAAACAGCTCCACAGTGCAAGTCCTGCATATTAGGGTAGTGTATACATTTACACTGACATCTTCCTGTTTTCTAAAAACTTAGGAAATCATCAACAGTCTTTGTGGTCTTTAAAAAAGTATCAGCTGTTTTGGGGTGAAACACATGAGCCTGGCATAACCCATATTTGTCTCAAACCTTTTTCCAGTTTGGCCATCCAGAATTATATGAAAACTGCATCTGTGCATTTGGCCAAAAGTAGTCTGAGGGTATTGCAGAACAATAGGGAAAAAGTGTGTGGCTGTCACTAGCCCTAGGATGCTGAAAATCATAAAACTAGAATAAGCCTAGGTCACAGAAGTAGATCTCAGAAACATTAGCAACAAGTGGGACTTCATCTCTGTTTTTGTTGCAAGGAAAGAGGGTAAACCTGGATCCAGAAATGGACCATCTTGTTGCTGGAAGAGTAATTACCTGCTTCTTAATGATGCATGTGATTTAATTCTACTGCCTTGTTAAGCTGTGTTTTGATTTTAAATCGTCATTTGTCACTGCTCACTTAGTAGAAATAGAGAGCAGAAAATACATACACAAACACAAGTATTTAGCTGGCCTGTAGGCTGCATCACATGGAGCCCTGAATGGCAGCAAGGCAAGAAACAATGGGAGTCGCCTACTCCCATGGTTATACTGGGAACTGGTTTTATCTTATTTCATATCTTCGGTTATTCGTAAATTCAGAGCCTCTGAGGGGTTAAGGATTACAGTTCAAAAAGCAACTGAGGGCCCTTTGTCCCAAGCATTACAGGACAGTCCAGATACAGAATCTAGGGTTTAATGATTCTGCCTCCCACATTATGGAAAATTCTCTTATTATTTTTAATTATTATTTTAGACAATAATCTCCTCCCACAGCAAGACCTCAGTTTTTCAGAGAACCAAGCACACCATATATGTGCTTGGCCACCAACTAATGGCATAGCTGCATAATGGCATAGTTGCATAAACAGGGCAGAGGAAGGAGGTCAGTTTGAGAACAAAAATGATCTAAAGAGTATGATCTTGTTTATGAACAGATTGATTCATATAAATTCACTCAAAGTTGAGAATTGTTTAACATTTCTGTTATGTAAACAAATCTGCTATATACATTGTTTGCAAGCTATCAGTGTAAGTACTGAATCTTCACCCCGCATGACCAGCTATGTAAAGCACATGACATGGCTTTGTTCCCTGGTTGGTTGGTTTAGGCTATAGAAAGTGCTTTTGCTAGAATATCAAGTGATTTTTTTTATGACTGCATTGCCAAATAAACATATCAGTGCAACAAGCTCTAAATGTTCACTGATATGAATATAAAACATGGTCTTTCTGTTTTAAGAGTGTATTGCAAGTGTAATTGGAATATAGTTTTGTCTTTGGGACATTCAAGATTTTTTTTTTTTTCCTTCTTAAAGAGGATTTCATATATTTGCTGTCACTGTAGCATCAACCCGCCCCAGCAGGTATAGGTGTCTCACCAAGTGCTGTACAGAAAAACTAAACAAATATTTCCCTGTTCTCAGTATTTCAAATGTAATATATTTCATGCCTGCTTCATGTCCTGTCTCTGTTTAGGCCTCGTCTACACTGCAGATTGCTACTGATTGCAACAAGTAATGGCCAGACTCATTAGTTGCACTAGCGCAAAACTCCTCATTTGAAATCTGGGCCTGTTGGTTAAAGGAAACATAAGCATAGGCTTAAATAAGGACAAGATTTGTAGGTCTAGGACAGATAAGGAATGTTAAAATTTAAACTTAGATTGATCATTCTGGTGAGAAGGAGGAGTGAGCACTAATAACACAATTTGTCTACATGAAATACTAATAATACTACATGATTAGCTGCTAGCTTTTGTTACTGAAATCAGGTCTAATATAGCATTGTCAAATCTTTGTTTTTACTCTATATAGGAATTCACAGTGCTGGAGTAGCTGCTCAGAAGTCCTTATATGTACATATCTATCCCCTAGTCCCATTGGCAAAATAACCCCTTTAGTTCACTGAAAATGTCATGCAAGCGTAGTCAATAAGTGTAAACATATAAATGCAGTGGAAGATGTAGGGCATCACAGAGTATATTATCACAGTGCCTGCTGCTGCCTCTTTCAGATAAACTGTGCTGTGCCAGCCTGACTGACAATGCTCTTATTTTGTAAATTGTATTTAATTTCATGTAAGAGAATATGGCAACAACAGAAAGATTTTTGTAGAGGGAATGGCTGGGCAGATAATGAAGGTTACAGATCATTAGCAATGCTAAGAAGACTCAAGCAGTCCTTAGAGGAATGGGAGTTTCATAACAGAATCTGAATGTGTCTCAAATATCATGCTGACGTTTGTCACCAATGAATTTCCCACACTGTGGGAGTTTTGAAGAATGACTTATTGGCTTATTGGCCTTCCCAACCCGTGCATGCAAATCCAAAGAGACAGATTCACCACATTTTTGCATATCTTTAATATTCCAGAGCCTTACAATTCAAATATTGCCGTTCACAGGTTGGTAAGCATACAAATGGGAGAGTGAGGGGAAGGACTGGCAGCACAATCAAAACAGAAATTACAGGAAAGGTCATCATCATCCAGCATGTTACTATGAACCACAGAATAAATAAGGCACTCAGAACCAAGTGCCTTGTTTTGGAAATGGAAACATTTAAGGGATCAAGCATGATTTTATAGTTGTGAGTTATTTGAGTGGGATTTTCAATCTATAATTTTTAAGTAGTAGAGAGACTTGTCAAAAAGAATACCTAAAGCTGCTTTCATTGTCATGCTTAATCTTGGATTGTCAAGGAATTTTAGTGTTGGCAAGCTCTTCTTGAAATATTTCTCTTGCCTTTTTGAAAAATACTATTCCCTGGCCACAGTGAATTTTCATGACTTAGTGACCTATCCCCTGGAATATTGTCATATATAAGTACATGTGGAGCCTTGAGCTACGAACCGCACTGTCTGCAGCTCAGTGCAGCCTGGCAGAGCAATCCACAGAGCTCATGTACTGTCAGTTATCTGAAGATTATTGACTTCAGCGTATACTTCAAAGCTGCTGTAGTCTGGCTGGCTTCTGGTCAGCCCACTGATCATTTCTCTCCCTGTGTTTTTCAGCAGCAGTCCGAGACTGTTCACTATGTTTCTTGTTAAAAGTGCCTACAGGTAGAACAGAGTATTCTCAGGCAACTGTGGATATTAAAATTCCTTCTCAGAAGAGCTGAAGAGTGTCTGAATATTCTGATCAGGACTGTTTGAAATGTTTGTATCAAGATGCTCTTTTCATTGAAAAATGTCAGCATATATTTTTCTGTGATCTATTTTCTCATAGTACTTCTTTTTTATGAACCAACTGAAAACTTAAAAAAGTCATTATTTACAAGAATATTCATTATTTTTTTGCTTTTTTCCCCCATTCTTTTCTTTTTGTCTCTCTCTTCCCCAGTTTTTCCAGTTTAAAAGATGAGGATGGAAAAGGCAGGAGTAAAAACTAAAATCTGAAAAGTCTCTATGAGTTTAACCAAAAACTTTGAAATTCTTTTACTGATCAAAATGAGGGGGAAAGACGCTTTGGATAGTTAACATAACTATTCACTTCCAAACACTTCCAATAGTATTTTTCATATAAATTACTTTACATTTGAAATAAATTTCTGGGGTACAACAAAATCTGTATGGAGGAGCCATGGCAAGGCAAATGTGTCAAGTATCGGTCAAGCATAAGCCACAGCAGTTACAATGAAGCTAGCAGCACCCATTACTCTTTTGTATGGCTTCATGTAAATATAAGACTTAGCATCAATGCTATTCCTAAAGAAGTTGCCAAAACTAGAGAGTGAAGCTCAAGCCACTAAAATCCTCTAAATCTAGTGAGACTGATGGGATCAGAAAGGGGACCTAGCCTGGCCTGCTATAGGGCSCCATTGACAAACTTCCACAGATACCTGGAAGTGAAATCCCAACACCTCTGAGGTTTAATAGCAAATATTGTCTTCAACGCAGCCAAGCATTTGCCATCTCTGTGTGAGTCTGTTATGCAAAAATCAGAGTGTTTGCTAAGGAAAATAAGGTGGATTTATTTTTATCAGTTCAGGCAAATTTGTTGCTCCTTGGCTGTTAAGTGTTGCCAGGGTCCTGTGAACTTGCAAATGACTGTAGGAAACATGCGCTGAAGGGCTTACAGGGCAGAGAGATAATGTCAGGGAAAGATGAACTGGTCACAGACAGCTCAGAAGATGAAAGAAAGAAAGCAACATGTGGATGGCTCTCCTGGATACATATAAACAGATAAAGAACAAAGCAAGACATAAATCAGTGGCAATCAGAAACACAAGAAGTTTCATTGTCCACTCTTAGACTTGGGCATCTCAAGGGTATTCATGTCACCATGACTGTATTGCCAGTATGCTATAGTAAAAATAGCCTGCTGCATGGCAATGCTACTTTATTAGTTACACTGGTACCATTTTTCTTCATTTGTTGTGTTGGGGGTTAATACTAGGTGAGATTTTTCAACCTATTTAACCGTGAGTTGTGAAGTTGGCTGACCTTTGACTGCTAAGTGCTGACAGGGTCCTGTGAACCCTGGAAATGATAGCATGATGTTATTTTACTGGCGAGGTGCAAACAGATAAAGAACAAAGTAACACATAAATCAGCAGAACCAAATCAGTGCATTCCCACTCCAAAATTTTTTTGCAGGAGGAGAAGAAAAGACACAAGCCATGATTATAGTGTGTGTTGGGAATCTGTCACAGTCATAAAACAGAAGTAAAAAAATTACTCCTTCAGGAATTGGGCAAGTTGTCACTAAAAACCCCAGAAACTAGGATTGGGCAAAATTGTGCCTCAGAATTCTTATTTTACAAGGCTAAGAGGGAAGTGCATCCAAGAAAGATCTGTCCTTGTAACATCAGGATGATATTCTGATATCTTGTTTCTTGTGCAAGAAAGTTTCTGTGTCCATTTCTAGAGTCATGTTTCCTCTTTTTTTCTTCTTCTTTTTTGACAAGACACCATATGGGGGAGAACTCACAGTAAACAGCACTGAAAAATGAGATATATCTTTGCCTGATTTGGGGTTTCTATACTAGCAGCAAAGATTTAGAAAGACTAAGAGACACCCCTGAGCCTGAGAAATGGTTGCATGCTGCTTGAGCCGCTATAGAAAGCTGTATGTGGAATAACTGTTTAAGGAGAGAGCTGCTTCAGTATCAGGTGTTTACCCACCTTGTGGTTTCAATTTCAACAAACAGTAATCAGCTAATATTATATAACTGTTTATTAATCCTCCAGTCTATAGATAAAACAATTATATAGAAAAACAGATATTATTTTTCCCATTTTACAGATAGTGAAGCTGAATATGAGAGAGCTTCAATGAACTAGTATAAGTCACAAAGAGACCAATACATTGTTAAAAGTCAATGCAATCCTGAAGAATGGGCATAAAGAAATATTATGTTAAAAATCGTCTTAGTATTGGTCCTTTGCAGAAGAAAGCATTTATTTCTATTAAATCACTGTCAGGACCAAGATGACTAACTCAGTACCTTAGAATACAATTTTCAAAGCATCTCAGTGACATCTGAGGGGCATGATTCCATCAATATTCAATGGAACACAGATATTTCATTTTCTCAGTACTTTTAAAAATGCTGTTCATTCTCTTCCCAAGGCTATTCTAGCCCTTAGTACAAAAACCTGCTGATGTTTCACCTGGCTGGGTCATCCACTTGTTTGATCTCCAGTAAAAAAATATAAAAAAGTTCAAACAAGTCAGGATCACTGTTTGCAAAGCAAATTGTTTGTTTCTTGCCTGAAGATGTTTGCTGTGTTGAAGCTGCCTTGGAATAAACACTTCTGGCTTAGCATTTGTAAATTTGCTTATTTGGTTTATCAGTTCTAAGAACTCTAAATATAAAACATAGGATTCTCGTGCACAAGAGAAGAGAATATTCTTTTTTCAGCAGAACAAATAAATGCAAAGATAATGGACACATTTTCTAATCATGCAGTCATATGAACACTACACTTCATTTAGGGTACTGAATTCTCATTCTTTTTCTTTTTTTTTAATATATTCTTCGACTGTGTTGCATGACACCTCTCCAACAGTCTTGGTTACAAGATGAATGGCCAATTTGGTCACCAGATTTTGAAAGTAGAGGGGCCAGCTCTACAGATTCAGGAAATGCATATAACATTAATACAAGTAATAATTTTTGTAAATATATTTAGCATTTCTCAGTACATTTTTGTATTTTTTTAACTAATTTTGTAGTATCTGGGCAAGTATATATGGCATATATATATATGTATATATTTCCATATGTGGATTTGCTATTGGGTGGGTTTTTGTTCCATAGATTAAGACAAGAAACCTGAGAGAAGTTGAGTGGTCCATCGATCGAAATATTCATTTCCAAAAAGCCCCAGGTGCCATACAGTTGTACAGAAGGGAGAGTGTATAAATCAGACAATCACATTCTGATATTTCATTCTGTGTACAAAGATTATTACTAGCAGCAAAGAAAAGTTACATACAGCACATGCAAGATACAGTTAATAGCAGGATTCCGATTATATCCCTGTCTTTTGGCGTTATAACTTTTCTGCACCTGTTGAACTACGATGTGCTATATTTCTCACCACCTGTCAACAGCTACTGAATATGCCACCCTAGTGCTGATTCATCAGCGCTTTCAGTATTACTGCTGCTGCAAGAGATAGGAGAAGAAAGGTTCTTGATCTACATGGAAATAAAAGCAGACTAGCTAAGTGAAATGGTTTTTTTCATTTTAATTATACTGCATTCTTCCTTTCTTTCACTGAGAGAAATCCACCTGTTTCTGGCTGAAGTTGAGAATATAGGCAAGGCATTCAAAATTTTAGATGAAAAATACCAATTAAACACTCATAGAAACATTTCTGAAACAATAGAAAGCTCCAACTTTCTTAATAAGAATCTTTCATATGCATTTCTTTTTAGCAGGGAAATTTTACTTGATGAGGAGCTAATAACACATTTTATTTATTTTATATGTTAATTAATTTTTATTGCATCATGTCCTAGGAGCCTCAGTTATGTACTAGAATGCACTGGTTGCTAGTTCAGTAGTAGGCACTGAACAAGACAAGAAGCAACATATGGATAAAGATGGACTGTAGGATACACACCAAGTTCGAAGATGATGGAAAGAACCGTAATAGCAGCCAGAGTGAATAAGTTGTGTCCTGTGAAGACAGAGATCTAAAGACCAAACACAGCTGCTGTTTCCTGTGGACTGGCACAGTCCCTCACCTCACCTTCTGGAGATATGCCCTTGCATAGCTCGCTCCAGGGATCAGGACCCAAAGCAAAGTTCTGGGCTGTGTGGGTAGTGTCCTATATCTAGATAAATCACAAATGTATCATCACTGCATAGGATGCTGCCCTTGCTGCCCAAACATGCCCCTCTGTACAAGGGATGAATTTTGACTCCCCTGTAACTGTCTGAGCAAGTGGTATAGCATCCACCTCCTTTCACTTCAATGCACTCCAATATCTACATTCTTCTTCTTCTGATCATCTTCGTTGACAATTCTGTTTCTTGTGCACAGCTCAAAACGACAGTTTGTCACAGAGGCTCCTCCATGGTCTGTGGGCTGTCTCTCAGACTGAGTCTAAATGCTTTTGATTTGGCAGCAAAGAGAGAAATCCTGTCTGGCTCTTTCTGGTCAACAACAGTACTCCCAGCCAACAGCTGGCTCAGTACCTCCACTTCCAGTCTGCAAAGATGAGTCACCGACCCTAATTCCAAGAATGATTTTTGATAGTTCAGGTACTGATTCCAGATCATAACCCAAAACAAGACTTTTCTCAAGGCTTCGACTGTTTGAGACACTGTACTTTTCTGAGAAGCACCAAAAAATTGGATGATGTTTTAACATACCCCTAAAATGGAGTTTTCCTTCATCAATGAAGAAATATTTCCAATTTTAGGCTAACAAATATGATTTCTACTGGGAGATCTGACAATGGTTACAAAAATACTTTTTTTAAGTGTTTCATCTGAACACTCAAATGTGATATTGTTTGGAGCTAGGAAATTAAAAAGCTTATAAAAAGCAAAAAGAAAGATGTGTGCTTGTGATGCTTCCAGTCTGCAGATGCAAGTGATTCAGATCAAACAGACAAATATTTGTTATCTTCATCCCTTGTTCTCATAAAAAAAAAGTAAAAAAAAAAATCCTTGGAAGTATATGCATTACTCTTGGAACCTTGGCTACTTTATATGTTGTAAAACTAGCTCTTTATACTCAAACTATGTTTCTCTGCAGTGTCTGAAGAGTTAGTGGGGTATCTGATGGAGAACCCTATGTGTTGGCAGATAAATGAAAGAGGAACTGCTTTTTTTAAATGTGCTTAAAAATGCTTTTATCTGTACCTTAGTAACTGGCACATATTTTATTAGAGATGTGAACTTCAGATGGTCTGTTCAAATTCGCTTCAGTTGTGAAGCACTTAGTCAAAAACAAGCTGACACATTTCTAGATAAAAATCTCTAAAGGGATTCTTCTGTTTAAGCAGGTTGCTTTATGCTTCTTGATAAGTGAGAATAGGCACTAGTCACTGGTTGTTATACATGCTATCCTGTGTTCATGCCAGGGTGAGTACAACTCAGCCATGCGTCCTATACAGTAATAATTTATTTTTAAAATGTATTAATAGAAAAAAAAATCAGCTGCTTGGATTGATCTTCAATAATCAAATACTAAAAAAAAGCTTTCAAATTTAAAGTAATTTTGAAATTTGACATAAAATTTTCACTCTTGATTCTCCTCCACTTGGTGACAATAAAGTTAAAGGTCCTTGCTGAGGAATGTATTTCATTGCTACGTAGTCAGTGAATGAGTTATTGTGTATGCATACGTAACTACTGAGAAATGGCATGCAACATTCTTAAGAAATGGGAGGGAATAGGAAAGTCCATACATAAAGTTATCTATCTATAATGATATGGTTATACAGACTATTGTAGTTACTTCACTTAACATGTAAACATACCAGTGAATCAAAAAAAAAAAAATTATGGAGTAGTGGTGAGGATTTTTGATTCACTTAGTTGGAGTCAGAAGGGCTACTAAAGGTGAGTCTTATCTGTTCCCTTGGATCACCTCTGTAGTTTATTTAATATAATTTGTATTGCAGTACTAGATCCCTCCCTTGAGATATGTAAGCAAATCTCAAGTGTGTCTGCAGGATTATCAAGAGGTCTGAGATTTACTTTTCTATGAAAAGAGGTTTAGAGTGATCCAAAGCAGTTTTCAGTGCAGTATTCTGGCCATGTGGTCTTCTGACCTTTCATCTTCCATCCACCACCAAGGATCCATACCTTAAAACCTTTGTGCCTTTAATTTACATTGTGAAAGATATACCGTAGGTCCAGGACAGCTTGCATTTTCAATCAGTCAACAATCATGCAGTCTCCTGCTTCATAAACCAGAGTCCAATGCATTGCTACTGTGTTAATCAACTTCTAAACAGTGAGGAAAAGATCTTGGGAATATTTCAAGCTCAAGACTGAAAGAATATAAAAGTAACTTAGACACATAAAAGCAACTGAAAAATAACCAGACATAATATTTTTGATAATGAGTTATGTCAAGATCTATTTCAGACAGAAGTGTAAGTATATTAATCTGAGATTAGTGGTATAATGAGAGCAGGATATGATGACAAAGGATTCCTGGAAGTGTAGGTTACAGCTCAACCCTAGCTAGACCACAACAGTTATCTCAGCCCCATCACGCACTGCCAATGCTCAATGTGAGTATAAAGAGCTTGAGTTTCTGTCTGTACTGTGAAAGTTATCAGAACTTCCTCCTCCCCAATGTTTATTTTGTTCTGTCATGATATATTTACTGGTATACAATACCTCAGACTGACCTGTAAGTGAGAGACAGTGCTTCACATTGGGTGGGTCAATAAAAACAAGTTTGACAAAGAAACCACCAAGCAATCTCATTACGGACAAACTGTTGCTGGCAGTTTCAATGATGGTGGTAAAGTCAGAGAGGCGACAGATTTAGACAACAGTGTCAGGCTTTCATCAGCAAGCTCGGATCAAGTGTCTGAAGGTTCCAGATAACCTCCTTGACATCTGAACCACAGGAACAATATGTAAATGAAGCTTTCATCATGTAGTGAAATTAGAATAAGCATTAATTTAAACAACTTAGAAATAATAGTGACCATAACACATCAAAAGCTTTCCTTAAGATACCTTTGTCTGCATTTAATGGACATCCATCTGTGTAAAGATTTCCTGACCTGGTTTACATTTATGCCAAGAGTTCTTTGCACTGTTTTGTCAGTGAAAAACATTTTGTTCATGTACATATAAAGGACAGTAGGAAGGCCTTTGTGAAAGAAAAAAAAAAGAAAAAACAGAATTGCACCTCTGCTGATTGTATCAGGGAAAAAAAATATATGTATATATATACATACATACATACATACATACATATATGTGTGTGTGTGTGTATGTGTGTGTGTGTGTGTACGTATGGCAGTTGTACTTCCAAGCATATTTTTGAAAGATCTGCAGTAAATTTGAGCTTGGTAAGGAGCTCAGATTGGACCAATCTGTAACACTCCCCTGCTGCTTGGCTTCCAAGCTGCTCTTCAAGCATCCTAACATCTCAGCCCATCCTGCTGCTCTCTTCCAAACGTCCTGCTAAAAGCTCCTCTAACCTTATTTTAGATACTGAATTAACAAGAAGAATTTTCATTATCTAAAGCTGTTGTAGTAACAGCCAGGGACAGTACTACATGTAATTTGGTCTTTGTTTGGTAACAAGGGTACGTAGCTTGTAGTTAGCCTCACTGTACCTCAGAGACATTTTCTCTGGAATTAGAAAGTTTCAGAACTAGTGAAACAGTAATGGCAAATACAAAATTTTCTTTAGCAACAAACAACTCTTACCTCTTGAAAAACACCCGCTAAATATCTACTACACCAACACAAACAAACAACACTGCTTCAAGATCTAACTCCTTGTACATTTAGTTAAACTTGAACTGTAGGAGGACTTGTAGCTTCTATAAAAATGGCACTTTTTTGGATTCTTTTTTCAGTAATTTTATCACAGAAATTACTAGGTTTACTTTAATTGTTAGGCTTAAGTTTAGTTTATTTAACACAGAATGAATATAAAAGAAAATACTCCTCAGGATCCTTATGGGGCAAAGTCCTTTATGATTAAACCTCATAATGGATTAGGTTTCTAAACCATTTTACTAAGCAAGAACATGTCAGGTATGGGAAAGGGAGAGGCGTACAATACCCGATGTGTTGCACATCACTGCATGCTACTGATATGAATGATGGAGGTCTGCCAGTGGACCTTCTTTTGCTGAGTAATAAAATAGGGTTTTTTTCACTTTACTGAGAGAAAAAAAGAAGCTGCAGTCAATCAGCTATGACACTGCACACAGAAGAAGGTGGTGAAAGGTTGAAGTTTATTACATGTAGAGTGCCTTCAGAGGCACACAGTTTGTCCCCTTGGTTCATTTTGACAGCATTCCCATGATAGCAATCCATAGTTTATTTTATATGTTATACATCTTTATTCCTCTTAGATCATGCACTGTGAAAGTTCTCTCCCTTCTGTTATCAGGTAAAAGATATCTGTCTTACCCTAGCCCTTTGGCCTAATGAAGAATCTTTTCTTTCTAACAGGAAGTTTAAGAACTGAATTCATAAAAGGAATTTCAAGAACATCTCTCAAAAAGATGAAACCCACTCGTGGTACATTATAGGAAATAATTCATCATTCCACCTCTTGTATACAATCAATAACACTAAAAGACTGTCTTGTCATCTTATCAGTCTACATAGGTTTTAACAGTTCCTTTATTAAGCCTGGAAAAGAAAGCAAGGAGAGAGGGATTCTTTGAACATCCAAACACAGTGTCACACTGAGTGTGATCCTGACACTGCCCAGGGAACCTGCTATTCCTTTGTTTACAGATGGATCTGTGATAACCTGACAACTCAGATGGAAGGTCACCCTTGAGGACAGGCAGGGGGTTCTTTTCCATCATCTCTGAATCCTGGAAGTGGCATTTTTGACCACCCTCAGTATCCGGGCTCTCTATTAAATCCTACTTTTCCTGCTGACAGAAGTATGTGGAATGTGATCAGGAGATATTTTGCCAATTTGTCTTGTATTACAAGTGGGAGGGAGAGGAAAGAAAGAGTAAACCTCTGTGAGCTATCTGGAGGGAATTTTAATTGTTTAGACAAAATAATGCAACCATGAAACTTTACAGTTTTTTAACTGTAGAACTAGCTATTGTGCTAGACTCTTTGGAATAGCCATATGTAGAGAGCACTAGCAGGTATAAACATATCCATAGTGTAGATACCACTAGTAGATATAAACAATTTTTAATATCATATGTGAAATCAGAACTGCGCAGCAGGCAATGAAATGTTTTGTCGTTTACTTCAGTATGTCTAGACCGGTATTTCACCTGCAGTTCCTGAGTCCATGGCTGAACTGCTTCCAGAACAGCCTGGCTGTTCTCAACTCACGAAAGCAAAACCTGAGCAAGATGCTAGAAACTGCACTATAGCCTTGTTGTCTTTGATAAAACCTTACTGTCCTCAATGGAAAGGTCTCCAGAGAAGCAGTCACTTCTGGTAGACCAATAGTTCTTTTTGATTATCTTGATTCATCCTTCAGAATGATGGTGACATACCCAGTGGCTTCAGAAGAAGGTACAAAAACTTCAACAGCAGTTATTGAATAATTTGCCTACAAAAGTCCCTTCTTTCTAGAATGTAGAAGGTGGCTTATACCTTCTTGCATAAACTTTAGGCTTTACAACCTTTCCAGAATCCTAAATCTACTAATAATCCTTAGTTACTGAATTTCCCCCAAAAGTCTAATCCTTCCTTCAGTCTAGACTGCAAATATAATTTATGGCCATGAGCCACCCAGGCTGATTACTTATTGCACAAATAAAGAATTACCTTTTATTGCTTTTAAATTCCTAGCTAACCAATGCTTAAAAAGAAAAAAAAAAAAACAGTTTAACTCCCCTACTTTTTAGCATTTGACTTATTCACTCTTTGACATCTATTTGCAACTTTTGCAGTTGTTTTTGGCATAAATCTACAGCATATAATCTGTTATCGCACTGTCTTGTCCAAATACCAACAAACATTGAGATGACACCATTTTATCAAGCCACCACCGGTTTAAGATTCTTTTTTCCTATATCACATTTAATCTGTCAAGTCTTAGTGGGAACTTTTCTCTCAGGTTTGTTTTTTCTAAGGCATCTGTACCCAGTGAAGGAACAAGTAGTAACAATATTAGTGCTGCTAAAAGAAGACCTCTAGCAAGGGAAAGAGTTATAGCTTGAAAATCAGTCATAGGTTAATGCCCTAGGACAGGTTTGTTAACAGCAGCCCAGGAGTTTCATTAGTAGCATGTTACTGTCAACTTTCTTCTGTGTGTAGTAGGTCATAGAGAAATGCTGATGAAAAATGAATGTCTTATTAAACTTGGGGACAAAGAGGTAGAGGATCTTGCTAGGGAATCTATCCCCTGTCTTTGTTTGGAGGAGGCAATTCACCTAAGGAAAAAATATATATTTTTTATTGTAATCAGTTACATTAATGTTTGACGTAAGGGAAGGGTAACAGATTTAGCGGTCCTTTCAGGTTTAGATGAATGCAAAAAGTAACAATACTCCCCAAACCTTCCTCCGCAAACAAACCAGTACAAAAAAATCAAGAGGGAAGATTTGCTTTACTACATTTAGAGTTAAGGGATTTATTTTTAGAGAAAAGTTTCAAGTTTATTTTTAGCAAGGAGAAAAGTCTGGAGATGATATTAATGTCCTTGATAAGAAAAAGGAAAACATGGGTTGTAGCTGGGGAACTGGGCATTTCATCTCCAGTTTCTCTTTTGTTTCGGATCATTTTTTCTGTGTTAGCACATAGTGACATGTAAAAGTAGATCTAATACGATAGACCAAGTAGGGTAGTATATGTAATGAGGATAAAATAGTATGAAAGTAATTTTATCTTCATGTCCTTGGCAAACATTCTGCTTGGTATTGTGCAAGATCACATCCTTATTTGGTTGTCACTTAGATTACTTAATTGATATACTTTTATTTTATTCTATGAAACTTGCTGTATGTGTGCAAAAATTTATTTATCATTAATGGATATTTTAAGAAAAAAACTGTGAAAGTTTCATCACTGTTTATAAGTGTTCATGATATGAAAGGATAAAGTTTTATCTGTGCCAATTCTAATTTAAATTTATGAAATAATATTTCAAACCTATCATTAAAATAAAGAGAAGTTGGTCAACAGGAGTGAGATTCATCTTGCTTAATTTTTGCCTTGTAAAACAAAGCACGGGTTGTAAAAATGCAGTCTGTTCAGGCATTCAGAGAGGTACTACGCCTCTAAATGTCAAATTAACCCTTTTATTTTAGAGTGCTATGTTAGAACAGGACGAATCTTCCACTGGAGGTGTCCATCTCTCTCTACTGAAAACAGAGAGATTCTAAATGACCTCTTAAACCAAATGTCAGTCTTTTAAATGACCAAGGTAAATGAGACAGACTAATTTTCTTCCCACTCTCTCCACAAGAGCACAGTGGTCAGGGAGCTCTGCATAGCCCATTAAAGTCCCCAGAGGTCCTACGGACAATACAGCTATGCACCTTTCTCCCAGAGAGAGGGTTGAAGAATGCAGAGTGACCAAATTCAGAAAACAAGAACCAGCAGTTACTTAGCTACGCAGCCCACTAAGAGATACTGAAGAGGCACTTGGGAATACAGCCTTTGCAGCTCACCTCTTTATCCCAAGAAGTTCATTTCAAGGACGATGTGGGGAAAAAATGTTTGTTCGAAACATCAGTGGTTTGCTTATTTTGTTTGCTTACTGCCTATGTTTCTTGGTTTTTTACCCAGCTCTATGTGTTAGGGTACAGCACATGTTACTATAAACCTAATAAATAACAACCTAATAAATAACAACGATAACGCAGCAGACATCACTCTAGGACACAAATATGAGTGCAAAACACCCAAGGGATAGGATGGTTGGCTGCAGAGAGGATGGCTTGTTATAGTTGTCACAGTCACTGCACTGTCCATTGCTCCTCCAGCAGGTCTGGCAGAGTTTCTTGGAACCAGACTTTTCTACTGGCAGATGCATCTGCAGTGCCTTGCATCATGGGTCTCTGATCATGGAGATCATCATCATCTTTGTAACACTCAGTTTAACTCCTATCGCCACCATTTCCCTACAAATATGAAATAGAAATATCTCTACTACACAGAAAGTACTTTGAAGGGTAAAGTGATTTACTCAGACAGCTGATGTCCACCCATCATCTCTCTACATTTACATAAAAAGAGAACTGATCTTGACTCATTTAATCCATGGACCCTGAGGATTTGAGACCTAATGGTAAAATACCCTGAGTACACTTAATCTGTTCCTTCTTCAAAAGTTCATCAGAACAATAGCTGAGGCTTTGATTTATGTAGAATTTCTCCATGTTTGAATGGGGTTCAGGTATATAATACAGCATAAAACAAAAGCAGACAGCTAGAATGGAGTGCCAGCCACACAAAAGATAACTGAGAATAGCATGTAAGAACATTCTGATCACTGCTTGCATTTTTTCTAAATTCTGACTGGCAAACATTTAATGCCTGGAATTTTGGATTACCAGTATAGTCATAAGTAAATATTTTATTGGGAGAAATGCTGGGAACCTAAAAAAGCTTTTCTGGCGTTCTGTTTGATTGTATTTTCTCTGATAAAATGTCATTGGCTTAACCTGTCTTTCTTCTATTTAATCACTTTCAGAGGTTCATTAGACCAAGAGGAAATAAGCTTTAAAACTCAAACCACATGCCAATTCAAAGAACAACAATAACAAAATTGCAGGCTATGTCCTTACTTGCAACATTGGAAGGTATTTCAGTAATAAAAGAGTTAAAAAGTTATTAGAAATATCCTTTTCAAATGGGAAAATGCATATGATTTCAAGGCTATGGCTCCTATTAATCCATACATAATGGGAATTTTCAAGGCTACCACACCAGCAAATTCTTGCCTTTCAAGGACTTCCACTCCATTTCACTAATAATGAGTCCCTTTTACTTTATCAAATGAATTTAAATTGCACAATGACTTTCCACAAGAAACAAAATCATATTCCATTCATCCTACATAGGTAAATATGTGAATAGATAGTTATACAGACAAATAATTTTAAAGTTTCACAGATCTGAGTAAAACTGGTTATATCATGGGGACACATAAGAACCACCAATATAAACTATGTATGAATAACCTTCCTTACTGCAGAACAATAAAGAAAACTCGTAGAAAAACACCAGTCAATAGCGTACAAAATTCAAAGGAACATGTAAATGAGTATCCAGATTTGAATTTACATCTAAGCCACACAATCTTATAGAAGTCTCCACTATGTTTTGCAGCTTGCTTCATCTGCCTTTCTCTGGTTGTCCTTTGATTTTCTCATCTGCTGCTTATGGAATTGTGACTACTGTAAGGAACCTTGGGGCTACTAGATTATTAGGAAAAAAATATCTTTAATATTTACCTGACTTCTAGAGAGCTCAGAAACAGTTTATTCATGTGCCATCATGCATAGTTCTGTGTTCTAATTTCCTTATAAACTGAGAATACCAAACACCATTAATCATATCAGTTCTTGGCTTTCAAAATTTGGACACCATGAGGTGTTAGTGTTTTTATTGAAATTACAAATTACAGAGACTTTAGTCCTGAATGAATCCTGACTAATGAGGGGGAAAATCACATAGACCTTTGGTAAATTAATTTCTATGATTAAGGCATAGATTAGTGCACTTCCTAACTCCTTTTAATAGTAACAAAAATAATACTGTTAATTCACTTGATTTGAGTGGCTAGAAATGAAATCAGGAGTCTGATAGTTGTTGCAATTATGAAGTGACCTTAAAGATATAAATTGAATATTTCTTCTGCTTTCATGAATAAAGAGAAAATCAACCTCCAACAGATCATTTCTTTAGTTGCTGTTTTACACTCCTTTCCACTAGTACTCCTTCCAAAGCCTCTCCCAGCCAGCTTTTCTGAGTGCTTACTCAAGCAGTCTGACTTTACACTCTTTGTCTGTGTTGTCTTCTTTTGTTTTCCTCTATAAGACTCAACACTGTTCCAAACAATATCTTGCAAAGCTCTTTCACCTACAGTTTGTTCACTCGACAATGACTGCCGTCTGCATTTTATGTGGAAGATGCTATTGTTTGATCAAAGGCCTTCTGTGGGATCTTTCAGCTGATTTGAGTAGGAAAGACTCACCAGCTTGTACAATATTTCTCTTATTTCAACAACAGTAATACAGTGGCAGTAACTGCAGAGCCCCACCTGCACTGAAGTTCCATTGAGCTGGTACAGCACCAACTCTTTGTAAGATCTGGTCTGAATGTTGAAGATTTTGCAGTTCAGACAAGATAGAACAAGGCTGTACAACAAACCATAAGAGGGAAGGATGGATAGAACAATGTCAGTAACAGATTCACTACGTTTCCTTTTTTTTTTTTTTTAAGATATATGAAAATCTCTACACACAGGTATATGTTTATGTGTGCCACTATATCTATAAAGGAGACAGATATGAACCTTTTCAAACAGATGTTAATATGCCCATTTTCAGTTGGCAATATCAACAGGTGTGACATCTTGCATCATGATTTAATCTATTGGAAGAACACTCATAATACTTCTAAAGATTTTCAAAATGTGTCAATGATTTTCTTTCGACTATCGGCTGAAAACAAAAAAAGATGCACGTAGCTAATGTCCTAGTGTGTTCTGTTAAAAATGTCACTTCTTCAGTAAAACATCAACACAGAATTTAGTCACTGGTCTGACAGGTAAAAGAGAAGGCAGGCTAATTTAGTAGGATACATGACTGCTGTGTTCTCTAGGGTAGGCATCGTTTCATGTACAAGGCAAAAATGTCAATAGAAACATGTTACTATGCCACATTACACAGGAGATCTAAGAGGTTTAGTGCCCCAGAATGTTTGGTATTCCTTTTAAGCCTGCAGTTCCAAAAAAATGTTCTAAATCCCTCATGTTTATTTGAATAGATGTTGGCAGGATAATTAAATGCCCCCTTCAAACATCCTGTTGGAAATATTAAACAGTAATTACCTTATTCAACTTGTTCCTTTTGTGAGAAGAGGAGCCACCTGACTGCCAGCTTTCGTTTTCCCTGACACAGATGCAAAGGCTATGCTGCCTTTCTGATCTGTTCACACATTTTCTTCCCATGAGAAAGTAAGCATTGTTTGAAACATGGTATTTTCTCCCAACTTGCACACACAACTGCTGCTTGTTTCAGAAAGATGCCAACTAATTTGAGCAACCTCTCCAAACGACTCTCCAAACAGAAATGTCTTTCATAAGTTTCCGGGTCAGCGGCCCTTAGTAACCCAGGATGACTATTCTAGTCCTGGAGGCACTGAAATAGCGCCATATAAATAGAAACAGTTCCTATATCACATTGTTGCCTCAAGCACAGCATTCAACACCTCCTTGCACATTAAAATATCTCTCCATGGCACAGCTTTACACAAAAGAGTGTCTTTGCCCATATGGTGTCTTTCTTTTTAGTTGATTTTCTTTAGTCTGATCCTCTCATTTTCTGTAACATTTATATCTTCTTGTGGGTTGAAGCTTTAAATGGTCAGCACGAATAATGCATGTGGAATCTTTATTTTGTATGCTATTTGTATGTCAGCATATGCTGAAGGTGCTATTTTTAAAAGTAAATAGTGCTTCTATACAACAGTTGCCTTTTCTCTTGCCTTGCCCTTTCTCTTTCCCTTTCCCTTCCACTTCCTTTGCTTTCCTTTTGCTTTGCTTTACTTTCCTTTACTTTTGTCATAGAAACAAGCACATATATTTATTGTACTTCATCATTATAATACTACTTTCCTTCAAAGATTTTGGGTCTAGTCCAATGTTCTTGGAGGTCAACAGAATTCTTTTCATTGACTTCAATGGGTGTTTGACACACTATAAGCACTGTTTGCTGTTCCAAAAGTATTTAATACAGGGCTGCTGTGGTTAAAAAGAATTGGAGGCAAGATGGGTGGGAAAGAGGTTCTGCACTTTAAAATTAAGATAATTGCAATTAATCAATCCAACATTTCTGTCCTTCTCCTAATCTCTTTTCTTCTCCTTTTCCTTTACATCTAATACACTTGACAGAAGATGGCCCAATTGAAAATCAATGGAAGTTTTGCAACTTTCTTTAATACCAAATCTGATGTTCATCTACCATCTAAATGTAAGGGTTGTAAATAGTCTATAAACCATGTCAGATATGTAAATTGGTGATTGGAAAGTGTTACCAATATGCTTTAGTTTCCTAGCTATACTGCTTTTTGAAACCTTCTATCAAAATGCTGTGCTTGTTAATAATGAAGTTAGTCAGGGAGGTTGTTCAAACCAGATGGTATGAGTGCAACTTGGAACAGATTTTTTAGATGTAAACTGTATTCTCACAACATATTTCAGGCACAGTTATTGAAAATTAAGATCTTCCAAAATATCTAAGAAAAACAACTAGATCATTTGATTGTTTCAGTACTGGACATTTGAAATATTGTTTTCAAGGGAAGGTAGTGATTCCTTTTGCTTATTAACCAAGCAGAACCCCTGTTCTAAAACTCCGTAACTAAGGACAACTGAATCCACAGATCTCATATTGTGCCTTAGCCAACTAGCTAAAGTTATTTCTCAGTTCTCTTCTGCAGCTACAAAATTCATGGAATCACGTACACAGCAAGTAAGCTGACAGCTCTGCTATCCATTGCTTAAAGAAGTCTGGGAGGGGGGAGCGCTACAATTCCAGTTGCTGTTCCCATAGATGCTTATGCGTGGCATCAAACTGCTATTGACTGTTTTGTATCCTCCTCCTCCTCCTCCTCCTCCTCCTCCTCCTCATCATCATCATCATCAGGCTGGACATACAAGTATCATAACTGCTGTGATAAACTTGTGTGAAAAGGCTCTCTCTGGAGGTTATCGAAAGTGCTTAGATTTTCTCTTTGGCTACACAGAGCACTCAGACAACTAAGGAGGATGAGTTTAGGCTAAAGTTGTAAGCCTTTTAATTGTATCAAACAGTTTAGATCCCACTCTCATTCTTGAATTTATGATCTTGATCTGAAATGCTACTAATTGATTATCCTTTAGCATATTAAAGCCAACAGTTAGATCATGGTCTCACTGAAATCAAAGAAATAGTTCCCTTGTTTTTGTATGAACATCTTCCTACTTCCCTGAAAAGATTCTCCAAGAGGGTGTGCTCATGTGAGTGATTTGGATATGGATCAGATTTCACAGTCAAATTGCAACAAAATTGCACTTGAAGAAATTAAACACTGTTGTTTTCAGGAGCAGAGAAAAAAAGACTGACTTCAAAATTTCAAAGAGCAAGCTTTTTGTTTAATACGGTTGTCAGTTCTTTGAAAGAGGAAATGGCCAGAAGTGAAATGTTAAAGTCTCTTAGTACTGTAGTACATTTTAAGAAGGATTGTGAATCTGGCTGTGTAAAAAAGAAAATATTTTTATGTGTTTTCAGTCAAACTGAATTAAAAACAAACAATCCAGATTAAACCAAGGGGTCTTTTAAATTTCTTATTAGAGAAAGGAAACACTAAAAACACATGTCAACTTCATTCATCCTCAATGAAATGCTTGTGAAACAAAATGAAGACAAGAGGTGAGATTGATGAAAGAATCCACTGATTCCCTCTTGCCTTATTGGTCAGGGGTTGGAGCATTCACTGGCACAAGTGACATTCTTCCTCCTGCTGTCTTCTAAAGGACAGTGCTAACTACAAGCCTTGAAGCTTCAATTCCTTTTGTTGGACATGCTATTTTTTGCATGGAACAGTAAAATTTTATTGTGCCAGGTATCAAAGAGGTAATGATGACTCTGTAGCTTGACTGGCTTCCTACAAGACAAGTCAGTGCCTATTACCAGGAATCAATGTCCATCTTGTCCTAAAAGTACTTGGGCATGTGTATGGGAAAGCATGGAAAAATGTCGAGGAGATAGGCGATGGAAGCTAGCCAGACCGTTCCGTGGGAAAAGGAGCATCAACAGGGCATGTTGACCCATAGCCGTGTAGCTGGGCCTGTGCCAGTGTGGTGTGCACCTGGGCTTTGACTCGAGATTAGCGATGAGCTCAATGTGCCCACTGCACATGTGTATAGTACACAAAAGCCACGTATAGTGCCCCCCCGGTGTTTCTCGCCATGGACCGATGCTCAGCAGTGCCAGGGACTCTCCCGCTCCTTTATTGCCTCGATCGGGAAATCGCCAGGGAACCCCCGCTCAGACGCAGAGGTAATAAACGCTCAGCATTGACCTTAGTGTGCCTTGTGTTTGTGTATCTGCTCCTGCCGGGAGTCCAGGCGTCGCCCCCGCCGGACCCTTACAGTATGTCACCGAAATCGGCCTTTTGGTAACAGGTATACCATACGAACAAGAATTATAACTGTGAATGAATGAGGGAAGCTTATCCTGGTAACCTCCAGCCTGTGTAGGGGAACCATCACCAAGGTAGAAGACAAGGGGTAAAATCCTTTCATGAAAAAACAACACCGAATCTAGTTCTCCTAGGAAAATGTTCTTCCTCCAGCTTTTTCCTCCTTGAGGGGGGGAAAAAACAACAAAAATGCATTGATTAAAGTTAGACAAGTTTTGCAAATACCTTCAGGATCACTGCAATCACGTTTCTGGTAAATTTAATGTTGGTGAAAACTAGTTTTCCCAGGTCTAATTGTGAGATACTTCTGTTGATTAGGAAACAGAGGTTTAGCTGCTCACCAGCACGTAGTATTTAAATAACTAAATGAAACTTGTAGTAGATCTTGCAGGCAAAACTCTAACTGATGTAACAACCTGAAAGTAATTAGTAAACTGCAGTTAATGATTTATCTGTTAAGTCTGAAGTAACTGAAATAACTAAAACAACATAATATACTCTATTCTGACATACATTTAAAATCCTCCTGGCTTTTGAATTAGGGTGCAGATTCAGAAGCCTGTGGCTGCACTCACTAAAGTGTCTGTTTTAAAATACAGAGTAGCATAATACAGAAAGTGTGAGTGAGACTCCTGGAATGGTTTTAAATACTTTTGTAAACTCCAGTTAGGTGTTGACAGAAAGAGAAAAATCATGGATTATAAAGATTAAGAGAAGGGCAACAAGCATCTGGAAATGTGATGGTATACAGAAGTATATGACAATGCCTGGGATTATATTACTGGGAATGTGTAGTGAAAAATCAAAAGGGACTTAATTGAGGATAAAAGCTCTGAATACTAGATTAATTTTTTAATGTGGTAAAAACTTGAAAATATAATCTGAAATTTGAAAAATGGCCAGATAGACTGTCATCAAAGAGAATAGAAAAAATATTGTTTTTACAGAACATTTAGTCAAGAAGTGTATTGTTTGCCCTAGGAGATCATCAAAGCAAATACTACTGCTGATTTTAAGAAAGATCTTGATAATTTTATTATCCATAGTATTATTTGTATTTTAATTTGTGCTTTAAGATAATAATGAAGATAAAGCAATGCATGTGGCTTAAATTGATTGTCAGCAGACTCATGAAGGAATGTTTTGCTTGTGGTATTGTATCATATAATTACTTAATCATATTTCTTTTATTCTTCTGAGGCACTTAGGGTGGGCCACTACTACTAGTTAAAAAAAATGTTGCTTGCTTCCTCCCTCACTCATACAGTCCTCTTGACTTCAGTAGGTCTATTTATGTGATTTGTTTAAATGCAGCCTCGAACATCAGATCCCAAACTACTTCCTAAGGATTTATGTTTCTCTTATGGCTTCTGGAGGGCTGTCAGTGTGTCTGGCAGAATCAGGCTATCTGCACCTAGAGCCATTAATCCCACTGTAAGATTTGTCTTACCTGGCATTAGCAATCTGAAATTTAGGCAGCTATTCAAAATTAGTTGTTTGACCTCCTTTTATAATCAATGGAGAGGATCAAGCACTTTCAGACACTGATGCTGCCCATCTTAAGATAAGTATGTAAGATAGATGGGATTCATTGTCCTGTGGGTGTGCCTGTCTCTGGTTTCCAGATGCCTCACTTACCAGCTACATAGCAAGTCACTGAATAGCTTAGCATCAACACGTCTCCTGGGCAGAGAGCCACCCACCATGCATTTGGTTGGCCAACAAAGACAATTCCTACTGTGTACAGTTAAAAGTGTCATATACCTACAGGAGACCTGGAATATGGTTATAAGAACATTATTCTAGTGTTATTGTAGTAATTAATACAGAGGATCCTTATCACCCCTTTACTAAACCATGGCATAAATGTCAGAAGGGACATTTACCTCTGCTGGTTTAATCCTCTGCGTAAAACAGAGCCTAGACCTGAGGAACAGCAGGCAGGAACAGAGCCTTGCCACAGATGTAGGAAGCATAGGGAACCTTTTCTAAACCAGAAGAGTCTGCAGACCTTCCACTTCATGCTCCCCATAAACCACAAAATACTTCAACATCATGTAATAAGTTTAAGACCATTTTGACAACTTTGGCTACAAGTTAGCTCTACTGGCTAAAGTATAGCTTTGAGAAGACTATCTAAGCTTTAAGCTAAAGACTTCAAAGGTTAGAGAATGCAATTCTTCCCCAGGAAGTCTGTCCCCACTTCTAACCATCATCATTGCTAAGAAAGTGCTCTTTATTTGAATTTGCCAAGATTCAGCTTCCAGCTGTTAACTTCCAGAAAGTCTGTTGTGGCTTTCTCCCCTAGAACAAAGAACCCTTTAAGCTTAGCTTTTTTCTCTCTCTATTGTAATCAAATCACCACTTAGTCTTCTTTTTCATAATGGGTGTGTGAATACTGACTTCAATGGAAACAGGATTGAGTTGCTAATTTCAAGCTAGGCACTGAAAATATTTTTCTTATCAGCAGTCTTGCTCCATCACATGCACACATTAGCTTATTATTGTTGGGCTGCTCACATGCTGGGTTGAGGGCTGACACTGTTTGTTTTTGTTTTATAGAAGAAGGAAGCTCTGAAGCATTTGTTTAGGGGGAAAACATGCAAAGAATAACACAAATTCCTTAAGTAGAGAGGAAGAAAAACTTAACAGAAATTATATCTGGGATCTGTGTACAGTAAAGCATCCTTTTTGACGTGTACACTTTATCTGCCTTCATCTGAACCAAGCCTTTTGGAATGGTGGAGCAGTATTTATCTTTGGAAACCACTAATGAAGTCATGCAGCTAAAAATAAGTCTGTTTCAGTATTTCTAAATTTGCAAACACTGACCCAGATTGTACCTAAATGAGCCTAGGTGGCACTGTAGACATAAGCAGAAATGATAGCTCATCATATACCAAATATAACGGAGATCTGAAGAAAAGGATTTTTATATCTGTTGTTTGAAGTGATGGATACCATCTTAACAGAAAGGAGATAACTGAAAGTGAAGGGGGATGGTCAACACAGAAGACTGAACTGAGGAACACCATAAAATGGTGTATATTTATAGCAAAATACAAGGCGCACACAAAAAAGAAGAAAGTGAAGTTACTCTTTGTTTGAAAAAGCATCAGTGGAACTGAGTATGAGAGAAAATGATTCCAAGAACAAGCTCTGGAGCGCTCATCAAGAAGTGTTGCTGAACATTCATAAACATTCAGATCCGGATATGATATTTTACCCTGGAAGACTATCTTTAATCTTGCTGTCTGGCTTTCTTCCTTATAGATAGAAGATGTGTGTAGCTGGAAAACTGATCTCCAAAATGGTAAGATCCCAGAACATGGCTGCATCTTTAGATAGCCAAGATGAAGACTTGTTCACCATCATTACTTCTAGCTTCAACTGGCAGATAAATAGGAGGATGTAAAATATGTTCATAGCTAAAAAGGAGTTCATGCCTCTGGGGAAAAGATTTGGGCACTCATTTAGAGCTCAGGAGTTCCGGTCTTTTATACTTTACACAGAAAAGGGTTAGCAATTAATAAAACGCTATTTATTCACTCATTATAACAAATCACTTTCCTCCAAGCTAAATTAAGGTTTTTTTTTATTAATGAAACTTTACAGGTGCCTAATTTAACAAATGTAAGAATGATGACCTTAAAGCACTCATGCAGAGATTTAAACAGAAGAAAATGAGACCATTGTAATACTTAATTTCATTCCAGTGTTTTCTACTTCTACACATGTCCAAATCCACTCAAGCATTTTCTAACTGTGTGAGGGTTTTTTCTGGAAGAGGAAATATCTCTTTTTCATTTTGCTTTTCTCATAGAAGTCAGTTCATGTTTATTTTCTTGGTACGATGAACACCTATTTCTACAGAATGAAAGAATAAGGTGAGGGAGCTGGACATCCTTTGGACTCAGCTCTAAGCTCACATACTGCAATCTACAGAAGCCATCTGGATAAAATTACAAAACAAGGTGTTACAAAACATATCTTCCTGGCAATTCCATAATCTAACTTCTGTAAAATGATTTGTACACACCGATTCAACTCATCACAGGTGTTAGTGGTAGCTCTGTTGACAACATCGTCTGGCACTATCGTCTCTCAGGCTGTTTGGATGGAATATGCACAGGGGAACAAAAGCAGGTGAGACTTTTAGCAGTTCCAGGAAACTGCACTGTGCTCAGGAACAGGCACATGAGAGGTGCAGCAGTAGATGAGTGCTTTAATCAGTGTGATTATAGAGCTACCTTCCAAAGCAGTTCAATGATTATCAGGATTGAATAAAGTTCCAGATTTTGATTTTCTTTTTCTTTTTTATTTTGAGATTTGCTATCTGATTCCAAAATATTTTTATTTACTCATGCGGCCATTATAATGTACAAGGGTAAAACTATAGTATCAAAAGCACTATAATCTTCCTTGAGCTAACTCCATTGGGAGAACACGATCAAGTGAGGAAGTATAAACAAAGGGAAATGCTGGGGAACATAGGAGAAATAAGACATTTGCAGAAAGCTCCTTTTGGCTAGCTGGAAGGAAAGGGAAATAGTTTATTCAGTTCTTTCAGTATCCTCTGTGGATGTAAGCCTTTTCTAAATGTTTGTTATCCTTTTTCCTCTCCAAGACTACTTCTTCTACCTTCCCTTCCTATGTTTGTACTATAGCAACTGGATTTCTAAGATTTGAAGGATCTAATCAATTATCATTTGCATAGCTGAGAGTAAATATGGGTAAACAAAGGTTGCTAGGTTTTAAGTGGGAAATATAGTGTTTATTCATTTCAAATATGCACCAAAGAGGTGAATCTACTCACTTCCATATTTATTCTCTTTAAATTGTTTTGAAAACTGGGGAAGAATTTTTCCCATCATGATCAAATTGGGAGTGAGATGGAGATATATACAGTTTTTACCTTTCTGTCAGTGTCAGGGGCTAGAGTTCTGCAGACTGGCACAGGATCTTGGACTGTAATATCAGTAGTTTTGAAGAATGTTCAGTTCATCATGATGCAAAGTCCCATACGGTAAGAAGGAAGTTTAAAGGGAAACTTCTTCATTTAAACAAAGATTGAGATTTCACTGGGCGCCAGTTTCCAGAAGAAAGCAATATTTTTTACAGTTTTGAAAGTCTGCTTGCCTTCCTTCCTCTAATTTTTTTAGGAGGAAGTAGGCCAGCAAAAGAATGAAACTGAGAGAATCTTCCCCCACCATTTTGTAGAATAGCCTGAAATGGTTTTCCTGGTTCATAAGGACTTCTGTGACAACTCCTAGTGAGCAAAAACCTTTCACAAAATGCTATGTACCCCAAAAATGGGGTTGACAGTCTGTTTTCAATGTAATCATGAAAGATGTCCCAAAGCTGCAAAGTTTTGACAGAAGAACAGATGCAGATAGAAACTTGTTCTAATATCTTGAATGTTCAGATCCTGAATTTTGGGTTGACTTGTCACTGAAAAAGTGAACCAATGGCAAAACTCAGAACATGGAGCCACTCTTATAGAAAATGTCCTACAGAATTTCTCCAGAATTTACTCCAAAATTCTAAAAAATATATATATATATGTTCCATTTTTGCTTTGCATTTCTGTGACATGTAAACCTGTCTCTTACATTCATTAGAAAAATGTAGTCAATTCTACAGTTTTTTCCTCTTTTAGATCAAGAATTTTAAACCTATGTATGTATGGAAACAAGGGCTAAGCAATCCTGTGGGCCACGTTTCTGTGTTTCATTGTCTAATGGTCCAACTCCCACTATTCCCCCAAGTTTTTAATGAATTTGAACCAAATGTATCAGCTAAGAAGAGATCTAAAAACTGTGAAGTTCCTGTAAAAATAATGAAAATATGTCACTGAGTAGACATCCTATTAATTCCTCCCTGAGGAAAAGAACTTGGTGTGACTGTGAAAGATTTAACTTTAAGAAAAGTTCCATTTGGAGTCTGTCCCTTATTACACATCAAAATTGTCATTCTTCAGTCAAGATTTCTTTCCTCGGGTGTATAACAATGTGTGAACTCTGAATGAAACTTTTCCCGCAGTTGGAGAAGTCATTCTCTTCTCTTTTATTGCTTATCCCTTGTCTCTTGCCTCTCTTTAACATAATTTGGTTTTTCCAATGCCTACTCACAAGCCAGGTCATGCTAAAGCTTTAGTGCAGTTGGTTAAAAGTCATTTAACCATGTGACATAAAATAATTAGTGATCAAGTTTTACCATTTCTAGTGTTCAGGAAACTGTTTGGTTTCGGTACCATTTCTCAGAATAAACTGCTTGAAACTTTGCAATCAATTACATTCTAAATATTGTAAGTTGTGTAAAAACTGCAAACCATCATTACTTCAAAAGTTCTTCGGGGAAAAAAAAAAGTAAATCCCCAATTTTGGGCCTGATCATGATTCTATGATCCATATGCAAGTGGTAATTTTCATCTCAGCTATCTGTAGGTGCCTCTCACACAGATATCTACACATATGATAGTCACATTGACATTTATCAACAAAAGAGAGGTTTTGGGTGTCATTTATGTCTCCCATTTAGAAATGAAAGACGCCTACCTTTGATAAAATGTACTGTACCCTAAAAATGCCTGTTTTTCTCCAACAACTAAGAAGAGAGTCTAGATTACCTTCTCAGATGTGAATATCTTACACTAAATCATTCCACATTTAATCAGACAAACGTCACTTAGAGACTCTCGTCTTCGTGGGAACTCTGCCCTACCAATGTAAAAAGGAGGGCTAACTGTTTTATGGCATTGCTGACTCACCTTTCTTTTTTCTAGCATCTGTGGGAGTTTTCTGTGGATATAGAGTTTTATGCGGAGAAAGGGAGAAAGCTCTAGCTCCTGTTTAATGTTGCTTAATATGGGGCCAGGCACGATGTCACTTTTTCCCTCCTTTTCACAAAGATTTTGATGGAAATATGATGTCTCCTGCTGATATGTTGATTTCTATCAGACTTTCTATATAGTCAAGATGGATGGTCCAGTATCAGTCACAGCTTTCACAGACACTGACTGAGCAGCTTTAAAAGGCATACTGCCTGGAGTGAGGGTCAAGGAAGGAGCTGGGACCCCAGGAGGCATATTACTGAGAATACCAATAACAGAAAATGTTATCAGCCACCCGGGAAAAGACATGGCTCATTTTCTTAAATTAATTCTACTCTACCCTCCTTCTTTGAACAAGGAAACCAGAGAAGTTACTTTTCCTGCCTACAAGGTTCTCATTCCTCATTAGATCAACCCATGTATTGCAAAAAGCATCTGAGGAAACAATCTGCCTTTTACATATTTAGTATGCTTTGTTTCCCCTCCCCCTCAAAAATATCATATTTTAAATTGCCGTGAAAATATCAGCTATTCTGCTAATTTGTGAATGTATGAAATTAAAGACCAGCTATGGCGGCTAGCTTTGGAATCTTTACATACACAAACTAGATGTTTTCCTAATATACAGAGAAGCATTCTTGTAACTAAATGCTACTGTCAAAAGTCGTCTGGTTCAGGTCTAGAAAGTGCAGTTGGAACAGTCAGCTAATACTGCATAAGAGCTCCTGAAGGTTCAATGGATTATTCAAAAAGGCATTCAGTTCTTCATGAAGCAGCTTGTTCATCACCCTCATCTAACTTTTAGAAGTAAAGTTTGTAGACTTCAGTAGTCTTTTTTCTAAGTTGATACTGCAAAAGTTAGAAATGTAATTTGAGTGGTTTTTCATTAAAAGGACACTCAAATGCATAGTTAGCCTGTGTCACTGTGCCCAAAGCACAGACAGCAGTCTCACATGTTCCAATGCATTCCTGACATAAGATTGGCTATTATGAACATTTAGCAATTGCTAAAGAATAGCTATTCATTTGAGTAGGCCTATGAATTTCAGAATCTGTTAAACAATACAAATGTTCAGCCTTCAAAGAGGCTTAAAGTACAACTAGACTAGTGAATTAAATGTGCCTGACACCATTCTCTGGTCCTGAGACCAAATGACACAGAAAAGTCTACATCCGTGCGATTAAACCCTCTTGCCCTTTAAAAGACTGTTGCCACATCCGAAATACTTAACCGGTATGGTCTTTGGCCTGTTCTAATTACCAGACTAATTGGGAGATGGCTAGTTTGCCAAAGTAAAATCTCTGATTGCACTTAAAATCTAACAAAATCCATGCCAGTGTTTCGGTGACCAGGAACGTTCCTGGCTATGTTTCATTTACTGCTACAGACAGAGCCAGAAGTTCTTCTCACGCAGACCTGGGGCAGCCTCAACTTATTTGTAAATTTTAATATTTGAAGGAAGGTTTGCATTCTTCTTTGGAGATGGATAACATCTGTGAATTTGACAAGAAAATGTTCTATGAATACAGTGAATTTAGACCCAACGTTTTCAAAATATATCAGTAATGAATAATGTCTTCCAGGGAGAAGAAAAGCTATGGAGACCTAAAGAAAAGCATGGTTTTTTTTTTGTTATTTTTTTTAATAAATAAATCTGATAAAATGGGTTATAAGGATTTCAGTAAAAGCTTCTAAAAGGAGGAGTTAATTACCAATGGAAAAAATGCTGTACTTCTTTCCCATCATTTTTTCCTTTGTCTGTATCATACTATCTCAATATCAGTTTCAACTCATTTACATTTGACATTAACCTTTATACCTTTCCTAGTGACATGCAGTACATTCCTTTTATATAGTAATTAAGTTTTCTGTTTGCTACATTTTTATTATACAAGTTAAGATGTTGCATTTGAATTATTTTCATAAAAATTGACCTGCTGACTTCCATGTAACAGAATATAAAAGAAAGCAAAGACAGTTTCACAGGAGTAGAGTATTCATAAAGATTTCACTAACCCCCAAGAAGCCAGGTCTGTTGAATACACTAGGTAAGAACAGGTTCTACAGACTTTTCCTCTTTTCCACTTCTGTATACTTTTGCCTCAGATTTGCTCTGTGCACTATAAAGGCAGCTGGGTTAGATGATCATAGTTCTAGATTCAAAATATATGAGTCTTTGAGATAAAGGACTAAGAGAGTCTGGAGAAAAAATTATGCTGTCCTTCCTCCAACAGGGGTAAATCTACATTACAATCAGTGATGTGATTGCAGCAGAGGAAGGCAAATACCTGCGGTGACTACTGACGGCAAAGGCATACATAGCAGAGCAAAGTCTTTTTTTACCATATCTATGGAGGTCTCTTGGGAGTGGGAGACAGATACTTAGAAAAAGCTGCCTTTACAAGCAGAGATTAGTACTCTACTGTTTCACAAAGACTAATTTTAGAAAAGATTTCTCTTAAGTCTGAGAAAAAGGGTTGGTTTGCTTAGTCTGCTATGTTATTTCTGTAAAAGATGTAATTATTTCATACTTGATCCATGAAAGCAAGAAGTAATGCCAAAAGGGCAAACAGAATCCCAAACATATTCTCAGGTGGAAAAGAGAGGTTCTACTCTGTCTCCCTTACCTGTGGAAAGCTATTTGCCTGCTCTTTCCGTTCTCTTGAACTTACAATTCAGAATGGATGTTGATGAACTGTGCAGAAGCCAGGGAAAAGCTGAAGCTGAAAACCATGTATTATAGTGAAAAACTTTAGGAACTATTAACCCATTCCAAAGGTTAAGTGATGTTTTGCGTGGGCACTCCATGTCATGGGAAGCACAGATTTGATAACGAGTGCTGTAAGACGAAGGCTAAAAACAACACAAGGGTTTGAAGTTGATGCAGGGTATATTCAGAATAGAAATAAGTTGTTTTCAGCAATGAAGATAGTCGTTATAACTAAATGGAATAATTTACCAATGGCACCAGTAGATTACCCATCACTAGAATTTCTTGACTGAGTATGGATTTCTTTTTCCTAATTTCTGACAGAATTTCATTTAAGAATGTTTGTCTTTCAGTGGTTCTTTCTGTTTTCATAATTCGTTATTTTATGAAGAATCACTCAGCAGTCAAACAAAACTCAATTATTCATTTCATTTCATTTTTGTGAAAGTTTTCAAAGTCCTTTCAGAGATCAAGTTTATGTATCTCTTGTTGAGAATGTATCTTTAAATCTAATTTTCCTTTAATTTGTTTTCTTGCCAATTTCAATATAGCAAAAACAGATGTTAAAGGGCTAGAATTTGCGTTTGATGTGAAAACAGGGCCAAAAATTCTGCTAACAATGAAAATGACATTCATTAATATTTGCCAAAATTGTTGAACCACACTAGCTACTGTTTGACTCAATTTATTAATAACTGACAAGCACTCTAACAAGGTTTTCTGGCAAGAATGAAACAAAGGAAATGAGCCAGAGCAAGTGTAATCAAGAAATGTAAATAAACTTTAGGATAAAAACATGGTATGTTTGAACTTGGTATGAAATATTGACAGCTTCCTCCAGGAACTCTGCAGGTGGAGGAAAAAAACTCTGAGATCTTCTGTGGAGAGGTGGGAAAAAGAAAGACAAGTCTTCACAGGGAAACAATGGGATCATCTCACCCACTCTATCAAGCTCATGTCATTGTAAATGGCTCAGCACTTTGTTCTGGCATTTAGAAGTTACAGATTCTCTTCCGTGCTTTTAATTAAAAGGATTTTAAAGGGTTTTAGACAGTACATGTAGTTCTGTCGACACTGTTTTGTAGTGATTTCATTCAAGTGTCCCTGTGGTGAGACTGAGGGACTCAGTCATTAGTAACTGCAATTTAAAGAAAGAGACGTTGCAAGAGGGCTGGATTCTTAGCCCAGTTCATGAACTATTGCTATTCACTGTGATTAGGCCCAGAGTTGTCAAGATTTACAAACACTGCTGACAGTTTGCTGGTTTCATCCTCACCCTTACCTATCTGAATTTCTTACACTGTTTTGCAAGAGCAAAAATACTGATTTTTTTGAAGCTTGCCTGAACTTACAATGAATTTTATAACTATTAGATAGCTGCATTAAGTTTTCTGGATGCTGCAGTCTGTATGTGCTTTTAACTTATAACCTTTGCCTGGAACTGAATGACATCACTCCAGAGTCCTCCCTTGCCTTCTGGGGCACTGGCTTGTGATATGTGACCAATTGCGAGTCCAAAAAGTTAACTACAAAGGGCTTGCACAAGACCCATCTGAGATTTCATGCTTGTGATGAACTTATTAATGCGAGGCCTTTTTGGGGAACCCACACTTCTGAGTGCCTGTGCCAGCAATGACACTGACTTTGGTGATACTTACTCTGTAGATACCACTGCTCAACAAGGGAGAGTGTCCCAAAGAGGTTTTATGGTACATGTCTCATAAGGGAACACACTGAAAAACTAGCCTAGGCTATGTTTATAATACTATACTAACTAAACTAACTAAACTAGCTAAAATGGGCTGGGGGCCTGTGGCCAGATGACATGGTATAACTCACATATTCTATCATCCTTTCCCGAAATGAGGAGGTCACACCCAAACTGCCTATAGGGAACCCCAAACCAAGCCTAGACAATGTCTGGAAGAATGTTGGTTGGTGATACAAACTCTGCCAGAAGCCATGTTAATAGTTAAATAACATGGATGACTGTGTACCAGTGTCTGGGGTTATACCAAGGCCCTGTTTGGCTTACTGGCATTGACATAACCTCAGAGCATTCACCTTCTCCGGGAGGTGCCTTCTTCTTGTTTGCCACACTGCTGGGAGAGCACTAGCTGCATCACATCATTTCAGTAACTACAGTCCATTATATATGACTATCTGACACATCTGCCTTTCTCTGCTACGTACACTGTGCAAAAGATGAAAAATCAGAAGTTCTGTTGTTGCCCAGGTTGTTTTTTAATGAATTCTGGTGATGCTGGTGGGGGGGGGGGGGACACTTCTGAGAGGCCTTTCACACGAAATTCAGTGTCATCCCAAAGTGGTTGATTACTATCAGGTCTCATTTCAATCAAAGCCAGCAATGTTACCTCTGTTTATCCCATATCACATATGCTTGTTAATGCACAAGTTAATATACAGCCTAAGATTCAGAGGATGAGACACTTTGCATCAAATGCATGTTCAGAGATGGGAGGATGAGGAATGGAGTGAAAGAAAGAGGTTTTACTGAAGCAAGAAATTGATGATGAAACAGTTAAGAGCAAGAGATAATACCTAATTTTAAAAAAAGACATGAAAGTGAGTCAATGTTTAGATTAGACGAGTTCCATAAGTGTCTGGTGAATAAGTTAGAAGTTTATGAGCTTTCTGGAGTATTCAGAAAAACACAGCCCCAATATAAGAGAGAGTTCTCTGTAACCAGATGCAACCAGAGATATGTGTACAATGTGCATAAATACAGAATCTTGGTCAAGGAGTGCATCAAAAAGCTTCATTAGCAACTCAACCGGCTCCAGAAAGCTGGAGATCTTTTTGATTAAATCTTGGTGCATGTAGAACACGTAGGGTTATTTCTTTTTCATCTGTGCTTTTATAAACTTCTCTAAATCCATTGTTTATTGTCCAAACATTACAAATAAATATTTTTGTTTTCTTCTTCTCTTTGATTGAGTTGACCAAAGGATGATTCTGAAGTTAACAGAAGGTGCTCTGGCTTAAGGGCACAGCAAATGGGTAAGCTGCACTATAGGGCACTGCTTAAAGTGTCCTGCTCCCCTAATGCATTCTCCAGAGTATCCAAAGCAAGCCAGAATGTGTCCTCATCTGAGCTACTTTAGTTAGGTGGAGACCTGATATCATAGCAAAAGGGAGGGGAAGAAATGTCCTACTTATTGAAAACTGAAGATCACAGAGAAGAAAAATTTCTTTTGCAAGTTTTTATTCTAATAACTTGGATAGTGAATACATGTTTTTCAGCTTACCAAAAGAGAGTACAGTACTGGAATGAGTCAGTTATTCATGAATCAACAACTTCACCAGGCTATATTAACTTCAGGGTGATCACTGGGTATGTTCATGCTGACAGTTACCTACGTGTCTGCAGCTGGTCTTAAAGCAAGATTCACCTACATCCACATTGTTCACATGCGAACATATCTGTAAGAATAGATGTAGCCTGGTCTCTAGAGCATGTTGGAGGGAGAGAACCTGTGCTGGCCTGGTGCTTCATTAAGGGCAAAAGCTCTCTTTGTTTGGCATGGATGGATCGATAGAACATGGGCAAACTTGAATCACCTTCATGCCTATCAGACAGCAGACAGACCGAATGCAGCTCTTTGTAAGCACACAAGGATGCTCTGAGCCTGACCTGCAGGTTGCAGCATGGACAGGAACTGAGTGGGTCAGAGGGACTGATGTGAATCAGTCAGTTCTCAAGCCTATTCTTCATTTTCCTCTGTAGAAATACAGGCTTTTGTGGAGTCACCTTAAGGATAAGTTTCAACAAACCAATTGGCGTCCATTCATACTCTTAGAGAGCAATGTGTTAGATGGTATCCCTAGCTCTGACTTCATTCTGGAGCATTTCAACTGTTCAGGTAATTTATCTAGTGCATTTTTTGTTATTGGAGGGATATAGAGAGGTAGCACTGAATGTAGACACCAATTCATAACAGTTCCAGCCAGGTAGTCAGAGGGATAGCAAAGCGATTCCTACAACGCATGTCCTCTGGAGCTCCTCCACCATAAATATTTCACATGGAGCAATGAGAACTGATTAAAAAAAAAAAAAGTCAAAACATAAACTCTACAATAGATTAATATTAAGATTAGAATTAAGGAAAGTTGGAAACTATAATCATTTAAGCACAATTTATAAGCCTAATTTCCTGCATGTCACTCCCAGATAATAAATACTTTTCTTTTGGCCTGGAAAAGCTGTGGAAAAAAAAAAGTTAATTTAAGGCTCATTAGTTTATTTTTAGTAGCTCGAGATCTGAGGGATTTGAAAACATTTCCCTTTTCTAATAGAACATGCCTTCCTGTATACCAAGGATGTCCACTGACCTCACTCCCTGCTGGAAGGTGCCATTGATCCATGACAGAAATTCTGTGAGGGCTTTGAAAACTAAATAGGAACCAGAAAAAAAGTATTATCATGCTTAGCTGATTATAACATTGGAAATAAAGTTCAACTCGGAGTTTGCCGGGGAGAAGGAGTAGTGCCTGAAACAAACAAGCACTTCCTGTGTTTGCCTGGAAGAAGCCAATCTTCCCTCTGCTTATATAATAAGAACATTACTAGCTAATTTGCCAGTAGCTGAAAGGGATTTCTGTTTTTAGCTCTGGGTCTGTGGCAACTGTTTTGTTTTAAATGAAAATTAAATGGGAACATACAGCTAAAAAACCGTTGAGCCATAATTGAAGTGCATTAATGGTAATTACTTCTTTCTTTCACTCATCATTTTGACAGAGAAATCCATTACCCCTCCATCTCCATTTTTCCACAAATTACTCTTCCCTGTGGATGTGCAGTGACTGAAGGAAATCATGGCTTTGTTCTTTTTTTTTTTTTTTTTTTTTTTTTTTTTTTTTTTTTTAGTGCAACCCTGTTCTCCCTGTACTTCTTTCCCTGGGGACATAACTGAAAATATCAATAAAATGTATAAATAGTTTACTACTTTGATAAGGGTAAGAGGAAAGACAATCATGAAGCACCAAAGTGGAACTGTGAAAGCCAGTTATTGGGAGATGTAACATGTTTGGTGTTGCTCATGGCCATATATTAATTGTGTGATTTATTTCAAACTGCATTGTCTTGCCAGTGAGAGGCACTTTCCTGAGACAGCAGTTTCACCATGTGAGATCCTTTTAAGGGTCATGTCAGTCTGAACACAGAATTTTCATTTCGTTGCTCAGGATCTTATTTTCAAATGTGCTCTGGTACTCAAGGAAACGAAATTATTCTGATAGGTCCCAAACACAGTCCCTTCACTTGTTGGTTGATGAGCTTTAGTGGACTAGCTTAAGAAAACACTCACAGAAGATCTAGAAAAGGTCTCTCTTAATATTCAGAAATAGCTATTTTATAGAGAGCAGAAATCCAGCCAAAACAATTTTCCCTGAACTGTGGATGAGATGGAATGAGATGAAGCTTAAGTGGGAAATAAGTGAATGTTTTGCTATTAGGTGACTCTCAGGATATGAATACTTGTCACCTGGAGATAATTCTACTTTTGCTGAAGAGTGAATATGGCAGAAGCCAAACTTGCTTCTTCTTTTATATTTGAGATTGTTGTGAAAAGTTTTGCATTAAAGTACCAACAAAATACCAATTATCTCTGAAGTCATCACATAAAGAAATAGATTATCCTTAAAAGATAATCTCTGGCTACTCATTTAATTCAAATTAAATGCACATTTAAATATTTTATTCAGTTACTTTCTTAAGTAAGTGATTACAAGAAAACTTTTATATGAAATCAAATCATTATGTGTTCTTTAAGTTGTATATATGTATGAAAATCATTTTTAATGTTTCTAGAGAGTCTTAAAATCTTTTTACTAGATGATTTTTTTTATCCACATACCTGTAAAGTTAGGTGCTAACATTTCTAGTAATCCCCTTATGCAGGGCTCAAAGACAGTGATAAAACTTTAGAATTAATAGCTTTTCTACAATAATATCACCTCAAACCTTGAGAATCCATTACATTAGTTTTTTTCCAGGCATACAAAGAAGATCTATAGAATGCAGAGGTCTTCCTTTTACAACAGATTTTCCCATAACTTTGCAACTTTTACCAATAATGGTTCTACAGAGAATAAGTAAGAGGTGGTCAGACAATGTGGCTAATGGTATACTTTATTTGTTTCTACTGCTGCATTTTTGTCATATAGTTCCATAATTTGTCACCTGGACATTAGCTTTAGATATATGATAGTAGACAGATACATAGACAGATATGCATAAAATGAGGCATTCTGAATGAAAAAGTGGGGCTGAGGCTTTTGCATGTCTAGCTTGACTAATATAATTTTATTTCAACAGGAAAGAAATGTTTAAGTGAGGTATTAAATTTACTGCTTAGTTATTAAGATATCATACATTTGTATTGCTTTTGGTCTTACTTGTGAAGACAAGAGTCTTGGACTTCCATACTATTAGAAGTCGAAGAATTTATAGAATCTATTTTGATTGTCAAGTATTTTCCTCTAAGGTTCTAAGAAGATTGGCTCTACATCTTACTGATGGAGTAGTACTGGCATACATAGATTTTCCAGATTTGAGTGCATTCACAGGACAAAATTACTTAGAAGAACTCATTCTTTTCTAAAATTATACTGAATATTCCTCGGACATAGACTTGTCACGCTATGAAGCATGACAGGAACAGCTACCTTAAGTTTACTCTGTGATTCAAATAACATCAAGGAAAACAAGGCATATTGTAATATTAGTTCATCAAAATAATGATGTGGAATGAAGTTAGGTTCTTCAGGCCATACAGACCCTCCACTGCATGCAAAATGGCCTGTTTTTTTTGAAAAGAGCTGATTTCATGGTAGTTTCCCTGGTCTTCTGATTGACTTTAACCACCTTAAAAAATGTTTCGTAAACTGATATATAGCTAAAAAAGGTCAGGCTTAATACAACCCTGAAATGATTGGCCTGAAATGCACCAGCAGAAAAATGGTTTTACAGCAATATTAAAAAGAAAAACAAAAAGAAAAAAAGAAAAAAGAAAGAAGTGACGAGAATGTTACCCAACTGAAATTGCAAATAAAATTGTCAAAACATAGGGATGGCAGCAACCTCAGGACAATGCCAGTTTAAACTGTGCCAATCCTGCTGGCAAATACTCCTATTTTCAAAGATCTCTATTGCTTGCTTTGGGAAATTGTGGGGTCACAATGTAAATTATTCCTTCAATACTCTGCCTATTGCAAAAACTTTCTTATGTCCATTACTTGTTCTCTGTGTCTAAGGGACATACAGAAATGATTATTCTCTTCTTGCTTTTATGGATATGTTTGCCTCAATCTTTTTTTCTTTAGACTAAACAATCTCATTACATTTAGGGTTTTTTAAATTATTATTATTATCTTTTTGATATTTGTTTCTAGGGTTCCTGTGTTAGCATCAATAATTAGGCAAGAAGACACTCTCAGTACTTTATGTTTCCTCTGAGCAACAGAGAGTTTGTTAGCATACAACTAATTAATTGTGTCCATGTTGACTCAGAGAAGAGATGCACAACTATTATTTCCCTTTCCTCTCTCATGTCTTCCCGTACCCCCCCCAATAATACTTCAGTGAATTCCAAAGTTACAGTAAGAGTAATGTGCCAGAATAAGTCATATGCAAGTCTGAGATATCCACATGAAGGAACATTTCAGCCAGCTCCAGCCTTCTAACAGTTAAGTCTCTATCTAAACCAGTCACCTAGGATCTCTATGTTCACTGCAGAGAAGAAAGACATCTTGAGGAGGACAACTTATCTGCCGTGGCAGCTTAAGGTAGAGGTCCAGTACTGTGGGGTGCTTATCCTCTTGAGATGTTTCCATCTTTCCACAAGCAGCCTATGCACCCATTCAGAAGCTCTCAGTTGTTCAGCTGAACCAGATGTCTACTTTTAGTTGCTGTGACCAGAGGTGGCAACTACTCTGAACCAGAATGTGGACTGCGTAACTGCCTGGTACATGGCTACACCAAATCATACAAGTGAATGTACCAGACCAGACTTTATCAGTAAATTTGATGCCTAAATTATGAGCCTAGAGCAGGTGTTTTGAATAATACCTCCGGAATGGATATGTTTCATATGTTTTCCACTAGATTCTCAACTGTACCTTTCATTGAAGTCATAAGTCCTGAGGAGAGCTCTAATGCTCATATGAAAAGAAGAATAGGTGGTTCACTAGAAATAACAGGAAAATGCTGATGCTACTATTTCTTTAACATATTGTGCTTCCCATATTAATTTTCTACTTGGTTAAACAGGTTTAAATATGTGCAAACTCAAGTAAGTATTCAGGCAGACTCTTGCACAAGCTTGGATTGTTTGTCCTAGTAAGTCTCTGATCCCCGAAACATTCCTTGACACCCATTCAAACCTTGTGCGAGCTCTAATATGTTTGTAATGCCATGAAATATTAGAAAATATTCATGGCATATGTTTTGACATGCATTAGCTTATCACAAAATACAATACGATCAAAATGCTCAGTTTCTTTCACTGCAGGTATGTTTCAGTGTATAAAAGTGCAATTACATGGATGTTATCTTTGTGCCTTATCTTTGGGTCCATGCTGAAGTTTAAGGAGGTGTTTACATGTGTTGCTGTGCTCACATATACGTGAATATTGTCATATTTATGAACAGTAATGGAGCAAACTGGAAAAGTTGGTCAGATGATTAGCTTGTCTTCAACTTCTCTCTTAAAGCTGAAGGGACACTTGAACTCTTGTCAAGAGGGAGCCAGTCAACCTAAATGAATTGTCAGACTAACACAAAGCTAGCAAGTGGGGTAGATTATTAGTTTGTTGAGAGCGCTCCTGGCTAAATCTGGAAGGTGCTCTTGGGCATAAGCACAGTGCAGGTGGCACTGCCTGGAAGCCGTGAAGTTGACCCCTATAAAACTTAGAAACATGTTTTAGCAGGTTACATACTTAATTTCCACTTGAAGTTATTTATTTCCAAGAGTTACAAGGGTGTTTGCAAATTCTTAACGAAATCAAGGGAAATCAGATGCCTTAGATCTGAATCTTAGGCTCTTGTGTAAATCCCCCAAGTGTCTTTTAGTATCTAAATTCTTCTGTAAATCTGGGACCAAGTTTTTGGAGTCTGTTGTCCAATGGCAATGACAAAATGAGTGATTCAGTAGAGCATTACTGAACTATCATACAGTTAACTATCCAATTTTCCAAACATATATATCAAACAACACACATTTCTTTTTGGTGATATATAATAAAGTTGATTTTCTTGTTTTAAGAGAGACATATTTTTAATCTTTTTCTGTATATACATGTACCTAAATAGAGATGTGATTCTATTCTAAATTTCCACTTTTACATTGTGCCTCTTTGTCTTACACATCTTTTTCCTCACCTACTGCAGTTCCTACAGGAAACAAATTTCCTCCCACAGTCACCCACACTCCTTCTGTCCCACCAAACAATATAAGATCAATTACATCATTACACAAACTAAACAGAAAAATTAAAAAAAAAAAAAAGAATTGCAATCTTCTTAGTTTCAGTATACTCCGGGCAAAATTCTGGCACCTAGCTTAGCTGGACCCATTTCCATAGTGTTTCATGGTTCCAAAGTTTTTGACGCTTTTATTTTCCTGACATCCTGTGAAATAGAGAAGAATGAGCGTGTTTAATTGATAGGAAGTGTAAATGGCAGGTTTGTTCTGAGAGTAGAGAGATGCTTAAATTGACGCTTGCATAAGCTAGCTCAGCAAGCAAGACAGCCACACATTGTGGATTTATCCACACACCTTCTGAACCCAAGATGGACCCAGGATGGATTTGTGGACTGTGTGAGCCAGCACATGGGCTAGGTCACTCAGGATTGCCTGCATCACAGTCTCTTCCTCAGCAGAGACATGTCATGAGCAACCTGCTGACAAGTACACTGGAAGACTGCGGGCAAGCAAGGATTTGCACTGAGCTCCCAAGCCCCAGGTTACTATTTTAATCAAAAGATTATTCTTTTGATGTATAACTTGCAGTTCAAGTGCTTGTGTGGCATCTTTCTGCATTGAATTGAATTAACAATAAAGGGTCTGCTTGTCTTGGAATAGAGAGAAAGCCTAAAGATTTTCCCTGGTATCTTGTACCAATTGCAGGAGAAAAAAAAGGAAAAACTTCTGGGAAGGACAGGAATGGGTTTACAATATGATCCAATATTTGGGGAAATATTGCAGACAGATTCTAGAGTAGATTCATCTTACTTACTTCTAACTATCTAAACCCTAGGTATTTAGTCTAAGTTTGTCATCTAAACTCCCTCTTATAATTGATGTGTCTTCTGGGGGTGGGGAGTGAGTTTAATCTATCTGTCATTGACTTTAGTAGGTTTGGAATTGCTGTTGAGTTTGTAGTAATTAGCATGTCAGCCAATTACTACCAAAAAGGGTTAGAAAAAAACTTCCAACTGTTTACAATGCTACCACACAAATACTCTCAGATATTTATGTCTGTTAGACACAGTCTCAGAGGACAAAAGTCACCTGAGATAGGTGAACATATGAGACCTAAAGATACCGTTTTGTCATTTCAACGCAGTCCTGATACAATCATTCTGGGATTTTCCACAGAATCCAGGAATGTGCTTTACTAACTGGTTATAGGAAAGGTGAAAATAGCATTTGGGCACTAATGGTAGGGAAGACTGGAAAGGTTATCTCATCAAGGAAGATAAAGAAATAAGGAACTTGGGCAGGCAGTGAAGAAATACATAGATTATGTGATGAATGTCACAGGGAGTTTAATCATGTAATGTACCTACTGTTGGCTGTTGATTTATACTAGTAACTCTCAAAGGCAAGGCCTGATGCTTTTCTATGTGTCTATATAGGTCATTGAACTGCCTGTGAGTGGTCCGTGCCTTCTGAGTAACACACTGATCAGCATTGCCTTTGCCATGGCATCTGTTTTTATCTACTTGTCTCCTGCTCTATCGGCAGGCTACAAGCTCTTAGAACCAACCTTGGTCTAGTTTGTATATCACGTAGTACATGAAGTCCAAGTCCTTGGCTGGAGATACTTTCATGTCTTCAAAACATAGCTCAGTAAAATAACTATATGAGCATCACAGATTTGGTAGATGAGGCTTGTTATAAAACACCTTCTAAAACTGCAGCGGTTAGAGGTTTTGCAGGGAAACTTAAGCATTTAGTGAGCTTTGCTCTATGTGCAGTACCTGAAGCATCACATTGGGAGACTGGTTAAATTGACAGTGAGTTCTAAGGAAGTCTGTCAAATCTGTGAAAGATTTTTAAGGCATTAGGTCAAGTCCTAAACAGGAGGTAAATCTATAGTAGGCTCTGAACATTATAAAACTCTCAGCTTATGCGACACAGATGTCATATTGGTGCATTTTTGACTGTTCAATAGAAAGAGAAAAAAAACAACCTCCTCCCCACCCCTCTATATAAAGAGCTGAGAAAAACTGAATTCCCTGGTCCACAGGAAAAATAAAATCTTGGTTCTGGCACCAAAATTATCTTAATTAAACTTTATACTTGACAACTATTTCCTTATAATCTAAACCTCTGCTCCAAATCTCATGAGTATTGAAGCACAAAAATGAAGCTGATTTAATGCTCCAAGTGTGTTTTGTTCCCTAGCACAAGATGAATAAAATTTAGTGCTCCTGGAGGTCAAAACCCACGCATTGTAGCAGACTTCTTGTAAATCTTTTAGATAAGTTTAGGATGGCTGCTGTTATTTTTGTAACCTTCCTTTGAACCATAACTTCCTCATCAGGTACTTCATATTCTACCTCAGAGACATAAAACTCCCAGAAGCCAGGCTATTTCTTTCAGCTCTTTTACAGTACAAAGCAGCCATCCAACAATCCTTAGGGTCATGCAATATTGCTACCTTTGGATCAGTTCTTCAGAAGACAGAGCTCATCCCTTATCATTTTTCATGCTAAATTGACAGAAGCTACCTGAAGGAGCTACAGGCTGCAGCTCATTTTAAATGAGGGCACGGGGGCACACGTTGATTGGCTGCCAATTCAGTTGTAACTCTGAACATAAAGGTATGCTATCATGGCACCCATTATATGGCTAATATAATGTTCAGGACAGAAATCTAAGCTTTATAATAAGCTGAGAATTGAAGAACAGACTTTACCAAGAAGCAGAAAATTAGAATGTCAAAAATGGACATATTAATGCTTCATTGTAATTTTGTGCATGTAACTTTGTGACTAACATTTTATGGTCTGGGTGAATGCATATGTGTTTTGGGGTATTTAATAGATTGGATAATAACTGGATAATCATTTTATAACTGGGAGTTGTAAATTATCCACTTTCCTACTGCCTAGGAGTTTTTTGAGGCTAAGTGTATTAAAAACCATGAAATGTTTAAATACCTTAGTGCTGGGGGCCACAGGATTGTCTAATTATAATTTCATATTGTGCAGAAATCATCATCGCATTATTCACTCCTAAACTAATGCTACAATCTGGACAGCTCTTGCTTCATTTTCTCTCTCTCTCTCTCTTTTTTTTTTTTTTGAGAATTAGTACTTTTGGCTAGTCTTTATCACTCCCCTCACAAAAACAGTTCCAGGAACATTAACCAGAACAAGTTAACCCAGATCCAGAACTAAATGCCCCTTATAAGCCCCCTAAACCCAAGCAATTGCTCTTTTTCTGAAATCTGAACCTTACACTCTTGGCTGCTTGGTAGTGGCTTCACCTAGAGGTGGACGAACGCCCATGTTCGCTGCACTGTTCACTATGTTTTCTGCGTCTTCTAAGGTTGTCTACTTGGAAGCTGGGAGGTACAGATTTGAATCTCCTCAGCTCCAGGTGGGTGAGTTTTCCATCCACATCTGCAGATGAGTAGTCCAACATTAGGCTAGTAAGTGAAAGATACGTGTTCTTTTCTTTCTCTGGCAAAAAGTGGCCATTGTTACTTTCCTTTCCTTTTGGTGAGTCCCAGGCTTTTGGGTCTTACTAGGTGCTCTCAGAGCATGTGTACCAGACTGGGCCCTCTGAGACACTTAGGCGACCTCATCTGTAGATCCAAAATAGCTTCAGGTAGCTATTTGGTACATAAATACTCATGAAATACTGGTGCCTGCGTCACATTAGCAGATAGCACAAGTTTTTAATTGCCTAATTAGATTTCTAGGTAAATATCTTGGTATCTTTGCACCATCTGGTACATCAGCAGTTGGGGGGGGGTCTTTGAAATTTCAGCATTTTTCTGGAAAAAACTGCATAGTAGGCAAGTGACTGCTATTTGGATCTCACCCCTCACCCTTTAAACAAATTTAGAAATTCTACTGAGGGTGCTACTGAGCCCCTGTACACATAAATTCTACGAATACTTACTCTGCAATGGGGTTTTGTTTTATTGTTTTGCTTAAGGAATTCACTTAAATTCAGAGCTTTTCCAGTATTACTCCAAGAAACATAATGGCATTTTTCAGCAGAAATGACAAATGACAGTCACCTTTTCCATTTCAAAAAGCAGGAATGTGACTGTGATATTTTTAACATGCTGGGGTAGTAGAGTGGGGGCAGATTTGTCAAAGCTACTTATTTTACAGGGTGACATTTAGCATGAACAGGTTAACAAATGGCTTGAATTTGTCTGAAAAGAGAAAACTTGAACTGTGACAATAAACATCCCAGCAGAGATAAAAGGAGTATTTAAAATTGATTTCATTAAACTGCAATTATGACTTCTACTTTTGGTTCTCAGTAGCTTCAGTGAGACCTTTGTAGTGTTTGTTTTTTTCTTTTTAAAGGGGAATCAAAAGGACTCCTACTCTGAACTGAGAAAAGGTAATATCCTATAATTGTGCACTCCTGAGTTTGCATCAGGTTTTGTAATTTTTAATTTGTCCTTATAAATCAGTCCATGGTAAAGTCTCAAACTGCAATCCAGGAACTCACAGAAAATACACAGAAGTAACTGTGCCTGTGTATACAAAAGTACTTTAAGTCATAAATGTAATCCATAGGCCTTGGGACCCAAAAATATCCTTTGATGTAATAGTTTATACCTCTCAATTGCACTGCTTACCAAGAATAGTCAAAGCAGCTGTGCCTTCTGTTTTAAACTCTATGCTTCCCCCCGCCAAAGTTTGAAGTCTCAGAGCCATTCACTGGTAAGGAGGAAACCTCCTATGACCAGTCCCATGTTCAGTTTCTTCAATACTTTATCTCACGAGTCTCATCCAGAGGAGTCTATATACAAAGCAAGATTAACATTTAAACGGCAAACAGGTCTGGGGTACACAACTGAAAACAAACCAGGTACTGGAAAATTGTGTGTGTCAATTGCTTAAATGTGAAACACGCAGTCCATGTGAATGCTTCCACATTAAGCCTGCTGGGATCTTGGGTAGCATGCAGCACCTTTATAAACCCTCTGCATTTCAGTAAGTTTTACCTCAAATGAACTCAGCACAAAGAAAAGTCATCATAAACTCATGCTGAAATGCCTGCCTAAGAATGATTCAAAGAACAGCTCAATCTGTTCTTAGCTGGAACAAATTGTTCAAAGAACCAGACTGATTAAAAATCATAGGCACCATTAATGCAGAGTGCCGATTCCCCCAATAACATGCTTGTTTCCGTCATTCACTACATCTATTTTACTTATGCGCAAGCCTTAAGCTCCATACTAGGTATCTAATCACTAAAGCTATATCTCTCAAGGAATGAGTTAAAGATATGTTTTCTAGTTTGTTGTATAATCCAAACGGATCTCAGACGCCGAGGCAGCCGTTAACTAAAGAAAGGGAAATGATGAACTCTTCTACCTCTACTACCTGCTAAATGCGTGTAGGTATTTGCATGTGTCAGAAACTGTTCCTCTGCATTTCATTTTTTTTCAGCACCATTTGCTGCTTGCTATTAGAGCAAAGGGAGCTTAATATGGAAATATATTGCGACTGAATAGTGATGGGAGGGAAAGTCTAGAAGCTTATTTGGATCATTACGCTAGCTATCAGACTATATAAGAACTTATTATATGTGCGATTCTGGACAGAACTGGAATCAGTACAGCAGAGACCAAACAAACAAATAAATATCTTTAGGAGCAAAATAAAGTCTTAGCAGGGAAATAAGCTACAATAAGAGCTCTAGGGAAGAAAGAATGAACAGCTCATTTCAGCAACCAGGCTTGAACAGAGCTTGGTCAATAATTCTCAACAAATAATTTGTTTGACTAATTTTTTTCTTTATAGCGTAAGTCAACTAGCTTACTGAATGCATTTTTCGTTCAGAAGTATGTGATGAACTGCTAGTGGATACTGAATGATTTCTCCAAATATTTGTGGAGTTACTACAATTGTAGACACTATAAAGTCAGTATCTTCTCTGAATACTCTAGAGTGATCAGTTTAAATTAGGTATTCTGGGAAATATGCAGGTAGAAATTCATTTGCAAAAATCTTCCCATGTCAAACTATCCTACCAGACCTAAACAAATGTAGGAGAATCCTTGAAAAAAGACCAGTACTGCCAACATACTCCAGTGCTACCTGCTCTAACTTCGAGTGACATCATGGCTTTCCACCTATGTTCATAAAAATATCAAATGGTTAACATATGGATAGAACAGAGCCAAACCAACAGTTTTCAGGAATATTTCCATGAGGATAAAACCACCCAATGTCAGTTATTTTAACAGGATTTTGTTTTGTTTGATATGTGTTAACATAGACCATTATTATTATTATTTTTTAATTGAAGCTTTCACATACTGTAAGCAAACCCTACATATTGTGTTGCTTGGAAACAGATTAAAAAAAACAAGTCAAACATAATCAGAAGTAACTGTCCAGTTATATACAAAAATACTGTTAAAACTGTGTGAATTGAGTACAGTCTAGCTCAGCTTTGTTTACAAATTATAGTGTGTCATTTCAACTTAGTTATGCACCTGGTTTAATGTACTTAGTGACTACTAAGTTAAAATGATAATTACGTTGTTTACCTAAGACATGGAAACATAGCCTGCTGTTTATTAGGGTTTTAAAAGGAACTTAGTGAATCTTTTTGTCTTTAGGTAAATTTGTTTGTTCAATTATTTGTTTTTTCTTCTTGTTTTGTGAAAAGAAGAAAAAAGTCAACAGCATGCAAGTGTCAAAGAAAGTTCTTGTGGAAGATCTAGAGGAAAATTCAATTAAGAAAAAAACATCTTGTCTGTGGTCCTACTTTTCTTCTGAGCATATGAACGTAGGTATCTATAAAGAGCAGAATGTCCAACATCAAGTTTTTATTTCATCTCTTAATTTTAAGGAAAATTGAACCATAGGACCAACAATTACATAGGTAATTGAAATTCCATCATAAATTGTCTTTTCATTGAAAAAAAAAAAAAAACCTTAGGAAACATGCTGATCTTGACTTTTTTTTCCAGCAAAATAGGAAGTCCTCTAAGGACAAAAGGAAGTTTTGTTGAAATAATATGTTCCAACTTCCTGAAATTAGTATTTTGACTTTTAATTTGAAGCAATATTTTGTTAAGAGTTTTATTATATTTTATGTAAGATATAGAAATATTGCAAATAAAGCAAAAAAGCCACCAAAATATTTAATTTTCCCAAACCAAAATATTTTAAATATTCTCTCTGTGCAAAATCTCAGGTTTTATTCTAGGTCAGAATGAAAACAGATTCTAGAACTGTCACATTTCCAATTAAAAAACAATTCTCCTCAACTCTAACTATAAAGAATATATCTGCTGAAAATGTGGCAGCAACTTAAGGCTCTAAAACTGTGATGACAATGGTGTGTAACAATTTCTCTAAACTGGTTTTGGCAGTAGTCGTCACACAATCAATTGATAATATTTAAGGAAAGCTTCTGTTACAACTGTAAATTCTAAACCAGTTACTTCTGCCTGAAAACAAATAGAAAGAAAGAAAAAAAAAGTCTTGCCACTGTGAAATCCAGTGCAAGGAAAGCATTTCTATCAGCTCTGAGTAGAAACACACTCATCAGATAACTAGAGAGCAACAGTTCTGTGCCATCTTGTTCTTTGGATCTGGTCAAGTCCACCACTATAGGGGGAAATATGTTCTAAGAAAAGGATTCATATGTAGCTCCAATGTGCTCAAATATTTGCGTGTCCTGTTAGTGATGTCTATATCCGCATGTGTATATGAGTGTGCGTATTCTATCTAAAATGTGTTTGATCTATTATCTCTACATCAACTGCAGGTTGTGATGAATCCCATACCGTGAGATAATGAATATTCTGCCTCTATCTGGGGTGTCAAATAACTCTTATGCCCAATACCCAACTCTTATGCTCTTATGCCAAGATTAAATGAGGCAATTTCATGGCCTAATTATTGTATTAATGCTAAGGTCTCGTCAGGACAACTAGAAGCCTATTCATATTTAAAGAGGTAAGCAATAAAGCTATTTGCTGCTTTGAATGTCACTATTGCCAGCAGTGTGAGAGCAATGGAGTTATTGAATTCTGAATGCGAGAAAGCAATGGCTCTGCGCAAGCGGAAGGCTTGTGATCTCTCTGCCTTCGCAGCGCCATGGGTGCAGGGAAACCTACTCAAAGGCCTTCTGATGTAAAAAAGTAGGTCTGGTGTATCTTTGTGAAAGTCAATGCCATTTTGCTAACATTTGATGAATGTGAACTCTGGTGTGACTATTTGTAAAATTTTATTTTCATCTTGAAAAGCAATCTTTATAAAAGGTATCAACCTCTTGGATTTAACTGCAGTATGAAATTGCACTGTTTCCTCATGTGGGAAAATTTAGATTTTTTTCCTAGTAGTTATATTTAGGGCAACATTCTCTTAACAAATCTGTGGAAATTACTCTTTCAGAAGTCAATGGGAGCCATGTGCAACCAAGGATAGAATTAGTTTCTTAATGTAAAATGATAATGGGTTATTTTATTTTTCTTCCTTTAACTTTGAACATTATCAGGTTAAAAAAGAGATCTCCTTTGCCTTTTAAGTTCTCAAGGCAAACATCTCACATTTCCTTAATGAGTTCTTAGCTTTATTGGCATACCACCATTGTATAGTATAATCATTCCAAAAAAAATCTTCAATTAAGAGATCTGCCTTAATATGTTTTTACTTGAGCCGGTATTAAATTTCTTTTCTATTGTATGTTTGTCTAGACCTACCCAGAACATGCTTGACTGTTTGTACAGTAACAGAAGTCCATTTTTCCAATAAAGATAAAAGAGAGGAGGAGGATAGAAGAAATCAGCTGGTAAAACTAACAGTGTATGCAGATCGCTCAAAGGAGATTTCTTCAAAGTAAACTAAGATTCTCAGTTTAATTCTTCAGATATATTCTTTGCACAGTACTTAAATGGAACAATAACAAACAAACAAACAAACAAAAAGCAGTATGTTGCAAGACCTCAATGGATAAAACAAATGAAAACTTGCACAACAGTTGCCCAGGACAGGGATATATTCCAACATGGACTTGCTTTGCTTTGACATTTAAATCTACAGCTAACACTAGAAAGCAACAGAAAAGTCTAGCAAGTTTTAGGAAAGCCAAGTCCAGAACCAAGGAATAAAGACCGCCATGTGAAGGCTGAAAAGAAAGAAAAGGCTCGTCTGATACCTAACATGCTACCTTGACTGAGGTATCCTCATACTGTCTCATGGTCTTTCAATGGGTTGGAAGGAAAAGAACATCTGAAGCTTTGGTTCTCAAAGATATTTTATTATCTAGAGTAAAGTCCAAAAATCAAAAATGTTTAAGCAGATGACTTAAATTTATACAGAAGCTAGACCCTTGTATTGAAGCTCTCAAGCTGAAATTTCTCCACCTAAGCTGCTCACATAGCAAGGAATACAAGTGCTATGGTTTTCTCCAGAAAAAATATTTACCTGTCTAAAGTTCTGCTGGTAGATTAACATAAAGGTGACATCACCTGGGCTAAATTTTCATCTTAAAAGCCTATCCTTGACAACAGAATTTGAACCTACAGGCTAGAACAATTGACTGGGGCTGGATCCCCCAGGATGGTTTTGCTTTCAGGATCATTTTTATTTGTATCTAATATAAAATGCGTAAGTAGTCCAGAACATAGTATCCAGTACTAAATTTTGCTTCTTGCGTGACAGCAAACCAATCATTAGGCTTGACTAGACTCTCTTCACATTACAAGTTTTATTTTTGCAGCAGAGTTGCCCAGCCTGAACAGTAGAGAGTCTAGTCCCCAAGACTAGCTTACAACTTGCATAACTGGAGTATTTTCCTATAAAGTGAGGAATATGAACTTTAATCCTTTTAGACGAAGAAAGAAACTGAACCCACATCTTTTATTCTGAAGATAACTACGGTATGGTAACCATCAGTCTTTTCTAACTATCATCTGTTTCCTGAGGAGAAAAGAGAGAGTTGTTTATATAAATGGCCAACTGAGATGCATACTCACCTGTAGCTTCAGTCTCCAAATCTCAACTTGATAGGACACTTAGCTCAGGGATGCATTTACAGACCTAAATTCATGAACAAGGCAGGATTTTTTTATATGTCCCTTTTGCTGATATTTCTGGCTTGTTGTTGTGTGTCCCATTTTCAGGCTCTTAACTTGCTCCTCTCAGACTCATTTAGACACCTAGCCCTCCACTAGGTCAGGAAACTGAAAGATGAGGAGTGGCACCATTTAAGGCATCACACTGCTGAGACACAGTGCTGATGGAGAGCACAGGTGTGCCTAAGGCAGAAAGGCATCATGCTATACCACATACTTACTCTTCTCACCCACCATATTCCATACTATGCTGTGTCTTCCTTTGCCACTGTCAATGATGCAGCAAACAAATGTTTTCATGTGCTATTAACAGCAATATTGTTACTGGACTGTTTTGTGGTGAGAGAGAGGCATGGAGTCATAGTCTGGCAGGCAGGGCTAAATGCTGTATTAGCAGCACTTAGATTTACTCAGGCCTGTAGCAATCTAGACCTTTGTCTGCTTTGTGCAGAAGTTCACTGCTATGAAAAAGCACACCTTTATGAGCATAACTGTTTGGAATCATAATTAGAATAACATGTTATTTCTTATTAATCCTTAATACTTGATCTTTAGAGTTAATTAGATTCAATTCTTTTTATATAGTATTCTAAAAAGTTTAAATCTAACTATTTAGAATTCTTTAGATTGCATGATGGTTTTTTTTTAATTCTCAGCATAAATGTGAAGAGTTTCTGTTAATAAAAGGAATTTTCTGACTTGCTTCATTTGCTGCTGACTAGCTTCATTTTCAGTTTTACAAAGCTTCATTTTAACATTTACTGACCAGCACACTTTGGAGGAATCCTGCTGCTTTAACCTATCATTTCTTTCATGGTCCCAGAAGATATAAAGACCTGTATTCTGACTGCTGTTTAGTTTATTGAGGAGACTTCGGCCCTAGCTATTCACAGGCTGTTTCTGCATGAATCTGCCCTGCGGAGGTAGGGCACCCCTACCTCTACAAGGAGGGTACAAAACCTGTGCATGGACTGCTGGCCGATGCTCAGTTTCTGAGCTACTTTGGCATAGGTTTTGGTTTCATAGCCTTCACATTTCCAGAGAAAAGCATGTCTTTCTCGGCTTGACTTCAGTGTTGCATCTTCTGGCGAAGCTGTGCTCTGATCCCTGGCAGCTCTGTTCAGTTGAGCATCAGGAAGCGGGTTGTGGGTGCTGATGTTGATGGGTGTCATTCTCTTCTCCACTCTGTCATCCATCTCCTAGGGCTTGTGTTTGGTGGTGGCTGGAAAGAGGGAAATAATTGTATCTTCCATCTGTGTAAATGTGGGATCTCTGAATGAGGTTTCTGTCTTCTGTTCTTGAGTTGAATTTAGACAGTTTATACAAATTTGTTATACTTTGTGTGACATCAGTAGTAAGTAACAGAGGAAATGTTTTTTCCCCCTCAGTTATCACATATGGGTCAGGAGGAGGGCTGAAGGGTGGCATCTCCATGGAATAATTCATTGCATAGCAAAGGATACAGTTAATGAAGGATACAGTTAAAAGATACAGTTAATGAATCTCACTCCCTTTTACTGGTTATAAAAGAAGCATAGAGTGATCAGTAAATCTAGAAATGTTACCTTTAATTACTTCAGTTAGAGCAGATGAATCTCATCATCTTATAAGGTAAATAGATCACAGATGATTAACTACTCCGCAGAGGTATGTGAGGATATAGTAACTCCTAGTCAACAGAAGAATCCGTAGTTTTTTTGATTGTGAGCTACCTTACCACAGACTATTTTTCAAGTGGAATTTACATGATGATACCATGACAATTAATTTGGTACAACTTGTAGCTTCTCTCCTGGATTGTCAAAAATCTGAAATAACAGGGTTTCAGAAGACTAAAACAGCCTAACTAATTCCTGGTCATGTTAGTGAATCATACTGTYTGCTGTCATGCTTTGGAAAAGGCAGTGCTGTCACAATTTTTGTGCATGTACTAAACTTCAAGCATCATTGTTCTTAAAATGCAACAGCCTGTAGCAGCTTATAGATTCTCACATAGTCCTGGGAACACTGAAGCCAGGCTGTTATACTTGGGTGCTCCAGATGTGTTAGAACAAATATATGTACAACAGGGAAAGGGCACACACACATCAGGTAGTGCTGCGGTACAATGCTTAGCATAGCTGCTTGGTTTGCAGGAGCATCCACACACGACTCAGTTCTTGAAGGAAATTAATGTTTCTTAGAGCTGTGAAAGTGTCAGAGCTTTCCCTAGTAGTTTGATTCAAAAGAGTTTATCCCGTGATGAATAATATTTTGTTCCATCCATTAGTAGTTAAAGCAACTAAAGTGGGCCGACCTGCAAAATGAAGAAGAGCAGTATCAGAATATGGCTTTAAAAAGTCAAATGAAGTTAATATACTGGATATGGCTTTCATCTGCAAGAATCTTTTATAGATTATGTTTCAGTGAGATAATACAGTTACTTGAAGAAAAAAAAAAGTGGCTTTGAAATAAACTGTTTTTCACATTTATGTTTTCCTAATGGTTGAGTTAGGAATGGAAAGTCAGCCCCTTAGTTTCATGTCTCAGTTTTTAGAACTTGTTGTTACAGCTCTAACAATAATTGCTCATAATTTTTGGTTGTAAAAATATGTGTTTTTAATGTTTTTAAGCTGTGAGCATTAGCTCACATTTACCAAGAGTAATGGTGAGTTTGTCATGTCAGGACATTGAGAATTAATGACAGTTGATATTCAATCTTCCCTATTTATGTCTATGAAAATAACTTGAAGGTGAAATGTATTTCAGCTTCTAACTCATAGGAACTAGCAAAAAGCCCTGCTAGTATTATGATCTGCAACTGGTGCTTTGTTCTGTCTTCTCCTAAGACTTACCTCTGCTTTGAATAATAACTTCACACGGTTGGGTCCTTTATATAGCAAATATTTTGTTAGACATGAGTAATGTCTTTATATATGTTTCACATATGTATCTCGTTAGAATTTATAAGACCTACTGGTCTTAACAAGATTTCATAAAAGAGCTGAAGCAAGCACCTCTGAACATGGAGCAAGCAGAGCACTTGTTTTTTCAAGTATTCCCGGTTCCTTTTATTTGCATGGGGGAAAAACACAGTATTGAGCAAATCACATCTTTGATATCTAACTTTCCAGGGAAAGCAATGGCATGGAAGTTGATTTATTACTTTTGAGCAAAGGCACTGAACATACCAATATTAATTCCAAATGTTCCAAAATCAGAAATTGGGCCTCAAATCCTGAGCAACCTAAAAATGAAGCAGCTTGTTTAGAAAAGAAGTAATGATATTAAGAGTTTGTGCTGTTCATCAGCTGTCTGAGTTTCCAAGGTTCCCCACTGGTCATTTTTTTGCACCATACCAGCCAGGAGAGGAGCGAATCTCTGAGGCATATGATACATGTGCTCAGAGTCATGTGATGGGGGATCAGCTGTGCCTTCCCCTTCATTCACCCTCCCATCCTATCACCATTGAAGCCAGCTCTGTCTAAAAATATACTTTATTTAAACGAATGAAAGCTCTGATTGTCCTAAAATAACATGAATTCCCATCAGGATCAGGGCACCATTGTGCTAAGTGCTGTACAAACACAAGGAGATAATGGACCTGATTCATCCCTGAATTACTCTGGTTTCCATGGATTTACAGCTGTGCAAGTCAAAGGCAAATGTGATAATGAGCATGCTGCAAGAATGCACAGCTTAGGGCAAGTTTCTTTCTGGACTAAATCCTTTGAAATCCGTGGAATTAAATCAACAGATGACTTGATGTGTACTTTAAAGCTACAACTACTCTAGCGAACTAAGTAGGACCAGACCATGGGCCCAGACCCTGGAGCTCAGTCACCAATAGCACAAAATCATTAGAGCATCCTCAGGTTCAGCATTGCCAGTGGCTGCCCAGCGCTCTCTCAAAACAGAAAGCCCAGGCTGGGAACCTTCCCGGTAGCCAGTCAGACAGTTTCAGAGGCTAGGATAGATTTACAGTATGGATGTGGTCAGATCATGCCAACTGGCCTCAAGGCCAGAGTATCAGGGTGCTGCTATTGATAAGTTTACAGGTAGAGCTATAGTCTGAAAGTCTTGTTTTAACTTGTAACAGCTTCTGTGCATGTCTAACATCATTCTGTTTTAGTTTTCTCCCCAGGATATATATATATATTTTAACTTACACCTGTTTCTCTTATGCTTCTTAAATCGCTGCTTCTCTCCCTTGTTCCTTTCAAATCTCTGTTTTGCACGGGACCAGACCAGCTGCAGTCTGGAAAGGGAGAGGAGCCGCGTGGCTGCACAGCTGTGCAGCTGCTGCTGCCGGACATGGCTCAAAGCATGCACACAGCGCCAGGCAGTACTAAGGTAGCACGAGCAGCACAGCCTGGTAATCACTAAGAGGTTCTTAGAGCTTTTTACATTATAGGTTCCATTCTGACTTTTTTTTGCCTTTCTGATGTATTATTTCTCATCCTTGTGCAGACAGACCATTGCTTAGTACATGTTTCTGGGCACTTAACACAGCAAAGCCCTAGAATTGTATCCAGTGATATTAAATAGTAGCACCTATTTCAACATTTATTTGTTCAGTTATTCATTTGTCCACCTATCCTTCTCTCGTAAAGCCTCTCCCTGTGTTCTTTAGCCAAATATCTTCCCTAGAATGATTTAGTTAAGCTCAGTCTGTCTCAGGTTTCTTTAACAATTTCACGCAGGCAGTCTTGTCCCTCTTTTTTCCTTCACAGGGATAGCAAACAGGAAGATACTCCTCATGCACCAGGAAAAGTTCCCAAGAGGCCCATATAAGAAACTGTGCACCGTGGAATCTTGGCATTGTTAAAAATATAAAACATGGGAGGCAGAGAAAAGGGGAGTCCTAAATCTGATTTTATTATGACAATTCAGTCATTATTATTACATTTCGGAGTTACGAAGTCTGTAAGCATTTAGGATGCATTTTTAGAAAGAATTACTAGGAAAAGCACAAGCTCTTTGACAATCAATAGGATTTAGATGCTTTGAAACAATTTTGATACTTGGAAAGACACCCATTTTGCAAAATGCTTTGGAATTATTAACACTGAACTAACTTAATTCCTGTTGGTCTCAAGGAGTACACCTTAAATAAAATGGCCAAAGGACTAATCTCTGATAGAGCCCAATTGATATAACATAGTGCACATCCACATGGCTAAATTGCCCCCCAAGAGGCTAGCTGCACCCAGACTGCCTAACTTGAATATCTTGTACTCCTATGCCATGTCTGGGCACTGTCTTGGAAAGCACTAGGACAAAATTGCTTCAGGGAATGTGCCGACTATTTAGCAGCATGGACAATAACATGGCAGTGCTTGGGGCTGTGCTGTTCTGTTTAGTTTACTAGCACATATATAGGCTGTGAAAGCAGAACTGAGCCAACACAGGCTTTTATAAAAACTTCCGATAGATTGGCATGAGGTTTCCCAGTGCAAGCACTTTGGTTAGACACTGTTCTCACTGCACTTCCTCAAGCTGGAAGTTATATCCTTGTAGGCATCTAAGACTTTTTCTGTAATTTTGCTGTAGGAATTTTGTACCATTTCAGAGAGTCTTTGTCTGGTTTTGCTATTATCCTTTCTGATTAGAAGGAAGTGGAATGAATCTAGGCAGCAGATTCAGCCCACTTCCTTGAAGATTGTTGTTAACCCTTTCCTGAATGCTTGCATCTGGATTTAAAATATGAATCGCGGTATTTACACTGTATCAGACCTTCAGCCATGACTGCTGTAGGAATATAGTTATTTACAGGCATTGCCAGTGTAATCTTTGTGCACTTAAAAATAAAAGTGAAGTCTGTGCACTGTCTTGTGTGGGCAAATGAATAAACCTCCATACCAAAAGTTTTAAGATTTTAACTTATAAATCTATTTGCATAGGCAAACATGCAGAATATAAGCAAGTCCTTCGCACCTAAAAAGGTACTTGGAAAATGTGGACTAATGAGTGGAGAAAGAAGAAGTAAATCTGTGTTTGTATTTTCCCTTTCAAAGCTCTTTGGTACCATATCCCTAGCGCTACCATCCCAGAATCAACATTCACTCCCCCTTTGCCCTCCTAATTCCTTGGTTTTGGTTCTTGGAGGTGACAAAAAGATTCTGATGTATAGATGGAACTGTGCAAATTAAGGGTGGGTTTGGTTCATTGCCTGAAATAAGAAATAGGACTGATGAGGAGGAAAAAATCGTTCAGACTGAAATAAGGCACATTTTTTCTGTGGAAAAATGAAAAAAAATGTTACTGCAGTCAATTCTAAGAATCTTGTTTGGTCAAAACTGTTCTGTTTGCTATATTCTTAATTTTTAAAACCTTTTCCTAAGATGACTTTGAAACTAAAATTCAGTGTTAGGACATTTTTGTTCCTCTCTTGATTTTGAAGACAATATTAGCCAACTCAAATTGAGATTACAAATAAAAAATACATCTTTCAATAGACTGATAGATGCTGAAAAATACTAGTCCTTTCTAGATACTTGTCAGACACTCTGCCTATTTTACAAGCTTACAATTGTGTTGCAAAAATAGTAGCCATCAGTATTCCCCTCCTAGGATAACTTATTGGCAAGTCCAAAATCTAAGTACCAAGTCATGGTTTTGAATGAAATTTTCACAGTCAGTGCTTTACAACAGATTCAGCTGCTGATAATGCAGGACATCTTCATGGCACTTGTGTTTAATGACCCCATTCTGAAACAGTGCACTCTCTTTATCTTCTTATTTCAAGGTGTTCATAAAAACTATATGCAACGTGGACAAATGAAACAAACCATTGCTCCTTCTAACTCTCTGGTCCAGCTTCCTCTTGTTCACAGCACCAGTGCATCCAGGAAAATATCCTAACATATATGAGGTTAAAGATGTGGATGTTTTTGACATGCTATCTAACTCTCATAAATCCCTGTAGTTCTACTAAAGTTAACCATTGCCTTACAATCAGTTAAATTAAAAATTTATAAACTCTTTGTATCTAATTGACTTATTTCAAATAAAAGACATTTGGTTTATAGGAAAATAAGAGTTCATTCAGCTAAACTAACTTTCGGATCATAGTTTTCATTAAACTGTTCCACTCCCCGGCTAAACAAGCTCCCATATCTTTGAATAATTATGGATGTATTGAAATTATCTGCATTTACGTTGCAGCAAAATCCCTTTGAATTAACTTGACCACAGACAAACTTCATCAAAATGAAACAGTTTGAATTGTGCTGTATCTACACTGTTGTATGAATATATCCCTTCTCAAGAAAAGGTTATGCAAAATCTTGAAAGAAATCAAACAATTATGAGAAGGCAGGAAACATTAGCACTGAATTTTCCACAGATCTCAGGCTGAGGCAGCAGAAAAGGGGTTTTCCGTGTTTATGACTCCATGTATCAACTGTCGATAGTGCAGGTTTTTTCTGCGCAGATGCACAGAACTTGAGAAGTTACACAGAAAAGAGCCATCTTGCCTATCAGCTCTTATGTTTGGGTGGACCTTTTCCTAAACATTTTCCTCATTAATTTTTCACAATCAACAAAAAACAGTATCTGAACTTGATTTTCATGTATGCTTAGGATCAGATCCATTCCTGGTGTACATCTGTTGCAATCAAGGAAGCTGCAACTCCTTTGTCTTTCACTTAAGGGCTTTAAGATAAATAAAACCATCCTTCTTAGGAGAGAAAAGGAAGGTGTCTAGATGACAGGCCAAATAAAAGCAACCAAAAACCCCAACTGTTCTTAATTGAAAACAAACTCCTGCTAAATTAGAACAGCACCTTGGGTGGTTTTGCTATCATCTGTGTTACTGAGTTCAGTGTTTTCCCATGGAGAAATGATACACGTGAGAGGGAATCCACCAGCAGACAAAACCCCCCAAAAGGGCAAAGATGCATCACTCAAATTGAGTGGGAAGTTTTTTAAGTGATTAAGTTGTCACATTGTCCCAAAGCTAGCAGGATAAGATTTTTTTTCCCTTATCTGAAGACCTGGCTTTATCTTCATCAGGCACTTCACCTGTGCAGTAGCAGGACCGGTCCTTGCTGATTTTGCAGCTAAGGGTTAGCCTCTATGGGCAACCAGCAGTGTCTGTCTACACTGTTGAGTTCTCCTGTGTTCTCCAATTCGTCACATCGCTGGTCCCAGGACCACCCAGAAATTCAGGCCCCACCACTGCCTCAGCTGCTGAGGAGCTGAAGACACTGCTTCACACGAGGAGACTGAACCTGGACAGACAAGTTGCTGTGGGTAGCATCACAATTCAAGAGCTCTGTGGCAACTGCCCACATGGGCACTGTCAGCGTGCTCTAGTAAATGCAAAGTAGTATATATTTCTTTCATTATCGTGGGGTAGCAGCCTGCCCACAATAGAGCAATATACAGTGCCTGATTACCCTGCATTGCTTGTTTGTGGGTCCACATGGGTGCTATGGCTTAGCCAGATAAATTAGTTAATGGTCTGCATGTTACACAGGTCTGATACAAAAGTTGTGGACCATCTCAGGCAGATTACACCTCTTCATTGACAACAGAAGTAGTAAAAATAACTAAGAGATGGAATATCTCTTTGGAGAATATGTAAAATGGTTAAAGATTAATTAATCCCAGGATGCATTCACACAAAGTTAAACAAATTCTGAAGGTGTGCTTAAAAAGGTAAAGCTAGCTCCTTTTTCAGTGTAATGATGCAGGTTTGTTATAGTTGATGGACTTCTGCCAATTGATACCAGCTTGCTATAAATATCTTCCATTTGCCTGAGCAGTAATTACTCAGGAATACTCAGTCCAAGGAATGGCATGAATGAAAGCTGCCTTGCAAGGAAATGCTAGTTTAAAGCTTGCTCATGTGCACCGGAGTATTCCCATTAAATACAAAATAAGATCAATTAAAGGCAGAAAATGCAAGACTTGGAGCTGCCTAAAAGTATTGTACGTTCTTTTACAACTCAGATGATTAAGGATGAAAGAGAACAGTTCTTCAATGACCTATAAGATATCATGTAATACATTTTTTATTTTTCCTCACGTATTTCTGGATATGATAAAATTAGCTGCAAGAGATGACTATTTGCCAATGTATGGCAGGTGTTGTTGCAAAATTATTCTTTCATGAGAACAATGTAGAGTAGGCCTACAGTTAGATGTTTGTATAAGAGAAGAGTAGGCCTTTTCTTAAAGGATTTTTCCATTCTAACAAAAATAGCCATTCCTATTTTCCAACAGGTACCAAATAATACAAACCAGATTCTTTCCTGAAGTCAGTGTATATCTGCTGGGGTCCAACATTCTTATTTTAACACTATAAATAATAGAAAATTGTAAACAATAAAAAGTACGCATTGACTTCTATAGAAATAAACCAAATATTTCGGTAGTTTGGGTCTATCTTCTCTAGTCTCCCACTTCTATGACTTCATTGCATATTGTATGCACATATGAAAACCATTAGCACTTTCAGTGAATACAGAAGGAAAGGTTCTGTTTTCCTTATGTTATATAAATCAGGAGTAAACCCAGAGAGTCCCAGGAAAGTCAGATAGGAGGAAATGAGAAGATAAATCATCATTCAGTAACTGAAAATGACCAAAGGATTAGTTTAACATAAGCATAGATGATTGAATTCATTTTGTCACTTAGAAGTTAATCAGTATAACGCAGCTATCCTAATCTTCCTTTACAGTTGATGGAGAGAAACACACCTCCAGAAGGCACTTCATCTTACTATCTCCCTCCATTGACTCTTAAGGAAGTCAAGATGACTAACTTAATCTACATAACTAAATTCCATACAGCTAAATTCAGATGAGATTAGGTGGACATTTTGTTCCATCCCTATAAGATCTTGAACGCATGATTTCAAACAGTGATTTGCAATATCTGTTCTGGCCTCCTATATGACCCATTGCATGCATCTTTACCCAGTAACACCTTTGTTAAGACCACAATTTCAATCTAAGTCACACTTTCAGAATACAAGAAGAATTGCAGGAGATGAGGAATTTGCCACATCCTTAGACCCCCCAATCGTTAATTATCCTCACTGTTAAAAAAATCCAAAAAAACAAAGAAAATCCTCTCTAATTTCTACTTCTTTTTAATTCAGTAGGAGTATGGAGTGCATTCAGCCTTACAGAAATTCGTCCTTTGAGATTTGCTGATGATTTCTCTCTTTCAGAAAATTTCTTTATGAATTAAGCATTCTTTAGAATTGGCAGCTTTTTGTATCCCACCATGTGTGCTTAAGTACATACTTTAATATCTCCAAATTCTGCAAGTGCCCTCATTCTGCAGTCTGATTCAGGTCTTTCTGGTTGAGGTGAAGGCAGCAAAGAAACTTATTGCTGACAAAGTGAAATCCTAGCTCTAGTAATATGAAGCACAATTGCCATTGTCCTTAGAGGTCTTCATTTCATCTATTGTTTCTTTTAATTATTGCTTTTGAATTACTTTTTCATATAGTATCTTTCTCTGATAACCCTTATTTACCTTACAGAAATAAAAAGGCTATCAAAATAAAGGTTAAGGAGGGATCTTATCAAGTCTGTAAATATATTATGGGAAGATAGAGAAAAGACAAATTAAGCTAATTATGAGTAATTAAGTTAATATAATATTTCTCCAAGAACAAGGATGTAAAAAATGGCTACAAATGAACTTAAGCTGGAAATTAAAGGAGTTTTAAGTTTTTTGGAACACTTCTCCAAGAGATGAGGACAAAATATCAGGCCAGTTTTAAAATATGCTTACCTACCATAGCAGGAAAAATGTTTTAAGCATCCAAAGGTTTTTAGGATCTCTAGAATACTTTAGATACTGTACAGCAGACGTATTAATGTACAGTTAAGGATTAACTTGACAAAGATTTGCAGGTATCTAAATCCAATTTAGGCAAATACAGAAAGACAATTTGATAGCTAGTTCTTATGTTCTGAAACCTCTCCTGGACTTCTGTGCGTGAGCAAGGCCATTCCTTCCTGTGGAGAGACAAAAAATGAATTGTGTCATCTCCTTGCCTGCAGGAGACCAGTGAATTGCTTAGCAGGTGGAAGTCACGTTGAAAGCCTTGGGTTATTTTGCTTGTTTCTTAGATTACAGTCACAAACCTGAATTCAGTGTTTTAGGTAAGGCCATGTAACTGGTGTCTCTAAACAGTGTCAGAATGCTCTTCAGTTTCTCTGTAACTACCTCTTACAATCTGATGTATATAGCATTGACCATCACGGAACATGAACTTCAGTTATATCAGAAATGAAATACACATTGTCACAACCCAGACAGTAAAAAAGAAAATACAGTGCAACCTCCCCCCCCCCCCAAAAAAAAACTTCTTAAAAATAACAAAAGCAAATAAAATTAGTAATGCTGGAGCAGTTTTCCACTTGTTCTAAAAGATGCACTTTGCATCTTCCATTTGGTAATTTCCTAGCTCAGTTTGCTAATTAATGTTAATGTTAATGCTAGTCTGAATGTTAGTGCTAAAATATTCTAAAGACTCTAAGCTAGATTTTTAGCTAATTGCGCTAAGTGTTGGACAAAGACATAACAGTGTAGAGGCTAGACAAACGAAGGCATGGAGCAGTATTATAACCTGTAAGAGACCAAGGGAGAGGAAGCTGGGGTTTTGATGATGAGGCAGAGAGGCCGTTGGACCGGCCATCCCGTTACGCCAGGTGACACAGGAGGCAATAGCTGAGAGGAGCCGCGGGGTGTTGGCCCTCCTGTTGGGTCTGACCTGGGCTCCTGCCCGGTGTCAGCGAACAGCAGTGACCACCATGCTTGGCTGCTGTTGGCGGCAAGAGTGAAAGAAAGATGGAGTGTCCTTGACTTGTCCCATTCCCAGCTGGGGTTTATATTGCCCAGAGACCTCAGGAAAACTCCTATAACTGGGCTGTCCCTGGAAGGACTAGAAGGCTTCAGAGCTCAGTGTACAGTTACTCAAACTGGAGTTTAAGGGTTTTATACTTTTCACAGGAAACAGGATAAGGCCCATAGCTTTGATTTTGATTTGACATTTGGTGTAAATGTATCCAAAACTACTTATCCAAAGCCAAAGGAAAAGCTGGTGCCAGAGCAGAAAACAGGCCTCAAATCTTGCTCTTCCCACTGCTTGACTGTAAATACAAGACTAACATTTTAAAACATGACACAGGACTATTTTGTCACATCCTCAAAAGACAGACAGGACCTGCGTTATTGTTTTAAGCTGGGAGTTTTCACATTGTGTTTTGCAGTGGATTGCTTCTGTCACCGAGGAGAGGTAATACTCACAAGTGAATAGGAAGCCAACTGTGCAGTTATGAAACACCTCAGGTTCATTTCACGGCCAAAACCACCGACAATGACACTTACTGCACAGCCATCATGAGCATTATAGTTAAAGGAAGTGACTCGTATTATTTTTAAAGGAGTTTCAAACCTCTTGTCCTGCTTCTGACCCTTCTACCAGCGTTACCATTTCTCTGATTTTATGTATTTTCTCTCCTATGAGGTGAGATGATAGGTTTCCTTTTCTACTGCTTCTCACGAGATAGAAACTGACTTAAAATTAAATCCTTACAGGCTCCTATTCTGATTTACTTTCATAGAAATTAAAGGAGAATCAGAAATGCTTCATTTAAGACAGCAAGGTCTTATTTGCTTTATTTTTTATTTAATCAAACCTGATAATTTTTGAACTAAACAAAGGTTAGCCCAATCATGTGCTTATAGTATTGCTAGAGTAATCTTGGAATGGCACAGGGAGATTAGTGGTCTTCCTGAATGGTCTTCACGTTCTTCATATGCATGGCTGATATCACTGTTTCCCAAAGGAATGTCCCCCTCACTGAGGATTTGTTCCCTTGACTGCAATAGAGCTGCATTTTTTCACTTTGGTTGAGGATTTGTCCCAAAGATAAGAGCAAACCAGTGAGGCTATAAATCTTTTATTTAGCCAATGAAAGAATGTCCATAGTGAAGCTATTTCCATGCTTATGAGGCAGATAGTAATACCTAAAATGAGTTTACACAGCTACTGTGGGTCTAGCAAGCAGTGTAGCTGTGGTAGCATGCAGTTCACATGGGCTGCAAAATCACTCTGTAAATGTTAAGGTCATGCAGCCAGACAAGAATTCATGTTTCTGCAGCTGCTCTGTGAGGATTAGCTAGGTAGATTAAAACTGCTAAAATATATCCATAGAAGTGTCTACATTATACTTATGGTAGAGAAACCAAGATCTACTGAGATACTCACAGACTTTCTTCCCCCCTTTTTTTTTTTAAGTAGGAAATCTTGGAATGTATTGTAAATCCAATGGTTATTGCTAAAGAAGTGAAGTTCTTAGGCAATCAGTCTCCATAAAACAATTCAAGTCAGACATGGGAAGTCACTTTCATGTAAGTTGTAGTTCTTATTACTTATATATAATTTACATCTGGGTCAAGAGAGTCTGGGAGCCACAACTGCATTCCTGGCTTCACTGTTCCCTGGCAAGGTTGGTGTGCTGTTACAGGTCTTCTGGGTGTTCCTCAAAAGCACTGTTTAGGAATACTGAGCATTAGGAACACATGGTTTTAGAGGCATATGGTTAGATTCATGAATAGATCTTAGACCTGCAGGATTCCAGTTTGCAATGCTTGCTCTCTGGTGGAATTTATGACTCTGAATTACTGGGACTACCTACCCTAATGCACGAGCAGATGCAGAGGTGTGAAGGATGGAGTTCATAGTCTGTGCAGTCTAGAGAAGGGTGGGCCAGAGGCTAGGTTAAAGAAACTGCTCCACTTTACCCTTATGACATGATTCTGGCAAGAGGATGCCTATAACTCAGCTGGTTACACAGTCCATAGTGTCTTGCTACACATGAAATCAGGACCTTTCCACGATGGAGCTGGGCAGATTGGTCTGTATGTACATGTGCTGCGGAATTCCTGGCTATGCCAAAATAGTTCAGTCTTCAGTGAGGGGCAGGCTTAATTGCAACACAGTTTTTTTTTTTTTTTTTTTTTTTTTTTCCTTTATGCCATCTGGAGCTTGTTTTAAACCCATGCCTTCAAACGGCTTGTATGTGTCATGAATCTGGGCACCTGAGGGTACACTTGAAATACAGTGTAGATTAAATCCTCTGAAGGTAGCACGCTGGGCAGAGGCCCAATAGGAAATGCTGTAAAAAGAAGCTGAGTCTCAGCACAAGAGAATCCAGCACCTAGTCCAGTGGGGGAGGTATGGGGGAAGACAACTTCATCCACATGAGATGTCCAGATGTCAGTCAGCTTCTGAAGCTGGACACACAATCTAGGTCAATCTTGCAAGAAATTCCTAATAGAAGTGGAAGAAGTTTCACCTGGTACCTGAGAAACATACCTACTGGAGCATACCTATGGAGCAGGAACCTAAAACCAAATCTGGTGTCTATGTGGAGATACCTTTTCCCTGGGCTTTAGGATATTCTCAGCTCAAGATCAGCACTTTGGCTGCTTTTTTTCCCCCACTTTATATAAAGTATTTAGGCATCCATTTAGAAAAGAATCTAATAGCCTGCTTATATCACTTGAATGCATTAAGAGTAATTTTCATTCTTCCAATAAAGAAATGCGATTACTTTGATCTGTAAAAAGTGATAGGTGGGTAATATTTTGTATTTGGCACTGATATGATGGCTACTGAAAGACAGTGTTCAGTTCCACCTCATGAATAATACAGAAATTTAGGATTCTCCCTGTTAAATAGCTTAAGGGAATAGTTTAAGGGAGCATTCAGAGAACAATGAAAGGATTAGAAAAAATACCACATAGTAATGAGCTTAATCTGCTTTATTTAATCTGATAGAAGATGGAGAGGATCTGAAGTACCTGTTAGAAGTATAAAAATTTGCTTGTAGAGTTCTCCAGTCTAGTAGATGTAAGGGCTGGAAACTGAAGCTTGAAAAAAAATCAGACTAAAATAAACTCTACACTTCTCACTTTGAGAGTCATTAACTACTGAAAGAGCATTGCAGAGAGTGGTAATGGATTCTAAGCCATTAGAAATTTTAAGATGAGGATTATGCCAAAGATAATGCTCTATTGGGTTTGAACTACAAATTATTTAAGGGGTCCTATGGCTTCTATTGTGCAGGAGGTTGGACCAGATAATCACTAGGGTCTCTTCTGAACTTTGTAACTCTTTCTATAAAAATGAATCCTTGTAGTACTATTTAATTTGACAGAGTTACAGCAAGGAATAATTTGGCACAGAAAGTAGGAAATAATGGTTAGTTAAGCTGAATTAAAACTACAGAAGAAAATAATGAAATTATGTTTTTCTTTTGGGTTGTCTGAACTCCTGTTTATCAAGTAACAATTTAGATTTATGACAGCTCTGATGAATGTTCAGTAGCCAATACGAAACAACCTGGGCCAATTTGGTCTGATTCCATACAGAAAGGTAGAAGTCATCCCGGAAAAGCTCCCCAGCAAGATAAAGAATTAACTAGATTAGAACTCCAAATTCTCCCTTCACCTTGGCCACTGAATACTGAGGCACACTGGTCCCTGTGGGACCAGAAAACAGATGTACAGCAGCTGTTCAAGGCATCCTGCTTTGGGAGGATATTCATCCTTTCTCTACATCTCAGAATTGTGCCTTGCATTCTTAGCCACTGCTTAGTTCTTGTAGTTTGTAATCATTATTACATATTACTAAATTGCTAACATTAACTACTAATTACTAACCTTATGTTTAAGCATAATTGTATTTCAGTACATGGAGATTTCAAATGAGGAGTAACCTCTATTTTTGCGAGCTGTAAAGGCCCAATTTTGCTCTGTTTCAGTAAAGTGTGTCTCAGCAAGAAAAGAGTTAGTCAGACCTCCTTTGCAAAAGAAAGCTGTGATTTCTCACTCTCATTTTGTAATTTACTGTTAGATTCACAGAATTATAGAATAATTTAGGTTAGAAAGGTCTTCTGAAGCTCATCTAGTCCAACCCCCTGCTCAGAGCAGAGCCAATTAGAGCAGGCACTCTGGGCCTTGTTCAGTTGAGCTTTGAATACTTTCAGGGATAGAGACTCCACAGCATCTCTGGACAACCTGTTCAGTGTTTGACTGCCCTCAGGATTAAAATATTTTACATATTGATTCATCAGATCAAATAAGATCACTATCGCTCCATTCTGGAGGTGAGGACGGAGCTTTCATGTTTGCATCAAGGTAGTGCTAGAATATGATCCATAGGAGCAGAGTAAAAGGAATTTGATTGAGAAGTCACACAGTTAAAGTTTAAAGAAAGGAACAGAAAATATTAGTATTGGGTCATTTAGTGCCAGTGTGATGAGAAGAAGGATTAGTAAGGATTAACGATACTTTTAGCTAAAAATTAAAGTGTTGATTTTATAAGATACATTTCTAAATTATTGGGGATTTGCTTTCACTCTGAAAAATCACTTCCTTCTGCAAATGCTACATTTGGTTTTTGTTTTATATTAATCATAAAGAGCCCCAGATTACTGTTCAGTTGTGCAAAGTCCTGTACCAAAGCTCAGCAAGAAAGTCTATCCTGACACTATCTGATATCCAAATAGCCAAAGTAAACCAAGAGCGGGTGGAGACACAAGAGATAATGAATTTGTTCATAGTAAGTTAACTCCAGAGCAGATGCAAGACAAATGCAAGTCATCACACTGTCCATCCTGATGTTGCATCCATGATAGGCTCTCTAGCAGAACATCCTGTGGATGTCACCTCTGAAATTCGGTCCTCTGCTCCTCGGATGACATCATTCCTGCAATTACAAAAGTATAGAGGAATGGAAGTAATGCAATTAGGCCTGAGAGAGACTAGGACATCTCTTTGTTTTTTGTATTGCATACTTATGATAGGAATTTTATCAAGGATTGATAATGACCAGAGTGCTTTACTGTAATGTCTATTCAGTGGGTGGTTATAAGTCCTGGCACAGGATCCAGACACACATTTTTGATTTATAAAAATGCGGATAAATAAATAGGGTGTCTCCAGAGAGCTGCTTTGCATTCCTTAAAAGCTCTGGCTTAGAAAGGGGGATCATAAGAAGGTGTGAAAATTTAGCACTAAGGTCTTAATTCTGCCTTCATTTACATGCCTACACCACCTGTTCCAGGCTGTGAGAACTGCACCCTGGAGAATGAGAGCAGGACTGAAATTAATGGAGCACTGCTGATTTGCACCAACCAAGGAGCACATCCTATGTGACTAGCACACTAATAGCACCACATAAATAAATAACAATGATACCATCTCCTGAGGGGAGAGGGGCAGTGTGATAAATTAAGGGTGAAATCCTGGCCTTTTGCAGCCAACGTCAGAATTCTCACTGACATCAGTCAGGCCTGAATTTCACCCTAGCTGGATTTATTTTACTGTTGACTTTCTCCTCAGTATACCGTGCGCTATGCTGAGAAAGCATTCTTGACAGTCAGAACAGTGAACATTTACTCAGTTGCACAGACCCATTGATTTAATGCCCCACTGTGCTACAGGGAAAGTAACTTTAAAGACAGCTCTGTGTCTTTAAATTCCAGTAGCATATTTCAACAGGTTTCAAGGAGTTGAAAGCCAAATTTCCTAAGGGGAAGCAATATCTTTTGTGATGATAGAATCCCATTGCAGCATCTCCAGGGTAAATATGCCATTAATGTGGAAAAGGGTGAATCTTAGGTACAGTTCTGAATACAGTTAGACCTGGTTCTTGAAGCTGTTCCCTCATCATAAAGAAATGGGCTAGTTTTTGTTCACAGTCTTGAGCAAATCCAAAGCAAAAATGGACCATCAGACTCAGTGTGCTTAAAGAAAACATCAGTTTTTGTAACTATGAGCAGTTAAAAGAAAGTAATGGCTAATCTCATATTCATCTGTATTTTATTTCCCAACCAAATGACCTAGTTTCTGCTGAACTAATGTAGCTGGGAGTTTTCTGGATCTATACTAAGATTTTTTAACCACCCTGCTGCAATACTGAGGGAATCTGGATGTGAGAAAATATTATCAACATTATAAATTCGAAGAAGACATAATGCATAATACTAAAGACTCTAATAAGCTTATGATTGAAATTATTGCAATATAAATTAAACTCATGTTTGCGTCTTGAAGTTCCAGAGAAGTAAAAAGCTCTCTATTACTGAAAAAATCAAAATGTTTCCATAGCGAGCTGCATTTGCATAATCTACCCAGCCCAGCAGCTGTAGGTATTATTTGAAGCAACTGCCTGGGGTGCTTGGATATGAAACTGGATTTTGGGAGGAAGCCTACAAGAGCTTTTGCAAAGCGGAAGATTTTTTCTGTGATAAAGAGCTCGTTTCCCGGTTCTGTGGGAGGTCCCCAGCGGTGCTGGGTTGCCCCCGTAGCAGTGCTGCGGGGCGCGGAGGACCTGCCGCGCGAGGACTGCTGCAGAAGGCAACGGTGGAGGCTGGAGGGCTACAAGGACATGCCTCGAGCAGGTAATTGCAACGCGTCTGTGGGACAAACTGCTCACCAGGAATGAAGTCAGACCTCCAGATCAGCGTGGATAAAATGATACAGCCACAGAGCTCACAATAAAGAGGATCGGAGTTAAATGAACTATTATCATCTTACTGAATGAGAAGCTCTATTTCATTCTTTACTCCGTGTACGTTGTGCTGCTCTGCTTCCCCAAGTTCGGGACTGTTCTTTCTCCTGAAGAAAGATTTCCTTGTTTGTGTACAGTCTCCGAGTGCTTGTGAATGGAGGAAGTTTGGCTTTTTAAGGGAACCTTGAGACTTTCTGTTTTAGTTTTCCCAGTTTCTAGCTGGGGGCTCAGACCAATAAAATTATTTGTTGGGAGGAACTGTATATAGGTTGAACACAGCCCTTTGAGCTGCTGTTAACTACCTGACAAAAGGGTTACATATATGCTACCATAAGTAAGAATTATTGATCTGTAAGCAACCTATAAACCATCACATATATTTCTACTGCGCAATAAAAATATTTTAGAGTCATAGTTTTCAATAGAAGTTAAATTTATATGTGAAAGTTTTATTACAGCAGTACTATCTAGACAGCAATAAATCAATGTCATTTTTATATAATTTCACGTTCATAAAGAAAAACAGAAAAAATCCTACAATAATGATAGAAAAAAATTGTGATAAGAATTTTCTCTATGCTGAAAGACAGGGTTCTGCTGAAGCTCTCTGCCTGTGGTATACCTAACCACGGACATATACAAAACTTCTAAGAGCTTTAATATTTTCTATGGCATCCATATTAAATATAATATGTGGTATTCTAAGTTACAGGGTGACAACAGGAAGTTCACAAGATGGCATTGATTGTTTCAACAGAGGAGCAAGAATTAAAGAAATATTCTTCAAAGCTAATTTAGCAATAGTATCTGAAGACATGACTCTTGGGTTCTTGTTTTTTTTTTTTTTTCCTATAATAGAATATCCCATCCCCCAGAATGCTATTATGCACCATTTTCCTAGATTTCACAGCTCCTCACTTCTTGAATTACACCGCAAAAAGAAATAACACCTTCCAAAAACATTTCTGAATACATAGCTCCTACCTAATGAAGTAGCTTTACTCAAAGAATGGAAAACAAGCAGTAAATTTAAATGTATTAGAGCGTAAAATAAGCATGGTCTTACTTTTTGGTTCAAAAGTCCATCAGGGCAATATCCCGTCTCCAACAGCAACTGCTTAAAGCATGCGCTACTGTTTGTATGAAAGGCCAATAAAATATCTGAAAAAATGGTTATTATTGTGAAATAATCTCATCTATCAAATGTATCTATCTGGTCCTATTTGTATTTATAAAAATATAAATCAAAGTTTGTATGAATTTAAAGAGCCAAGAATGCATTTTATGCAGCTTATATTTATTTTAAAATACATTGTGCTCTTTGAAGACACCAGAACTGGGACACCCCTAGGGGATTCTCTGGATCAGGTCTGTTTGCAGCTGGGGTGGTAGATTCATCTCAGCTATTTTCATATGGTTCCCTAGAGAGGCCTATTTCTTTTCAGTTGTTAGAGCAGAAGTCTAAAATGACTATTTTAAACTGCACACCTATATCGCAGATGGCTAAAATGGAGTGAGAATTAATCCTCTCCTGGGGGTTTAACCAATTTTTGTCAGACCTAGGAGGTATGTTTTATAGACGTGTATGCTATTTCTCAATCTCTTCTCCTAGAAAAGCTTGATCCTTTTAATCATTTTAACATAAAAACTCAAGTCATTTCTTTTTTTTTAAATGAATTTCTGAGCAACTTTTCAACATCACCTGCAGAAAATTATCATTATTAAGTTCAAGAGTTAACACCCACTGAAATGAATGGGAATAGCTTTTTTCTCTTTAAATATAACACATCATGATTTCTGCAGTTTGAAAAAGACAACCCTGTATCAGCTTCCATCAGCTTCTGCTCAGTGCATATTCAGAAGCTCTTTTTCGGAAGCATAAAAACTTGAAACGTATTTTAAAAAATGAAAGCACGTGGGGTGCAAAATCTGAATCTGTCACAGGAGCTAGATAAACAGCTCAAATGGGCCAGATCTAGCCAATGAACAGTGTGTTTGACATCAGTGATTTATACTATTTCCCTTTCATGTTATAATAATTGTCACGAATTGAATTTATGTTGTGCCATTTCCTGTTCTAGCTGCAATCTTTGCTTCAAGAAAAAAGGTTTCAGAACTTTAATGCCTCCACTGTTCTTGGAAAGATAACAGCAAAAGGGGCTATTTTATGATTTCATTGCTTGGTTATTCATGTTTTTTCTTTCTATAGCCTTCAGGGAGAACTAGAAGGAAAGGGCGAGACAAATAATCAGCTTCCCATCGAAAACACAAAGCATTGGATTGTTGCTGCTGAAGAAGAAAAGTGAGCAGGGAAAATGATGCTCCCAAAATTGCCCCATAACAGGAAACCCTATAAATGTCTCCCATCCTTCTGCTAGATCTGCATGAATTTGCAGTGTGAGCAGCAGAAAGGGCAGATGTTGGATCAAAGAGGAAATGTTTACCTAAACAATGAAAAAAGCACTCTCCCAGCTTCTTTATACCCAATGCATGCCAGATTGCGCATAGCCTTTACTTGCTAACAGAAATGCAGGAGATTTCTATTAAGCATAGTGTTGCCTGATAGCAGCAGAAGCAAATAGACAGTGAGTATGAGGAGGGAAATGAATGTCTGATAGGAATTCAGTCTGGAAGCCAACAAGAAATCATTAAGCATGTGTATGTTCCATTGCAATATCTAATATGATAATATTGTCTTTATTGACATGTTGTGTGCCTTTCAGCTCTAAAGTGGAGTTCATCCTATTAAAGTGCACCTTTTTGGAAATGAAATGTATTAACTCATAAAATTCAGCAATATGCTGAAACAAACAGTAAATAAACTGTTCTGGACATTCTCTTGTCACCATGACAGGAAAGAAACACCAAAGTGTGAATTTAGTATATATTCTGTAGAATTAGATAAGAGGTGTTGGCAGTGTTCTAATGCTCAATTAGTAAAACCATAATATCCCAGCAATAAATGTAATTAATATTCACTAAAACGGGAATTGTGCTACTGGGCCACCTATTGCATCCAACTATATTCTGGGAATTTATATTGCTCTTTCTGGGGAACACACATTTCTCTGTTTTCAAAAATGAGCCACAAAGCTGTCTTCAGCAGTGTATCTAACTGCATGGACTCTCCCAGACCAAGAAAGGGAGAAAGCTTCACAGAGGCTTTAAATAGCACATTTTGCCTGCATTTCTCTTTTTCCTAATGTAAGCATGAAAATGGGCATTGATTGCTGTAAAAATGATTGTGATGGACGCGTTCTGCTCAGTCCGTTGTGAATGGGTCAGAGCCAGCACCCGGACTGAATTCACACAGAAGAAGCGGCGGCACTGCAAGCACATGTAAACACATGGGCACAGCCCTCTTCCTCTGCCAGCGCGGAGAGCGGAGGTCCGCATGGGGTCTGCTCTGCCTGCAGAGCCGACGGGAAGCCAGAAGAGTTTTCCCACATGTAGCTCTGCTTTGCCCACCCTCGGGGCCTGCTCCCGGAGGAAGGAAGACTTCCTTTAAAATAACCTCCTGTCTATGTGCTGATAGCTGAAAGAAAGGAGAAGGGAGATCCCTAGGTTTTTGACAGGACTTTCCCAGGCAGCAGTGCGCTAACGCTGTTTGCAGACCATATCCCACCACTGATCTGCCCTCGAAACACTGGCCCCGTCATGTGCTGATTTTCACATGGGCAATGAATCTGCTGCGTTCAAAGTACTTTAGATTTGCTGTGTGGTGAAGCCCATCTGCTCAGTGCATGCAGAGCATGTACAACATGCTTCAGATACAAACATATAGCTGATCTGCCTGTATGAAATGGCCATTTCTCTAGAATTTGGTGCTCCGGAACCCTGTCATTTTTGCTGCTCCACCAGAACCACTGAACATGTGGAAATCTAGGATGGATGGCAAAGTTAAATTCCTCCAGTGGAAAACTTCCAGGGAAAAAGGTATTCCGTGGGACCCCTGTGGTACTGTAGCTTTAGATAGTTTATCATCTTTTTATCCAGAAAACCTTCTTTCTCTCCTCTTCCCTTCTTTCAGTTTATCTAGGAAATAGAGATCAGTGAATCACAACCCCCACCCTTTTCTCCTTGAGACAATGACAGGGATGCTGAAAAGACTAAAGGAAATTTAGATAGCTTGGACTTTCTACCCCACTGAGCTTCAAAAAGACCACATTGTGCCTCTGGTGCTGGACATTGCATCAAAGGTCTGAAATGCTATAACTTAAGCCACTGCACTGTGTTTATGTGAATGCTGTATTTTATTATTTTGATCACTATATTGTTTAAAAAGTTTCCTTAGCCTACTTACTTGGCAAAAGGCTTAAAACTCACGTTCTGACCATTCTCCCGACCTTTATTTGATCTCAGCTTTATCAAGAATAATAATAGCAGAAAAAATGTAATTATTGATTACTGGTCTGATTCCGACTACACATCCCAGTTTCACACATTGATACATCTAGTAACTTTTATTGGAATGACTTCAAAATTATACTGGAACAGAATGAGGATATGCAGGCCGGAGTTTCAGAGAGTTCAGTTCCCACTTAGGCAGCTAAGCAAATGTCACCTTTCTAAAGAGAGCACGTGGAAGGCGACAGGCTCGCTGCTGCGGATTGATTTTGTTGGGCTCGCACAGAACTTGCATGCCCGTGACGCTCATCTGGAGGAACATCACTGCACAGGGGAAAGTCCCTGGCTCCTGTACAAAGTTAAAAATCTTCCTTGCTTTCAAATGCACAGCTAAATAAAATACCTACGTTTTCAAACACATCTTGTATTAGCAGCTCTCATTAAGGAAAGTGGAAGCTTCTTGTTGCTGAATCTTTTTCAAGGATAGTTCATTTTTAGAGCTGCTGAAGACATCTATGTGGGATAGAGTTGTAACTGGGCTGTTTTGCTCTATTATTCCTTCTAATCAAACCTAAATTGGTAGTTTTTCCCTTAGAATGAAAAGCAAAGTTAAGAAGAGAAAGGGCATTTGGGATTATGCTCACTCAGTACTGTGACAGACACAGCCTTTTACCTGCTTTGTTTTTCCTAGTATGAACAAATATCTTGATTTTTTAAAGCTTGCAGCATAACCTCCTCATTATCACATTTGTTGAAACAGATGGGAAAGCATTTGGAGGGGCTGCTTAGAAAGCGATGGTTTCTACAAAAAGAAAGTTGTATTTAAACACTGATATTCAAGTTGTTGGGGAGGCAACAATCTCAGCTTCCCGAATCTGATACATTTGCATAATTTCTCTTTTGTTCTTATGTTTTCTGCTTGCTGTTCACATTCCCTCCTAGCCCTCTAAAACTCCACTGAGCAGGGTATGTTTGAAATAATAGGACTCACATACTTAAGTTCATGCATTTCACAACCCAGTCTTAATTCCCCACATCCATTTTACAAGCTGTAGTTTACACAGTTTTTTGTGGCTTCATTTGGGCTGGATTTCCATTTTCTGAAAGATAACTGTTCAGTTGAATAACCTCTTGAGTTTTACAATTAGCTCATACTGTTTTATATTTCTTTTGCTTTCCTGCCTCTTTTTTTTCTTTTCACTTTATTCTTTTTACATGCCTTCTGTAACTGTTAAGAGATACTCTAAGACTTTTAATTTTGCTTCTTTTGATTTTAAAGCTTTTTTTTGAATGGATAGGCAGCTGGTGTTCTGTGACAAGAGCAGTAATTTTCTTTCTGATGAATAGTTTATTTGAGGAAAAATGTAATTCTGGTTGTCCCAAAACAATTAACAAATTTAGGTCAAATTCATGGAATAGTTTTGGCTGGAAAAACAACAACTTTGAGATGTTACATTAGCAAAACTGCTGGATAAGGAATCAGCTACCTTTTATCTGTTGGCTATGAAGCTTTCTCAACTTTAATTCTCTGAATTTCCTCTTTTTGAGGTATGCTGAATGCACACCTCAGCAGAAAGCTGTAACACATATCCTTGTGTGGTGTATAATCTGGGCTAGTGTCCTAGGCTAGTCCTAAGACCTGCTTTCATATGCAATGCATTCTTGTTGACTCAGAGCATATTTAAATACTTAATGGAAAATGAAACTGCTCCAACAGGTGGGACTGAGGAAAAACCCAGATCAAAATTAAGTACAACCAGGTGGCAGAGAGCTCCATGTTAATTAGCGGAATGTAAGGTCGAGATCCTTTAGTGAGAGAAGGACAGCATCCTGTTTAATGTCCCCAGGACCAATCTGTAAAAACTCCTCCTGTGACAGTTTTGTGACTTTAATCTTTGGCTTTGGTTTGGGCTTTTTGGACTAATTAGTTGATAAAACTAAGTTCAATATTTCTGCTAAACATGAAATTTCCAAGGCTACTTATTGTTCATGTACCTAGTTCAAGCACACTTCCTACAGTATATAACAATGATTATGACCTGGTGTCTATATGATAAATGGTTTTACTAGTCAGTTAGAAGTCCTTGTGTTTACCACGGGATAAGTCTGCAGAATATTCATATATTCTTGGACCTGAACTTCGTGTAATATAGTGTGTTAGCATGGCCTAATTTAGCCCCTGACTAACAAACTGACAAGCTGCTTGGACTGCTTCAGGATCTTTCCTTGCATTTTATTAGGATTTTCCATTTCCTCATTTAAATTTTAGAAAGTCTTCTGTTATATCTGAAAAAGTCCAGCATCACAGGCGGACAAGGCAGCATTTTTCTTCACACCTTACTTGTTAATCCTAGACTAAAGCATCAGTGTTCTTACTGTTTCTAAAGTGTAAAGAGAAATAAATATCTTCTTCAGTCTAGGACTTTCAAGGTACATATTGTACTAATTGACCTATTTTTTAAGTCATAAGTCAGTTCTCATTCTTAATATATATTAATTAATATATATTTTATATATATATATAAAATATATATTATATATGCATTATATATTATATATGCATATATATATATATATATATAATATATATTATATCAGTCTATCAGGAGCTTGGTGTCTTCTCTTCCTCTCTCTAGTTCTGTGACTATTTGTTTCTTTATATATAATTAGAACTAAAATTTCTACTACAGTTAACCCCAGAATTACAATTATTTTCTTGCAAAAGAATTATTGCCTCTCTTGCAGATGCCTTAAAAAAGCTTTTAATTTCAGGTCCAGTGGAATGCTTTTTGTCCCACAAAACAAAATATCAAACCACTGAGACTCACTCCTCTTTGGTTCTCCTAATTGTATCCATCCATTTTCTTTTGCCTTTCTTAGGCACACAGAGTCACAGACAATCTTTTGCTTCTCTTTGTAAAGCACCTTACTGAATAAAGTCCTGGCCTGTGCTTAACATCTTAGACTATGTCTACACTGATAACAAAGACAAACAGGGTCAGACACCATGTTCTGGACAAATGGCATGTTCTAATTGTGTTCATCATGTGTAGACCTTGGCCCTAAGTCTCCTAAGTCCTGTGTTGTGATCCTGTGGCTTGAGGGTGTGTTTTTCAGTTCAAAGTGCCTGAAATAATGTGGAGGCTGTGTTGTGGGAGAGTGCTGTTTTTACATCATGAAGCCAGGATTTGCATTACACACCCTGGGATGTGGCATGGTAGCATGTAGGGGCATACAAGTATGCAAAGTCTTCTTGGATAGTTGTGCATGATAATGTATGGTGAAAGCAGAAAATCCTGAGGCATATAGATTATAGGGAACGGCCTCTGAAGTACTTGGTATCTCAGACTTGAAGTGTCCTCTTGAAGATAGTTTTTGGCAAGGGCCAAGCTATGCCAGTAGATGTGCCATCTGGGAAACAACAGGGATGATGATTTTTCCAACACTGGAACTTGCTCCCTGATCATGTTTTATTTATCAGTAAGATGCAACACTAGGTGGTCACACAATAAATATTACTCCTAATTTTATGTCTTTATTTCTAATATCCCTCTCCCATTGCTATATTCTCCAAAGAGGGTGAAATCAGCCTCTTTGGGGACTGGAGCATCTCTCATATGAGGAAAGACTGAGCGAGCTGGGCCTGTTCAACCTGGAGAAGAGAAGGCTGAGGGGGGATCTTATCAATGTGTACAAGTATCTGAAGGGAGGGTGTCAAGAGGATGGAGCCAGACTCTTTTCAGTGGTGCCCAGCGACAGGACGCGAGGCAACGGGCACAAACTGAAACACAGACAGTTCCATCTGAACATGAGGAAAAACTTCTTCACTGTGAGGGTGACAGAGCACTGGAACAGGTTGCCCAGAGAGGTGGTGGAGTCTCCTTCTCTGGAGATATTCAAAACCCGCCTGGATGCAATCCTGTGCAACGTGCTCTAGGTGACCCTGCTTGAGCAGGGGGTTGGACTTAGACAATCTCCAGAGGTCCCTTCCAACCTCAACCATTCTGTGATTCTGTGATCAGCAGTATTTTAGTAATGATTCTACTTTTTTCTTGAAATAACTTGGGAGTGTTGTTTTGCTGTAAAATGAAAATATCCTCAGTTGCTTTTCCAAGAATTGTTAGACATCAATGAATTATTTGTCTGATGAAATATCTAAACACTGTATTTAGCTACTCAAAACCATCTTTCATCATTATTTTAATAGATTTCGTTGACTCTTTCATATCCTTCAGGCTTTAATTCAACAGAGGTTTAGGCACATGCCTGGAATTAAATGAGTGGGTCAACACAGTCACCTCAATAGAGATACTGAGGGTTTAAATCTAAGTATGAAACTTGTTAAACCAGAGCCTTAATATTCTCTTCCTGATCTGTGAAGTGCCTTAAAAACCTGAAAAGTAACTTTGTTCTGGTTTACAAACAGATATTTCTCTGCAAATCTCTCCAATCTTACAATGTACGTACAAAACTAAGATGACCTAGTTTATTAGGTTTGTCTCTAAAATGTGGGCGCCAGTTTGCATCAGGATAAATTACAGTGCTGTGCACCATGTGTAGTCAGCAAGGCGTTTAAGTGCCTGTCTGCATGTCTTTACTTTGGGTACAACCATGCGCTGCTGTCTCTACAGGAGTCAACCTCAGTCAGCTACAGACAACTGAGGACTGTGTATTCATTGGCACTTCCAAAGCCTGTTGAATGGTGTACTTTTGTCTGTAGGCACTGGGTTCCTGCAGGCTGAGCCTCTGCTCACATACCCAGAGAAAACCTGAGCCCCAGTACAGGGATGTGTCCAAGCCTTGCTCCTTGCTAGAGTGGAGGTACCTGGTTGGGACGATATTGGGCATCTCGCTCTGTGAGGGGTTCCCTGATCTCAGTTCTTCCAAAGCCTCGGTGAGCAAGGTGATCTCATTTCTAGGACAGGACAGTAACTACTGTCCTCCATTAGCATCAAAACAGTAGTACCTGGAGCACTCCAGCAAGAAGTAAAGACCGGATTTCAGTGCCCTCCTCATCCTCAGGATATTCTGGCCCACAGAGCTGGAGGGTTTGAGAAAGATGTAACAAGGAGGTCATATGATTCTGGAAAGCTTTTTGAAAATACTTAAGTTATCAATCAAAAAAATGTCAAACTGAGCTGTTTTGTTCTTTTCATCAGTTTTCTCATTTGATTTTAGCTGAAATTTTGTATTACAATATTTTTTACATATTTAGTAATTTCTAGCATTGCTTTGTCTCCAGAAAAAGACATCTTTGTCTTTTGAAACAAAATATTTGAACATTTTTTCAGCGGCACATAGTAATGAAGATAAACTGCTTGGATTTTTTTATTATTATTTTTATTGGAATCTCCATTCTGCAAACAAGTAGAAATCAGAGATATTGTTCTGATTTCAAAAGATATTTTTAAAAAGAGTTTAGAATTTCTACAGGGCAGAAATTCTCTTTCTTATTTTCAAAACCTGCTCAAATATTTTATTCCCTAACAGACCGGACTTATTTTAATTTAAAAAAGGGAACATGATTGTCCCTCCGGCCTCTGGAGACTGGATCTCCTGCATGTTCCTTGCCCTCTGCTCTGCTTGGAGGGCAGTCAGTCGTTACCACAGCTTCTTGCCCCTCTCTTCCACGTCAAGGGACTTTGCACACAAGGTGCTCTGACCCTTGGGCCTGATCTGGGGTCCAGGCTGGGTCTGGGTGAGAACAGAGGTAGCCGTTTGGAGTTGCTCTGGATCTGCCCTGTATAACCTTGTTAGGAACATTTCCAACAATCAACAAATTGAAAGATAACTTCTCAAAATGTAACTTATCAACACATGTCTAGGGTAGTATAACCGCCCAAAAAATCAAGGTGATGAGATCTGCAAGAAGTTACCAGCGAGGGATGTGGAGGTCACCTGTCTCAGAGGAACTGGAGAATTTTTTATTCTGCATACCCTTTTCTGAGGAAAGAAGTGATCCAAGTTTGACTGAACATATCTTTCTTCTCAGTGGTGAACCTGAATGGAGCTCAGATGACCACAATGCAATGTGCTGTGCTATTCATGTGCAGCATGGGAGTCGCAGCTGCTGATAGTTCCTTGTCTGATTTTGGACCATCCTTTAGGATGAGAGGATAAGGTTTACATATGTCCTGTGTACAAATAATTTTGATAATAACTTCTCTCTGTGCACATTATTATTATTATTATTATTTTACTTCAAAGAGAATGATCAGGCCCTGGGAAGCACAATATTAGCTCTGCTTTTAATAAAAGGTAAATACAGCAACAAAATGCAAATGAAAAAAATACTCAAATCTGCCACAAATGTTCTGAGATCTGATAAATATTTCTGGATCATATCACATATCAGGCAACACAACAGTTGACAAAGATATTAATTATGCGAAAGACTGACTGTGGAGGGCAGAGAAAAAATGTGAGTGGAAGGTTTTTATAAAGGCACTCAATTTGAAGGTCTGTTAAATAAAACAAAATAGCATGGATACCTCCACTTTGAAGTGAGCTAAATAGTGTAAGTGTGTTTACGTGCAGGTATCTGGAATTTTGCCTAATTCTTCAGCAGTTGTTTTAGCCCCTGAAGTTGACAATAATCCTTGTCTCCAGAACTTTAGGTCTAAGGGAAGAATTCCCTTTTTCATATCTCCCAGTTCCTGCGTGGCAGGGCTGTCACCAAGCATCCCTGGCGACAGGCATAGGCCCACTGACCCTTGCAGAACAAGGAGGCTGCATCATTTAATGCCTCGCTTGAGGATTGCAGTTTATATTACATTTTATTGAAGTAGCTGAGCTATGTGCTGCCCATGAGAAAGGCTAAACGTGGCGTGACGGAGCTAGGAACCCATGCAAGCTAGGTACTGTGTGATGCACATTATAACTGATTGAGCCAAATGAATAAACGAGTGTGCAGATGAGTGTATGGGGGTATCAGGCATGTGAGCAGGCCCACTGAAGTTTATGGGGCAACTTGTGTTCTTAAAAAGCACACAGAGAGTATGTTTAGTGAACCATGTCACATTCTTGTTACAGGCTAAAAATTCCAAAGTAAGATGTATAGACAAGCCTTGTGTGAGAGCCTATTTAAGGAAATTGTCTCAGAGTCCTGGAGCCATCTGTGATATAAAAGTATACTGCATGGACTCCTTGAATAAAGGGATTCACTGCCAGGGCTTTTTGGAAATCTCAGTCAGAGATGCTTTTTATACAGCAGGCATATAGATCTTTCACATGATGAATCAGATTTACTAAGAACGTCTGCTGTTTGGAAGTGATTTCAGACCTGAAGAATGTCTTACTGGAGGCCTGATTTGATTCAGGGAGGGGAGTGAGGGTCACATGCTGTTGAAGTGGACTTTATGTTCTTTTGGGCTGACCTCTAGGAAAAATAATAATAAGGACGAACCAGTTCAAGGGCTGTAGGCTAGTACCGCTTGGAAACTAATTACAGCTCTGGTTGTGCACAGCACTGAAGTTTCCCTTGTAGACTGCAGCACTGATTTAGTTGGTATGTTAATACGGAAGTCTAAATTAAATCAGGCTTGTGTCAGTGCTATCGAAGAGGCACATTCACTTAGCCCTGCAGTTTTATAAAATGCAAAGAAAGAAAACCATATGGCAGATTAGGGCAAATTGCTTTAAAATTGTGGCTGAGAGCCAAGGGAGAGAGAGTGAGCTTGAGAGAGCATTCACGTCTGTTTGAAATATGCCCACTTTCACTCTACTGCTTTACACGCTTGAAAGTAGAAGGCTCAATTCCCTGTGAGTTGAAATGTATTAAATAATTCACATGCCTTAATGAATGTGTGCAGAATTTGTGAAAGTTACAATAAAAACTTGTTTTGTTTTGTTTTGTTTTGTTTTGTTTAATTGGGATTTGGACTACCTTGTCCTGCTAAAGACTCAATAAAAGAGCTTAGTGCAAGCCCAGGAACCCCTTTGATAAGGGGGGAAATGAACATGTGCAGTAACCAACACTTACTAGACAATCCTGGCTATTATTACTGCACAGGTAGCATAGTAGTGACTAGAAGATTTATGCAGGAACTGAGATCAAACAGAACTGAAAAAAAAATATATGATCCCTGCCCCAAAGAGTTTTTAATGTAGTTTTATTTCTGAGCCATATGAGGCTGTAATAAGGACATGAAACGGAACTTGTGATACATATATGGCAGTCTGAAATCCTCTTTGATTTTAATAACCTGAAAAGGTCTTCTATCATTTCACATCCAGAATAAGGAGAAAAAATTAAAGATTGTATTTTCTTTGTAGGAATTTGGCTTTGCTCCACAGCTCTTCTGAGTCATTATATCAGCCTTCTGTGGACACTCCATGGATGCCTGGGACCACGAATGGGGTATTAGCTCCTGAGTATGGGGAATTAGCTCCTGAGTAGCTAATACACTGCAATACATATTAGGGCTTGAGTACTGAAATGCATGGTGATCACAGATCTGGTTCCTTAGCAGTGCTCCCTGCAGTGGCCCTGTGAAACCCTCCAAATTGCCAGAATGGCTTTCCTCACATCACCAGAAGCCTCTGGAGGAAGATGCTTCTTCTCCCTGTTCTGCAGGTCCTAAACCCTTCTCCTGGGAGGAATGACAAGCCAGAAGCCTTAGAAGGTGCAGCTTCATGGGGGCTGTAGCTCTGGATCAGCACAGGGCTTTTTGAATTTTTCCAGAAGCCTCATTTCCTCTAACTGCAGTCAGGACTGCCTACCCTGTGGTCAAGAGGATTTTTCTACCTGCCCTGAACAGTGAGGATCCTCCTGTGCCAGCGCAGTGGGTTACTCCATGAGCTGCCGCCCTATTCTCATGACACAGTGTGGCCAGCCTACAAAGTACCCTCAAACTGGCATCCGTCTATCTTCTTCAAACCTCAGAAAATCTTTATCTAACTGCTGAATATGCTTCGGGAGGCCTAAGTCTTATGAACTAAATTGTATTGCACTGTGTTAAAAGTGTGGAGTACTGAACAGATATTGCTATTGTTTCCATAGTAACCCCTCTGTGCACATTTATAGTCTCTTACTTACAGCCTTCACTGGATTTAACATTCAAACAGGCATTGATTAAAACATGACATTCCTAACACACCGAAAAATCCATTTTGTACAAAACCCTATTGTATGGCATAGACAAACTGGTTGATGGCCAAATTAGTTAACAGAACTTTTCAGATGGCATCGGAACAGACAACAAAAAGGCTAAATTCTCATTATGTTAAATGTCTAAGTGAACCTTCACAAACTTAGCAGTGCAGGCTGGAAAAATATGAAACATGGATGTATCAGGGATATCTCAGGTAAAGTCTGCTGAATTCATCTTTAGCCTGAGGTGATTTCATTTGTACCTTTACTGATAATGATACTAAAAAAGTATTGACATACTATTGAACCAAGATATTTTTCTAGCCTGGGAGGCAGCAGTAGTATCCTGGGGCTCCGTGAGTGTCTCTCTCTTTCCACTCAGTAATCCCCATTCCTCAGCCAGTTCGATCTTATTGGAGTCTAGGGTCTCTGTCTGGTGGACTTTGCGATGGAAACTGCCACATGAAATGGCTTTGGGTTTCTATCTTCTGGAATGATGTGATTCCCCATCTCCAGCACACTCTTCTTCACCAGCTCCCATCCCATGATGTTCTCTTCTTCACCTATCGTCCTACAGTACGAGACCTGCTTTCTTTCCCCACTCCTACCTTTGGGCTGAAGATCTCCACTGACCATCTACCCCCATCCCAGGCTCTGCCCTACAGCAGAACTTGGCTGGGGCGAGGGGTGGAAAAGGGTAGCAAAGACATCACAGAGGTAACCATGCCCTAGTCTGGGAGGCAGGAATAGAGGTGTGGGTCAGAAACTCAGGGCAATCAGGTAGCACAGAACGAGGAACCCAGACTAGCATCAAGAGCACCACAGCCGAAACAGTACCTAATAAAATGTGTGGGTTTTGTATCACATGTATACACAGAACAGGAGTGCTATCATGGTATCTGCACTGTCCATTCAAACTCCTGATGATATTAACTTCCATCTACCTCCTGCTTCTGCCTTACTCTACATCTAAGTACAGGTGAGAAATATCTGTATTTCATGGAATCAAAAAATCAGTTCCCATCCAAATTCAGCTGTACAGCCTTTCAAGCAGAACACAATCATAGGTATGGTTGGACTCTGAGAGGTCATCTATTCTGCTGTTCCTCAACTCTTTTTAACCCTACTTCCAGATAGCCTTTTTGAAATTATGCCAAGGATCATCTAGTACAGTGTTGCCATGATGTTTTTCATTTATATATGAATAAAAATTCAGCTCCCCTGGGAAAAGTCTTTAATGACTTTTATTTTCCCCCATTTTGTTTTCTTGCTTGCATGCCTGGAAATATGTGTGTGTGCATAAATATTTAAAAGCTTTTGAAGCTCTTTCAAAACAATTGTGAAATCACCTTGTGATGTCTTACAGATCACCAAATGGTGCGCAGATCACAGCTTGAGAAACATTCATCTACATTTGATGTCTATATTGTGAGGAGATGAATTGCACCTTAAGGCTGTCTCTATACTAACAAATTAAACACAGCCAGGAAACATTCCTCAGCTCTGGAGCTCAGTCATCCCTACCATAAAACAGTCAGCACAACTTTGGCCCACACCAGCTAGCACTCTGCCAGATAACTGCTGGGCACAGAGCAGGGGTCAGTGCGAGTGAGGAACCATTCCCAGTACAAAGTTTCAATGTGGCCACTCTGTTTTGGAGGGTAAGAGAGACTGAAGGTACGGACCTAGCCAAACTGACCCAGTTTGGCCTCAGTGTGAGAGAATCAGCCTGGTACTGTTTGTTTTACTAATATAGACTTTAGTTAACATTGTAGACACTTAAACGTGGTCAAATGAAACTTTCCATCTCTCTGTCCCTCATATTAGAAGGTACCACCACACTTCATCTTGTCACTTGTCATTGCAAAATCAGAACATTTCCTAATAGGTCAATAACCGTGGTGAAGTCTCCACCAGATTTCAAGGTCTCTAAGATCAAACTATTTGCCACAGTGTTTTCACTAGATAATGTCTTCCTTTTAGCAGGTTTAATTAAATATTTCTTTCATGAGGTTTAGGAGTTGAAGGGTGTGCCAGAAAAGCTAGCAATTCATTTAGCATTCATTTGCCTTAATTTTAGATCTCTCAAAATAAGGATTATGGTTTACGCTAGTCATATAGGCTTTCACTATACTTACAGAGAGTGATAATCTCCTCCAGAGGGTGATTATTCCCAGACAAGGTAGACATTTGAGAGATGTAGAATTACTCACTCCAGGCAGGAGTTACAGACACTTCCAGTGGTCATAAAAGGTCATGAGACCAAATTTTCAGGTGAAATGAATTTTAGCCATGTAGTATGCATTTCAGACAAAAATGGTATAAAAGAGAAAGGAAGTGAATAACTGAAACAGAACAGAGAATTTAGGAAGGCAATGCTATCAAGGCTGGAATGATTTCACCCATACATATTTTACTTTGAATTAATCTAAAAGATGTATGATTGAATCTCCATAGCAATGAAAGATAACATTATCTAAAAGACTGAGAAAAACTGGGTTTGAGTATTGACTGTGCTACAGCATTCTACATAAAATTGGGATGATAATAATATTTGCATCTTTCCATACTTTGTGTGATTCATTTTTTCAAGTTAGTTGTTTATAACAGGGAGTCTGTCTGTGGGTTTGTTCAGCGACCAGTGCAACAGTGTCTCCACAGTCAGTTGTTCTCCAGGTGCTACCATATCACATAATACAAATAAATAATAATCTGCAGCTTTTCTCTCTCTGTTTTGTTTAGCTAACATGAACATCACACAAAACAGGGGGAAAAAAAAAACAGCCCAAAATCGTAACTCAATGTTTGCTCAGATTTCCATCTGCTCCCACATCTCTGCTTTATATCTTGAATACATCTCCTGTGCTGCCTTTATTTTGTAACTGAGCAGAAAACGAGTTTTATCTAATTGTCAGATTATACCGTGTGTATCATGAACATAGTTCAAGAGCCCTTACCAAGTTTTTGAGCAGTTTATCTCAGGGAGTTCAAATGGTTACCGTTCATTATGCTGCAGCTGTATTCTCCCAGAATACAAAAGGACTCATGGGTTTCAGTACAAACCAACACATGATCTTTCTCGGTAAAGAAAAACCCACTTTCTGTTGATATTTTCCAGTGCAACTAAATGAGGAAAAGAAAACAGGACTTGGGCAGATGGTTGGGACAGGATGAATGCTGCTTACTCTGCTTCAGAACATCTGTCAGACCCACTGCCAGGAGCAGTCTTCACTGAAGAATGCTGTTACTGTACTATTTTTTCAAATATTAAAATTATTGATCTAACTTATTAAAAAAACAAAACGTCCAGACACTGTAAGCCTTTTCCCTTGCAGCTATGCTCAGAGGGAACTGGGCTCCCTGTCAGTGTAGAAGAGCAGCGGAGAGCGCTACCATCAAGAACAGATGCTCTCAGATCCAAAGAGATGCTGAGTGTCCTGTTGAGTTCAGTGGGAGTCAAGATCATTCAGCATCTCAGCTGATCTAGTCCCAGGAACTTGACACTTGCTGCCTTTATTTTGCACAGCACCTAAAAGCAGTTAGTCTTGTTCCTGTCAGCAGGATTGCATGCACGAATGAGCACGACCCAGGACAGGAGGGCTGTGAAAACGGGCTCAGCTGTGAAGTACTGATTCTCAGTTATTGGAATGAATATCACCAGTGGGAAATCATTGTCACAGGAGTCTGTAAGCCATGTCCCTCCATTATATCTGGTTTGAATATATTTGAATATATTTAGCAAACAATTCATTTAGCAATAGACAGTAAAACACAGACCATAAACAATAAGCCATGTTGTTCAGAAATATTAATTGTACTCAAAGACGAACAAGACACAAAGACTTCCAATCCTAGCCATGCTATGCATTTTTTTTCATTTTTACAGCACCAGCCCCCGAGTATGAAGGTGACAGACATAGTGCTGAACATAGCACACACCTTTTTTCATTTTTTTCTCTGAGAGTAATTGCTTGCTTTTTCCTTCTGCATACCCACCCTTTCTCTCATGTGTGCTGTGGGCTGTCAATGAGGCACTTGACCTCCCTTTGAGGGTACAGGTATACGCCGGTTCCTGTGCAGCTGGTGCCAGTGCTGCTTCATGGATCATTTGACAGGGGAAATCCTGAGAGCCAGCCAACTGGCACCGCCTTTGCCAAAGACTAAAGATGTTGCCTCAAACTTTTAAGCTCCTATCTGGAGACTCATAAATCCTACGCTCTTGTCCAAGCTAAGATAGCATGCGTTACAACATGCAGTGCTGTTGATTTCACTGGCGAATGAAGGGGTGTATGCTTTCCAGAGAAGTGTGCCACAAACGTAAAAAGCTGTGCATAATGCATTTTCACTGAATGAAGCATCCTGCACTTACCAGTCACACTTCTGTCTGGACTATTTTTGCATATGATTGGTATGATTTACTTTAAATGAAGGAGATTTGAAAAAGAAAATATTGTTTTTCTGTTTATTTCAGCCTCTTTATTTCCTGAAATTGGCAGTGTTTTCTATATAGTCAGCAGTGCCGTTTCCTAAGCCCTGGCAGAATTATTTTACCCTATTGTCTGTTTGAGTCTTTCACACAGAAACAGGAAAGAGAAAAATTTTTTTTTTTAAGTTTTTCAAAGGTTGTGAAATACTAACAACAAATTATTGTTGTTATTCCTGTCCCTCTTCCTCTCCATCCTATAGCCTCTTACATTTTTACCACATTACATCTGCAGACTTTGTCTACATGTTATCCTCCATGCTGATATAGTTGGCTAGGTGAAGTTATATAGGTATAATCCCCAACATAAACAATTTTGGTCTGCTTTAAGCGTAGCTTTTCAATTTAACTTAAATCTTTTCTTCAGAGGCATAAACAGACCAAAAAAAGCCACTCTGATATGGGATTAAGACTGTTCAGTTTGAGGTTTATTTGTATCCTGCCCTCAAAACCTTTTGCATATAGACCAGACCATATCTGAAGCTTTTTGAGAGAAACTGTGTAAGTTTATACCATGTTCTTTGGGCAAGTATAAGCTTGGCTTGTCCACCTCCAAACTGAGTAGAAACTGTCTGACTATTATATGATGTTTAGCCCAAGCTAATAAGCCCCTTTTTGAGGCCTAGCACCTTAACTGTTTAAATAATTGCTAAAGAAGATACATGTCTTTATTTTCTCCACTGGAGCAGGCAAAATGAATTAACCTTGTTCTCAATATAAAATGTAGACATATCTGAAATTGCTTTATTTGTATCATAGACTGCTATAGTATTCTTTTACATGTTCTTTAAAGGAATGCCATCAGACCAGGCAACTCTGTCAATTATGATATGATTCTTATGTCTAGCCATTTGGCCATTTACGGCCATAATTCTCTGGACTTTGACCTACTAGAAATCACGGACAAAAAGCCACTGCATAGTGTAGATATGTACAGTTCACAGTATAGGACTCTATATTGTACATGATTTGAGTTCAGTGCACATGGGATGAATCTGACTTCTTGGATTTACTATGCTCAAATGCAGGTGTCTAGTAAGTCCAGTGTGGAATATGGTAGACAATGTTTTTGAACTAGCTAACATAATTTGTGCTGCACAGCCCGTCTTATTTCTAACAGTGCTTTCCTGCTAGTGCACAGTTTTTAGTCTTCATGCCTCAGAAGACACATGTCCTTGAGTGGTTTCCTTGTCTTGCCCACAGCATTTTTCAGTTATATTAAGGCTGTTTCCTCTGCTGGGATGTAACAAACTGACACACTAATGCAAAGCTGCTATAACCTGATTTTCAGCCTATACATTGTGCTGTATGTCAGGAAGACTCTTCTTTACAGATCTGCTCTTGGTTCCATTGCTAGGAAACCTTCATTAATTTCACCAGGACTGGATTCTGTTTTCAGTCCTGTGACATAAGTAAAATGACAATAAACTAGTTTACTGCTGAAATGTAATTACATGTATCTATGACAAGCTTTATTTAGCATATAACCTGGCATACTATATTTTGGGCTCTGAAACAAAAACAGCGATCATTTTTTTTATAATGCATTGTTTAACAGGGAATAGAGATATGACGGATTTTAGGCACCAATGAAATGGAGAGGCAACAACCTTTAATTAGGTTTCCTTTTGTTCACCTCATGTTTAACGAAGCAGCAAATTCACAGCTCAGTAGCAAATGAGAGCTAATCAAAAGAAAAGTACTCATTTGTTTAACTTATGTCCATGTCTTTTTCAGATGAAAATCTTTTATTATTGTTTGCTTTTCACTTCTTTCACATGAAGAAGAATAGATCTTGTAGATAAAAAGGCCCAAAACAAGTGTTCAGAATTGCAACCCTGTCAAAGCTTTCAGATTGAGAAAATCTCATTTTAAATGTTGGAACCTCTTTGCTGTTCGGTTTCTTTGAGGAAAAGAAAGAGTCACGTCTCTCCTATTATAAACCAACCGTTTTGTTCCTGTAAGCCAACTGGTTTGTATGCCATCTCCAGTGCAATGTGACATAAAGAGGAAATATCTCTTCACATGGCCAAGAGGAAGCTTTGCATGTTAGTGACCCAGCTGATAAAAAGTACAGAAGGCACCATTAGGAGAAAAAGGGTCATTATCTTCTCTCGCAGGAAAGAGCTTTCCTTCATCTTGAAAACAGCCCGACGCTTTGAAGGCTCTCTCAGCATGTTAGCACCAAGACTACAAGAGCACTGTCTATGGCTTTCAAACTATTCTGGGGATTTCTTTAGCATTAAGATGGTGCTAAATTAGGCCAGAAAACAACTTTTTACCCCATTCTAAGGTTGCCTCTGACTATATGATCTGGACAAGGGTTTTTGTCAGCATTGCACATGTTTTAGCAAGTACTGATTCTCGCTAAATATACCTATTCAGCTTCTGTCTAAGAAGCATGAAGAATGTCATTTAGAATATTCTTATGTATAGAATATCTACTTACCTCAGTAGCTGAAACTCACTTTAATTTTCAACTTTGGGATGCTGTACCCTTGACATTTTGCCAAATATTTTGCCAGACAGTTTCCTCATGTATGCAAAATCATGATAAATCATGTTAAATCTGTGGAATGTTTGTGATGGTATAACTGAAAGCAGAATCTTTTCCTTTATATTTAATTAATACTATTAAAATAAAAATAAATAAAATCTCTTGAAACAGTTGAAACCACAGATTAGAAACTTGTTTCTACCTGAAAATGCCTACTACAGAGTTGCTTCCTGTTCAGTAATGATTCATGGGGCAGTTTTTCAAAAGTAATTAGCGAAGAAGAAGAAGAGGAGTTATCTTGTGAGAGGGCAAAGAGAGTGAATGGGAAGAAACAGAATAGAAGAGTGGTAGTTGTTTTCCAGGAGCTGCTTTCAAAGTGGTTCTTACTATGTGCATTGCTGGTGCAAGGTGTTGCTTTGAGCCAGCTCTGCAGACCTTTAAGGGGTGATTGCATAGTTTTCTGAGATCTGTAGGTCTCTTTGAGCATAAATACCATTTCTTAGGGACTAAACATGTGCATGTGCTCTTCTTGGATTGTTAGGCTTAGTTCTTGCCTGGGAACAAATATTCTGTGATGGCACCATTTAAATGCTGTAAGCTGGAGAGTTTCAAATTGGGAAATTGTTCCCAGTAGATAGCACAGATTTTGTAACCTTTCTTATACCCTTTTAATGGAAATGAAATGTAACTCTAGACAGTGAGGGCTGATTCACAATTAAAATGAACAGGTTGGTTCGCCTGCTAGCTTTTTTTTTTTTTTTCCCCCAGGGTTTGTTAGATTCACATTTACATTGGTTATAACTGCTATACTAAATTGTACTGTTTTAGGCCTTGTGTCCTAATGGTGGATGTTTTCTGAAAAAAGGAAATAAGTAGAGCTGAGATTCCTAAGAACAGGACTGCAGCTTGAAAGATGTGCTCCCACATTATGTTGCTTGAATTTAGGCTCTGAGTATAAAAGTGTATAACTGAATTTGGGGAAATTATATGCACATCTGGAGAAACTTCTTGTCTATGAAGGCTGTGCTTGTCTAGTAGTAAAAGCCATAATGCTCATGACATTTAACATAAGATCTGGCAATATTACAGAAAACACACGGGACAGATGATCATTACATTTCAGATGTCTTAACAGACCTCTTTCATTCCTGCTTTCTGTGGTTCCATTATTTTTAGTACTCCCATGAAAATAGCTATAGTAATACAAAACTATTGTCCCCCTAAGACTTCCCCCATGACCCTTAAAATACACCTTCAAGACTTTATTCTCTCTGCATGATGGACAAGGACTTGTGGTATCCGTGCTATCAGGAGGCGAATCAAATTTTGTGACAGATTTCAATCCGTAGAGCTGGCAGGGGAGGATGAAAAGAGCTCAGAGAGCATTCAAGACATGGAGTCAGTTCATTTGAAAACAAGCTACTGTGTCATTTATCATTGAGTGACCGCCTGCACTGGTCAGGTCTGTAGGCCCTACTGCCTTCATATTAGAAGTAACTAAACTCTTCATTAGTGTGATATCCATACTCAGTCGTGAGATGTGTTCATTTCCTGACATTATGAAAAGGTATCACAAACACTGATTTGAGCATGCTGTACTATCTTCAAATATTGTTTGATCTGAGCCTTGAAAAAAAAATGGTTACGGCATACATATATCATAAAGTTCTCTCTGCAATATAAGTAGCTTGTTTTCATGCCATAATCTAAAAGAAAAATGCAGACACACACACATACATACTTGTATATGTAAAAATACAAACTGAGCCTGATTTTCTGTTATATTTTATCTTCTTTCTGCTTCTTCAGGAAAGACTTTTATTTTAGCTAGTGAAACATGTTTGTAGATGGTAACCTCCCATATCTACAACATGCCTGACCCATCAGCCCTGGCACAAGGACTGTGATGAACGAGGTAAGATGTGACAGAGCTCCTTCTGCTTTTCAGAGAGGTATAAAAGATAGTTGAGCTGTGTAATACAAAATAAAGAATCCATCACTAACTTCTAATGTCACTTTTGCTTCCCAGATACAATAGAGCCACAATTCACTCAGTATGTAAAAACTGGGATAAATATCTATTCAGTAATCAGAGTTCATCTTGCTTATAAAATATTTGAGGATACTCAAAGGTAACGCAAATGTAAACAGCAGAATGTGTTGTATCCTGTACATATGCATAAACATAAAGACAAATCAAAGACTAGACATAACCTTGGATTTTCTTCTTTCCTCTGGCCAGCGGAATGAGATCCAACGAAAAGAGGCAAACACAACATTAGAAAGGGCTGCACAAGCCACTGCCAAGAGCTTTTCCCACACCCAGATACTTCTGTAAATGTTTTTACCCAACTACAGTGCCAGCTTCAGTCATTCCTCTTCCCGTCAGTCCTCTCCAAGGGTCGTAGTAAAGAAATGTAAGCTAGCACTAAATAACATTGTCAGCATGGCTTACTGTAAATGATAACAAAATGTAGGCCTCTAGCCCTAATCAAAGCATCACATTTTTCCAAGCTTATACACCCAAACTATACCCTTTTCCCCTAGAGCTGAGACAAAATTGCTTTGAAATGGCAATATGAACTTGAAGAGTTACCTGTGTTCTGAACTGCAACCTGCTTTGTCAAATCTCCTCCTCTGCAACAGGATTGTCATACCAGGCATTGTCATAACACGTAGAGTTTGAAATGGGAGAAGTTTCTTCTAGGCCAGGTGTGTAGCTATAGAGTTGTTTGCCCTGGAGACAAATCTGAAAAGAAAACCAAGCAGATCCATTTTTTAATGAATAATCAATTTTAAAAGTCATTTGTTAATTAATGGAATGAAAAATTCAGTTTCAAATGTTTGTTTCTTATTTTAACCTCTTCTACAATTAAAAAGGTAAAAATAGTAAATAATTGATATTTCATTTCTTAACTAAATCTATGTAACTCATGCCAAACACCCATCTCTGCTTAACTCTCAATATTGCAAACCATGTCTGACAGCTTCTTATAACTGATCTGTATTTACTTGCAGTTCCACATATATTGTTATGGAATTAGACAAGCTGTAGAATTTCCAGACTTGAATTTCAGCAATTAAACATCCAAGCTTTATCTGGATCTATTTATCTTCTGCATTTAAAAGCTCTATCGACTTTTATTGGAAAAATCATAAAGGTTTGATTTCAGCAATACTATTTTTTTCTTCCTTAAGGGCTGCTTAGAAACCTCTTGTCCTAATACTGACCCAGTGTGATTCTAGTTAGCTAACACATTTTGATAATGTCATAAACTGAGTTTAACATACCTACTGGCACATGGGATCATGCTAAAAGTGCTGCCGGATCCTTTTTGAGAGCTATCCACACAATACAGTGTCATGTTAGTGTGTGTCCAAAGTGAGTATGTGTGGTAGTAACTATGCAGATATGGCAGAAACTATGCAGATACCTTTTAACTGAAACAAAACCTGAAAAAGCCAATACTAGTTTCCGTGAATTAAGCCTGCAAGGAAAGTCTCTTGATATGTTCATTTCAAGAAATCTACTCACAGTGAAAGCACATTGATAGCATCTCCCCAAACCAATAGTGCATGTTTCCACGTAAACTCTTATATCAAGAGTACATCACGCCATATTAACACTGGGTCATGTGGTTAGGCATTAACTTAAATGAAAGTAGTTAAGGAGAGGTGTGACTCTGAGTTCACAAACTAAATGCTTTCATCGTCACAAATGTAATTACGTAATAATAGCCACTTTAAAAAAAATACAAAAAAAATGTTTGAGGCATCAGGAAATGATTCATCTTGTAAAATATTTAATCTCCACACATCAAAGTATTGCATGCATTGAACTCCTTGTCTTCTTCAGTCATTTACACCCTGCTAAAACTGACATTTAGAAAATAACTAACCTCTGTTATCCAGCTACAGACACTTCACCAATCATGAAAGAAGGAAGTTCACCAAGATTGAAATTATTGAGACTGGGAGTAATACACGTGACAGGAAGTTTATTAATGACCAAGAACAAAGTTTCCTTCACTAGGCTGCAATGCAGATCTCTTATCTGTCATACAAATCTCACTTGTTTCTAAATATCACTACATTTGTCCTATTTTAAGATACACAACTTTTTAATGTCCTGCTGACATCAGTAGGAATCCCACAAACACAATCTAAGCGTGGCGTGAGTTTTGAATTTGAAACAATTCATACTTCTTCCTTCAAGTGAGTCTAATACTAGCATCAAGAACAATAAAATGCATCCCACCCTTTTGTATCCTTACTTTTTCAAAGTGGTAAGTCTTATTTCTCAAACAGCATCTTAGCCCTTCCACTGGACACTTTTATATTATGTCATGGTTATTTGGGTAATGCAAATAAATCACATCTCAGGCATTACTCACACTTGAATTATCACTCTGTGGCTCAGTATTTATTTTGACATGGATGAATTTCAGTTCCTCTACTCCCTTTAACATCAAGGAAAACTGTTTTCCCTAGCCCTGCAATATGTCTATGCAATATTCTTTGCAAAATCTATTTGTCACAATAAGCTTGCTTTGACTTCATTCAGCATGAAGGAGTCCATCTTTCACCAGTGTAACTGCTAGATGTTTAAATTTTCATGATCTAGGTTTATTATTTCTATCAATAATGGGAGATATTGTCATCTGATAGCTAGGTGCTTATCAAAAATGTTCTTCTCAAGTATTTTTTAATAGATCAAAATATATTTCCTACACTTCGTTTATCTTTCTAGACTCTTACTCTCCCTAGAATGGACTATGTATCTCAGGGCCTGCCATAAGAAACTCAGCAATACTTCCTTGTGCCACTGCTTGATTACAAAAGCACTGTAATCTAATGGAAAGTAAATTTAGGAACCTAAATGAAATGAAGGTAATAAGGAGCAAAAAGAATAAAAGATTATTTGACAAATTCAAAGTCAGCTGACATTCTATAATGTAATGTTACTATTCTTATCAGGACTGTACATTTCATTCTTCTTTAATTCATAGTTGTCTTCATTCTCCTGTTAGTCGTGGATAAGGCACATGGTAAGAAGGCTACTAGCTAAACCATGTCTAATCTTCAGTATTTTATTCTTATAGATTCTGAGATAAGAATTTGCAGACTGAACTACTTGACTTAAATAATGTCCCTAGTTAAAGGTACTTACTGTGACAATATCTTCAGTCTATCGAAGGGTAGACTGTAGGAATAACAGCTCATAATCTCAGTTAATGTCATCTTCCTGCCTCTGTCTGGATACATTCCTGACTAATAGCAGATTATTTTATGCTCTGCATTATTTTAAAAAGCAGAAGAGCTACCTAATCCCCCCCCCTCCTTCCACAGCTGTCCTATCTATATAAACATGATGGTGAAATGATGACCCAGTTGCAATCTTCTCGTGTTTTGACCAGCAATGCTGGTAAAAAGAAACTCCAGAGTGTATAACCTATTGACAGAGGGTGCAATTTGTTTTGTATTACAGCCAACTTGCTGTCAGTATTGCATTAGGAAAGTGTTTCTGAATATCTGGGTATAGTTGCCTGCTCGTCAGAAACTAAAAATAATTGCTTTAAGAGGGGGAACCGAATTTGCAAATATTTCTCCTTGACATCTGTGGTCTCGGATGCTGCTGTAGCCAAATAGGGACTGTCAATCACCATTTGAAAAGATCCAGAAAATAGCAGAGTTAAAACAACTTCTTTTTTTCCTTCTGAAGAGCAGTGTCATAGCTGGCTAAATAAGGTCTATATTGAAGGAGAGGGAGGGGAAGAGGGAGCACGTGCTTGTGTTGTAATATGACTCCTTACTCATCAGATGGCACCCATCATCATCACGACCACAGCCTTTCAGTATGCTGGAATAAACTAATTATCTCACTGACAATTCAGGTTTTAATCCCCATTTGTAAGCATTTGTCATGAGCCTTGGTGAGCCAGTTTTAAAGATTGCCATGAATTACATATTGCTCCCTTTTTAAGTCTCTGCCTAAATAAGGACAATTGCAATGCCATGGAATGACTTTCAATAAACACATTTGTGCTTGTTGCTGTCAGACAATGTGAATAGGACAAAGCATTTTACAATGCTGATTGTAAATTAGAGTTCTAATATTCAGTTCTTCTGGAGCTGAAGACTTTATTCAACACCCATTAAAATGGGCAGGGAGAGATCCTCATCGTGATGTGACTCAATGGAGTCACACTTTTAAAAGGGTAAGATACTGACCCCATAGAATTTACTGATTTCAGTAGAGTGCATCCAAGTTCACATCTCCCTTCATTCTTCCAGTCTGAATGTGTATTACATACACTTACTGGAGAGAAAATGAAAGCCAGGATCCATCTGCCTTATCTCTAGGCACTTAACTGGGATGTTAAGTTAGAAGCCTGCCTACTCTTTTTCTATCCTCAGCAGAGAAGTAAGTTTCTCCAGGGAACATCCGTCCCTCTAAGATCTGGATGGGTGGCACAGAGGGCAGAACCAGTTGTAATGGATAAAATTAAGACAGAATTAAGATGGGGGGGGGGGGAGAGAAGAAGAAGGAAAAACAGCCTTGCAGTCAAGTTTATTGTGGAATATACCTGAAGGAAGGATGGTAATGTGATTATTATCCTATAGAAGTTAATACTGAATTCATCATCATGATAATGCTTTGGAAAAGCAAAAATCTCATACTGAAGTAACTAAGTGAAACTGCCAAAAAATCCCTCCTTTTTGTAATATTTGTTCAGAGTACATTGTAGTATAAAGTCTACGTGAATGAGTGAGGTAGTATTCCTTATGGTATGCATTGATATTTAATATATAGCTTTGGGAAATGCCTTCAGAAAAGAGGTATTTTCTCCCTTCTCCTTGCTGGTTGGCAAATTAACAGCTTGCACCAGATGCATCTCTGGTGAAATTCTGTTCACCTCAGTTACATTAAATGGAGTTACAGCACAAAGAAGTTGGCTTAGGGGCTTTACATTCTAGATCTTCAGCAATCTTTCCACATAGCACATGCTTTCCATGTGCTTCACACATTTTTAGACACTTGGAAAGATAAGCAAACAGTAGATACAAGCTACAGTTAAAGGCTGTATCACATTGAAGTTAGATTCATTTTTTAGGCATTATTTCCAACAAATCATCAATGTTCAGAAACAAAGGCTATTTTGTATTTATATACTAATTTTGCATGACTGTTTCAATGTTGAAAGTACCATTGCTTTTCTGGTTGCCTACTCAAGCAAGCTATGTGGCACTAAGATCTTTGAGTGAAAAAATATTCTGGTATATGCAAAACAATAACAGTTAAATACAAAAGAAGCAAATATCTTAACATTCCTTTCCATTCTAATGTCCTTTCAGGAGGAACAGGTTCTTCCTATTCACCTCTTTAGCTGTTGTCAAGGGTAAGTGTGCTTTTCATTCAGTATCAGATAATATGAAGGTGTTTACATGTTGTTATCAAGTTAACTTTGATAAACAGATTGAATTCTTTGTCTCCTGCTTTACGGTATTTTCTTCAGCCCTTGAATATTTTATGGTTCTTTTCCACACTGCTTCTGATTGTTCATCTTCTGTTTTGAAAATGAGGACATCAAACGAATATACAAAGGTTTGTTTTCTGGAGGGGAAAAGAAATGGCAGGGAGAATTACATTTAACAGACAGGGTTATTTGCATATATAAAATCAATTCCCTGGTTATCTATCCAAGTATCTTTATAAAAGTTTATGTTTAATTGTGTGTTAGTTATGGTTATCCATACCATGCATTCTATACGTCTCTCCATGTGCTCTAAGCCCCTTCCCCATTTCAGGGTATACTTCCCTGCTCCCAGATAATTTTATTATTATTCCTGACTAATTTTATTAATGAGATTCATATTGTGGGTGTGAGTGGGACTACTGACGGATCGAGGCAGGATACAAGGCTTGAGGGAGAGTTCAGAGTTGAAGATGATATTCAGATCATCATGCTACATAACAGACAAGGATGGCAGCAATCAGGAAAAGTGACAGCTGTGAAGACAAATGGCTTAGAAATGGTGATGGGTGGCAGGGAAATACTTATTCTGCTTCACCCATGCTGAATTTGATTTGTCAGATGATCATACATTAAAAGATGTCAGAGAGAGAAGGCAAGATTTTAGCTGGGACAGAAAGGTTGTCTCTGTGCTATTGTAGACATAGGCAAAGTCCCTGGACTTTGTCCCCCTATAATGCCAAACTCCTGGAACAGTCTCTGCCATAGTTTTGACCTGGCCACTATCCCAGACAACAGTTTCAGAGGTAGCAAAGGTCATGGACCACTCTCAAAGGGCAATTTAGATAACACTGCCCTGTTCTGAAAGGAAAAAATATATATTTAATACTATGGAAGCAGCCAGACCCTGCCAGTTGGCTTCAAAACCAGAGAATGGTTAGGGGTTTTTTAGTGCAGATGTAACCAAGGAGTCATGCCTGGAGTAGACTGGTGTGTTTGTTGTGAATATAGAGAACTCATAAGAGATCTACTAGTTGAACTACTCTTTATCAATGAGATTACCCAAAGATGAGATGCAGAGGGATCTGAGAAATTGAAGAAGACAGATGAGAAAATTTTCAGATCTTCAAACTGAATGTTTGACTGCATTAGAAACATTCTGGCATGGAACAGCTTCCTAAGTAGTTTCAATTACTTTGCACGGCTGCATTGTTCTCCTTAATAGTTTCCAGGGCACCCTTTTCTGTATTAGATGCAATCCTCATCAGGAGTGATTTTATCAGCTTACAAGACATCAATGGAAATGTTGAAAAACATGATATCTAATGCAGACATACAGACACCTGTATGATGATTCTCTATTGACAGCTACTTTTTGTGATCTGTCAGTTAGCCAACTCTTCATCTTGTATTATGCTTTATTGCTATTGTACAGTATTGAATTTCGAATAATAGTGTCAGGCAATATGAAGTCATTCACCCTACAGGAGTCTGAATATATCTGCACAACTATTTTCTCAAACAACCACAATCTTCTCAAAGAATCACATCAAATTCCTTGAGAAAAACTAATCTTCATAAAATGATCTTGACTGGTATCAATTTTATTCCTCACCGTTCATTCCTTTTCAACTGAATCCCATGTCAGCTCTCCCCTCCCCCTCTCCGCCCAGGATTTATATCACTATCCAGCCTGTGGTTATCCAAGTCTTCCTATTATGCCTTTTATGAATAGTGGTACTATATTAACGCTTCAGTAGTTTCCTGGAGTTTTTACAGTGTTCCTGGAAATGACAAATTAATACCATCAGGCAAGGTATGAGGAACCAATTCTTTAAGGACTCTTTCCTGTAAAAAAGGTTTTAAAAAGGCTATCTCTAGAAGATGTTGTTTGACATTCTCTTTGGTTTCTAGTTGGCTGGCAGAAGGATAAAACACTTAATCTTTCTCAATTGATACAAACTCATAGCTCTTCTTTACAAATGCAGAAAAGAAATCTATACTGAACAATTCTGCATTTTTATCACAATTAATTCTTTGATCATCTCCAACTGCTCCACCATTAGAGATTCCAATTCTTATTGCTTTTCAGCCAGATTCCTAGTATTAACACACAACTGAAATGTTATTCTCCTCATTTTCCTCATCACAACAGTTTAGTTTGTTCATATCTCCTTGACTTTGACTCTATATTGGATGCCCATTCTATTGAGAAGATTTGACCCCTAGCTGTGACTCAAGATCATCCTATTTTTACAGCTCGCTCTCACCGGAAAATAGCCCAGTGTTCTGCTAAACTAAAACTTCTATTGCACAAGCAGTTTTCTGTCCTCCTGCTTCTTGCTCATTTTCCAAAGTCCCAGTCCCAGTTCCATTGTACATTCTATGGATTAAAATGCTTCAAACAATCAAACGGTGAAAATCAACAATCAAAAAACACATGAAAAAGAGTGGAAGAAGTATTAGAGAGGCAACTAAGAGAGGTTTAGAAGAAAAAAAATAAGGCTAGCTGATATATAGAGGTAAAGACCTTCAAAGGTAGACAGTAGGTACTTAAATAGGGGCCATAAGACAAGTATATTACACAATGAGATTGCATATAGAGGAGTGTCTGAATAGCAGTGTGTGCAATCTAATGGGGACACATCAGAAATACATTGTTCTTTTATGCCTAAGAAATGTGCAAGGTAAGCAGAAAATAGTCTCCCTTTTTGCCTTTATTTCAGTTAGCAGATATTTTGACATTGTCCTAAATGGGAAATGGAGCAGGGTTGCATTCTAGTACATGGTTCCTCTCCTGAGTTCTGAGTGCTATTGCTAAGACCAAGCTCATTAAAGATTTAAAGATAAAGAAGCAGTTCTCTTACTGGAAAAAAAAATAGATGGCCTGTGAATAGTAAGAAAGGAGATAGATCTACATGCTATGTTAATGTTGTGACTTCACCATTATCTGAAATAGTTCTGCAAATGCTTTCAGGAATCTGATATGAGATGCCAGCAAAACTGGCTCTGCTGGCAGTTAAGTGTGCATAATCGACAAAGGTCAGCTAAATTTCAGGATTTTCAGTGATGGAAGAGTAAGACCCAACATACATATCATTTGAGTGTTCAAAAGTTATGGAATATTTAAAATCCATTAACTAAAATTATCTTACCAGATAATTTCAGCAGACATAAACAGTAAGTGCATGTTTTTAAGAGAATTTGTGCTTTCTGACTTTCTTAATGTTGCAAAATTTAAAATCAGTAATTTTGGGGGGTGTGCTGATATATTCCAGATTGTGAACTGTCGGTGCCCCTGGAGACAAAGTTGTTTTATAAACTTCAGCATTTTTAAGACTTTTTTTCCCACCCACAAAAATGCCAGAAACATCAAAGCAAGATACTGTAAAGGTGACAAATTTGATGTTATTTGAATTGCTAGGAAACTGTGCTCAGAACGTACAAATCATTACAAACTATAGCTGCCTTACTTTTCTATACTTGTTGCAAGAATTGTTAGGATGTAAGATGATAAGAACACTTACTAATTTAAAAGCTTATCCAAACACAATACCTTGATCCTGAAATCCAGCTGGATGTCTCATCAAATTCCCTCTGTTTTTTGTTCCTAAATTATTGAAATGAGAAGAGTATAATGTGATGTGTTGAACATCTGATCACAACAGATTACCTGATGTTAAGAGAAGCACAAAACAGAAGTTTTCTGTTTGGGGGTCTTTTTAATGAGCATTTTGTGCTTAGATCCAAGAGTTAATCAGATCTGGAAAGAAGTACTCATCTTTTCCATTAACTGTGTCCATGCTACCCATCTCCATTTCTCTACCCTGTGTTATGAATACCAATGATGATCTGATTAGCCAATTTGCAGAAGGAAAATGTCTGCAAAGGACCGGAATCACTCACAGCCACACAACTCTATTTCCAACACTGGACAGCAGGGTGAGTGCAAGCATTTGGCATGTAAACAAGACCTCTGTGTTTATACACATATTGTAAGTATTAGGTGCTAGTGAGTTATTTCTAGCAGACGTAGAACATCCGGATACAATTATATGTGGGAAAAAATGGGTTGATGGCTTCCTTGGAGTTAATGTTCAACCTTTTTTCTCATCTGTGCAGGAGAATGCAAATCTTTTGTAGCTTGGTAAATGTTGCTAAGACTATTTCAAAACCAGAAGGAAAATAATTCAGCATCACCAGGGGTGCCAAAAAGGGTGGCAAGGTCACAGAAAGCAGAAAGGGCTGGAAATTTAGTCCGTCGACCAAATACACCTCAATTAGGGTTCAAATTGTGTAGTAGAGCCATACATTTCCAAACATGGTCAAAATACAAATGTGACTATGTTACTTTTAATGTGATGGGATATTTGGGCACCCACCTGAACTTTGGAAGTCTCACTCGGTATTAAAAAAGACAGTTCAGTGAGATCATAAAAGAATTCTTCAAACACTTTAGATGTGAAATTAACTTAAACATCCATCACTTGTGCTCTTTAGCTTGTCTGACTTAGCTTGGACTGGCCACTGTGGAAGAAAGGATATTGATTGGTCTGGAAATACTCCGTCTTGAGCAAAATTAGCTATTTCCTGTTTTCCAGGATGAAAAAACTCAATTGCTTTGTCCCTGCTTCATAAAAATGATTTGAAAGTGAGTTCTTATTCTCCTTTTCAGGAGAATGTTCCTAAACCTCTACTTTTAAAAAGGCTTTGTAACACTTATTTAAGATTAGTCCATTCTTCTGTGCAAATGGCTGCAACATTTATGCCAGCTATCTGCTGCTCAGAATTGTGTGGCATTTAGCACTCTTTCCTGGTTTCTTGAGGTAGAAATGAGTACGGAAAGTTTATCGGTTGGGATAGCTCTAGAGCCAGCCAGAAAAAGAAAAAAAGCCTAAAAAGAAATAATAAAATGAGTTAGCATTAATTCTTATTACAGAGGATAAATGCCTGCAGGTTTAGCTTAGTGTTCTATAATAGTATATCTTTTTAAATGCTTTTCCATTATACACAATGTCTCTGCACTGAGACGATTTTTTTAAAGTTCCTATTTCTTCAGAGGACTCTCTCTAAAGACTTTCTTGCAGACTGATCACTTAAGCGATTCCTTTCTGCTGAACAGGTGGGACCTGAAACATCTTGTATTCAAAATCTGCATCTAGATGAGTAGAATTACAGTCTCTTCTCACTTGGTGTTTCTCATGAGATCCAATTTCAGCAATAGCAATTATAGAGTTTAAATAGTGTGAAGAGAGAGACCAGAGTACATAGTTTTACACTCCAGTCTTACAAGCCTTTCTCTTTAAGGATGTGAAGCTTAAAAAGTTTTATCCAGTTTTAGGAAAGTTTGTAGTACTTACACAATGAAATTCCCTAATTTGTAGAAGACATCAAGCGCTTAACATTGGATTTTCACCAAAAAAGCATTCTGTGCACCATATTAGACTCCACGCTTGGATGGTTAGAATGTGGCTGTGTTTTCCTTCTGTTTATGCTTCTACCACTCTACACTCAAGAAAGCAAAGATCCTAAATTCAACAAAATAAGCCTGAAAGAGTGTGGTCCTGTAACCTTGTGGTTAGATACCCCGAGATGTGAGGGAAGGCTTGAGATTTGCCTCCTGTGCTTGCCTGCATAGCTATGTCTGTACTACTACTAGTTAAATAACACTAGGACATAGGCTGAGCACTGAAATGTGACTGTCCATGCTGTTAAACTTTCCAAATGTACATGCTTTTGGTCCAGGCCAAGTAACACTCTCCCAGAGAGTTCAATCGACATGACTGGAAGTTTGCACAGCTGTTTTTTCAAGGATAAGGAAATTTAATAGGATGGGACCAGCCAAACTATGCCAGTTGATCCTGAGGACAGGGAACCAGCCTGGCACTGTTGAGTTCATTCTTACAGACAAAGCCTTTATGTGTTTTACATTCAGTAGCTGAAGAGAGAAGTAAGGAGTGAGACTGGCTTAACAACTAGACTACAGAATCTTGCCTTGTTCTCTTTCCGAACTCACAAATTTCATATTCATCATTGTGGTAACTCAGAACAAATTGAATCTTACTCAGAATGTACTGTAACCCCGTGATTAGGGTTAATCACCTGAGAAGCAAGTGGGGTAGATTCAACACGCTTCAACTTCAGGAGTACCTGAATGCAGATTTATTGCTTTAGCATATGATCTAATGAGGCTGCTATGCAAAAGATAGGCATTAGAAATCACTTTTTATTCCAAAAGCCATATTTTGAACTGAACCTAATGCTGGGTATATCAGTTGCTCCTGACTCTGCCCAGCAGATTGGATGCCTCAGCCAATCTGGGTGTAGAAAGACCTGGATTCAGAATCACCATTTCAGGCAGGAAACTGGCTTCAAGGTTGTGTGTGTTTGAGCAGATGTAATCACATAACTATAAAAATCAAAGGAAGTTTTCATGGAAAATACAGGCACTAGGGACATCCTAGTCACACAATAGGCTGAGCAGAGTTTCTTTTGATTGAGTAACATGCATGCACCAAATACTACCTAGACGCTTATATGCTATTTTGGATATGGTCTAATCTGTAGTCCTCTACTTAGTAGTATGGAAGTTAATAGAAAATATAGAATCATAGAGTAATTGAGGCTGGAAGAGACCTTTTGGGGTTCTAGTCCAAAACCCTGCTCAAAGCATGTTTAACAAGATCAGGTTGCTCAGGGCCTTGCTGAGTTTTTAATCTTTGTGGATGCAAATTTCGCAGCCTCCCTGGGCAGCTGTTCCAGTGTTTAACCACCCTCATGGGATGAATTGCCTTCTGGAAAGACTTGCCTTTCTCCATTAACCAAAAAGACAGCCTAGACAACAAGCTTATATTTGATGTCTGTTAGACAATCAAAGTAAGTGAAATAAATTGCATGCTTTGTGTATATTTAACCTATTTGGATCCCACTGGCTATGTCTATATTGGTAAAATAAACTGCCATTTCCAAGCACTTCCAGTGTAATTATTCTCCTCATCACTAAGTAGGACTCTTGTTCTTTATATTGACTAAACATGATACGGCTTGGGAAAAACCTATTTACTAGCTTCTGTTGGTCTAAAATGCAGAAAGACACATATCATGCAGAAAGACGCATGTCAAAATATGTTTCTTATATAGCAAATTATCTATATCCATCTACATAAATGTTATAGTTCAAAAAGGTTATGAAAAGTTACAGATAATACATGCATTTTTCACAATCATTTATTTTAGATAAAGCTAACCTAGTTTTACTGCATTTTAAGTGATCCATTTTTTCATCAGGGTGATCACTATCACTAAAATTTCAGAATAATCACCTCTTCAATGGCACTTTGCTGCTAAAAACACAAGTAAAATGCAGCCATCTTTGGCCCAGAAAAGCCAGCCACCTTCCGAAAAAAGTCTGCTGAGACTGTCCAGACCAATCTGTACAGTAGCTGCAACAGCAGCCAGTGAGTTCAGAATAAAACCAGGCAGGACAGCTGGAAGCCAGCCAGGTGGCAGTCCTAATTTACACATAAGCAGCAGCTCTTAGATTTAACAAACCAGCATCACTGCATGGCGCTGTGCCGACATACATTAGCTGAAAGCCCACACATCCAGTTTCTTCAGTGCTCTCTTTTTCGTGTCTGCTGCCTTCCAAATAGCATACGCAGTGTCCGCCAGCTTGACAGAAGCACACCTTTTCCATAAGCAGCCAGTTACGCTGCTGGGTGCATTGCGCAGCAACGCACCCCATTCACAATGGGACCACTGGGCCACAGTGCCATGACATGTCATGACAGCTTTCACAGTGGTGCTGCCATGCTCCTTTGCTCTTTGAGGGTGCATCCATTTAGGATCTGGGGGCTCTAATCCCAAACTCTCTCACAGATTAGGCAACCGAGCCTTTTTCAGGACTGGCCTCAGGCTTCTTATATGTTCAAAAAAGTGAAGTGTTGTACAGGAAAAAAAAGATATTACTGTATAGGGTCATCACAGGCCTTGAATAATGAGTGATAGAAAACACTACAGATAAAACAGGAAGATCATTTGCAAACCTATGATTTGGATTTTTCCCGGAGTGTATATCTCTCTCTCTCTTAAAAAAGAAAAAAAAAAAAAAAGATTTTAAAGTTATTTCTATTGCTTTCCAGAAGGCTACCAGGACATTGTTGAGATGCATCTTAAACCTTCATCTGTCTGCTATTTTATTCTATTGCTGCTCTCTAGGAATAAATAAATAAATAAATAAAAATAAAACCAAAACCAAAATAAAACCCCAGCGATGTTTGAAATGGCTTCTAGTAAAAGAACTTGAAGGAGAAAAAAAAAAACAAAATATTTTCTTAACAACAAAGACACTGAATAATCAGGCTATTTTTTACCTTTTTGGTGCTAGCAAAATCTCCTTGAAGGACTCGGAGGCATAACAGTATGTCACATTGTAGTTCACATTTTCTAAAGATACTTTTTGTGGCTGCAACACATTATTTAGCTAGATAAGGAGAAATTAAGGTTAAAAGAATAATGACAATTTGCTCTATCTGCAGCAGGAAATGATAATGAAGCAATTTGCCAGAAGACAATTACAGGGGTGATGTTAGGTGTTTTACTGTTGTTGTGACAGAAGAGACAAGAAAACAAGAGATACATTTTATGGATTTTTTCTAAGCATCCTTCACATTCCTCTACCTGCCAGTGACAGTGAAACTAATAGGTTGACCAGAATTTCTTTAATGAGCAAACAGATGGCTGGCACTTAAAAATCTCTACCCTTCTGTGTTTGGATCAGGACCAGAATTAGTGCTGACACAGCAAGATACATTGAGTGGAAAGAATACTGTGGTAAACAGGATAATGGAAACAGAAAGAATATTTACTAATAAGGCCATTTTTTCTCTGAAAGGCTGTGCCTCTTTAAAGAGTTACAATGTCTGACATCAGAAGTTGTAATGTGATGATAACAAGCTTAGATTTAATTATCATTAAAGCGGTATGCCTCTGGGAAATGTCCCTTGCATTGCTCTTCTTTCTTGGAAGACCAACAAATTACATATTAAAATATTTAAGGATGTGCCATACCTCACTCACACATAATAGGATTTTATCTCATGACTAATCCAATCTATGCATTTACTCATAAGGTAAAACAGTTCATTTATCATACCTGTGTAGATCAGTTACTGACACCAAGAAATAGCAATAGTACACAGTAAAAATATGTGTATATTTAATCAGTGACAGTTTATGAAATGGGGACATGCTCTTTGAACTTGGTTGGCTAAAATTACACATTTAAATGTTGCTTTGAGACATGATCTCCATTTCCCTKTTTTAATATAGCTGAGCTGAAGTCCACACTCATAGGGGAGTACTGCTATATAGGTCTCCTGGAGTAAATCGTTCCATTCATTCCTCATTCTGTCCTTTTGGGAATGCTGTGGCAACTGAAGAGAAATATATTAATTCTAAAGTAAGCAACCACTTCTGCAATCTCTTTGGACAGTAATGATGGGCTGATAACAGACTGTGGATCCGTTCCTTTCTCTAGCAGTTATTAGACATACTGAGCAATCATCCAGAACAGAGCAGATGCTTTCCCTTTTTCCCTTTGCGGAGGTACTAGACTGAAGGACCCCAATATATTTTATATTCTCAATACCAGTTGCTTATTGCTTTACTGATATTGAAACAGAAGCTTTTTTTGTCTGTTCCTCCTTTTCACACCTCCTTTGTTTCTCATATCTCAATCTACTCAGAGCCCTAATTCTTTGAATCTGGGCTGAACCAAGCTCCATATGGTCTGTGCTGAGATTTCAGGTTCCTTCAGCTATTTAGCCTAAAGCTGTAGCATATTTCAAATGAAACAAGGAGGTTACATAAAAGCTGGCTAGCTCAACCTACCTACAGCCTTGGTCCTACCAGAGGCCATTTATTCTATTGTTACAAGTGAGTTTGTGTGTCCAAAGGATGTTAAGTTTACCGATTTTGTAACTATCTTTATATCTAAGGCCAAAACCCATTTGTAATAGATTTGTGCTTGTAAGGTCAACTACATGATCTTTAATCTTGCTTTAGGCCAAGACTATAGACGGCATGGGTGAAGAATGTATTATTTTCACAGTTGGACTCACTAAGTCCTTTCTGAGGGATGTTTTCATGCATGTGATTGATATCCTTTATGAAACAAAACCATACAAAGGTACAGGTGAGTCAAAAGTTTAATAGGCTATTTTCAATTTTTGACTGTAATATGCTCATTTTTAAAATATATGTAGCTGTCCATCTAGCTCTGTGATAATCACAGTTAAGAAATCACTAGCTCTTCTGGCTATAGGATGACATGTTGTTTTTATATATCAAAGTTCAGATGATTCAGTAAACAAAATGTCATAAAATGTTGCATGCTTTGTCGAAGAGGATACACTAATATGGCATGTTATTGTTTGAGGACCTAAAAATTATACAAGCATGCTTTCTGTTTGCAAGTGAAATAATTTTTCTAATGTTTTATTGGTCCACATCAATCTGAAACAGAAGAGATTATTGTTAAGATTATTGTTACAAGACCCACACCCTTTCAGCGTCTAGTAATCATGAAGTTTTATAATATAATCTTGAGCTCAATCCTCTTGTCCTTATTCAGATAAAATGACTATTATAATCAAAATAGGTTAAATAAGGATTATGAAACCAGACCCAAAATGTTTGTTCATTTTATAAGAAAATGAGAATAAAATGTTCTGGAATGCTATAAAATGGGGATCAGTTATTCAAGTAACAGAAATGACTTTGGAGAAAGTCCTTCAGTCTCATGAGTAAGTGTATAATTAGGCAGTTTTGCAAAATTCATTATTTACCCAAGAGATAAGAACAGGTTGAAGAAACTGTTAACTGTTGATAACTTAAATAATAAAGACAGAGTTTTATAAAACAGTCAGTAGTCTGAAAGGTATTTTTCTCCAGATAAGAAATGTGCAATAAATAAATAAGTAAATAAATACACTTTTAAACAGGTATGTGTACTTTTTCCCTGAGAAAAAAGGAACTGAGAATTTCTGATATAAGCTTACATATGTCTACAAAGTTGCCTGCATCAGTGATGAATTATTTATTTTTATCATTTTTAGTTCAGCTCTAACATCAGAGATATTGAACTCTCTTCATTGATTTATGAGAAATATTAGCTGACACATCAAATCAGATGTTACAAAAAAGAAAAGCAATGTTAACATTTCAACAGATGAAAATAAGGCAGAATGCAATCTGATCACACTATTGGTCACGATATGTTGTGCAGGAATGACCCTTTGGAAACAGCTCTGCAGTTCCAGTAAAGACACTACTATCAACAACAGCAGTTAACAGTGGTATGTGGAACAAAAGGTAACCTGAAAGGCTTTTTATCTGCAAAGATCTCACCTAAACTTGATCTGCCCTAATTTAGCAATCACTTATACGTGTGGTCAGAAGTCTCTTTTTGCTGTTCACAAGCTCGTATTGCCCAGACACACAGATACCTTGGGCTGATGTAGCTATAAAGACTGTAACAGCAGCTCTCCTGTAACTCTGGTCCAATTTCACAGTAAGTTCTGCAAATTCAGTTTGAGCTGCACTGTGAGTTGTACAGGAGCACTTAACTAAGTGGAGTGACATTCTGGGATGCTGCACTTTTCTAACTGACCAGTGTTTTCACAGGATATGTAGATCATTCTAAATGTCGTCTTGCAATAAGTTCTATGAGTCTTAAGTCCATCGATCACTCCTGTGTTGGTGTTTTCCTATCTTTTGTTTTATATTTATACTTCAAGCTGGCTGGAATAGTCTGTCTTCTCAGTCCATCATACAGAACTATTGGGGTCAGGTTGTGGGCTACATCCAGAATCTTTGACAACAGAAGTTATGATCGCTAACATCAACTAACTCAGCCTTCAGAATCTATGTCCTACCGATCTCCTAGTTATTTCAAACTATAAAATAAATGTTACTAAAAATAATCCAGATGATGGATTCTACTGGATATAGCCAGTCAGAGAGCAGCAAGAGTGGGGCTGCTCCATGAGGGAGATGAGCCAGGAGCCAAGGGTGCTTGGAGCACAGGCAGGGCAGTGACCTCCCCGACCAGGGCACAGTCCTGCAGTATCTGAGCAGGGCCAAGTTGGTGACAGGTCCCATCGGCAGTCTCAGACAGGGCAAGGAAATGAGTCAGGTCTGGGGTCCATGCAGTCAGGAACAGCAGGAGACAGGGCCAGACACAGGACTGCAGACAACTACAGCAGAGATCCAGGGTCCATACAGGAAGTCCAGTCAATAAGTCAGGATATGAGCAGACAGGGCTGGGCAGAGGTTGTCCTGAACGTTCACTCTTCCTATTAGTTTTGCTTCCCAGCTGATGTCTTTAACTTGCAAACTGCTCTTAGGATTTCTTTGTCAACTCTGTTAGCATGAGTACTTATAACTGTGCATATACACCTATTCATGTACATTATTAATCAATCCTGTGAATGACCAAGTGACACACTTTTTTTTATAGATTTTTTTTTCCCAAGAGCTTGCTCAGCACTTTCTCTGACATATGCAGCTTTCAGATCAGTTCAGAGTAAATCAGTATATTCAGATACCATATTTAGATAAGCATTTTCGCTAACCACTGTTTACCACCAGCACAGATTTAAAACAATCCCTTTCTTTTTCCTGTTAAGAACTTTCAGCTTTAGATCCATCATTCTTTACAGATTAACTTCCCTTTAGAATCTGAATAATCAGCTAGTAGCTGAAGTGCTACAATATCCTGGGCAAACCTGGTTTCCTCTAGTCTCAGCATCTGAGGTTGCTGCCACCTTGATGGAGAAATGATGTAACCATTTTTGGCCCCAAGCATGATGTCTTCGAATAGGAGGACATCTGTATGATGATCTCCAGATCTCTGGCGGGCTTTCAGTAGCATATTCAAGCAAACCATTAAGTAACTATGTTCCAAATCCAATTTGTTCTTTAATAAAGTGCTCTACTGTAATCCATCAATATTGTATCTGATGACTTTCCAGAGGCAATAAATACCTATAGCAAGGCCCTTGGTGAATATCATGAAATATTTAATGACTCTCAAGTGTGCCTAGAAATGAAACAGGAGCATAGAATCTTCAGAAACCGAAATAGAGATATGTATATCAAGGTACAAAACAGAGAAGAATTAAAATGCCTACGAATGCCTACGGTGTCTATTAGTAGATCTTTCCAATGTTTAAAAGAGAGATAGGAACTAAAAATAGCAAGATCATATAGTAAGGGATGGAGAGAATGGTAGGATAAGAAGCAGTATTTTTTTTTAACTTCTAAATGTTTCTAAAGATAATTTATGTTTCTAGCTCACAAATTATACTTGGAAAGCTGCGCTTATTTGATTCAGTAGACTGTAACTGCAAATGCAGCTGTTGAAAACTGAATTGTTTATTCTATTGCTAGGCTTTCCTGGCTGTGACCAGATGCAACCAGCTGTTAACCAGTTGCTTCTCTCTGCTCATCTCCTGGCAACCTGATGATCAACAGACCCTACAAAATGGTTATAACTGACTAGAAATAGGAAACAGTTTAGACATTGACCTTCAATCCAATGAAATAGTGATGCATTATTTATTTCTTTATGAATCCTTTGTGTGACCTTACCTGTTCATACTTTAATTTTAGTAAGGCTAGTTCTATATTTAAAGTTATACTATGCTTAAATATGAGTTTAAATGTGCATCTATAAAAGCAAAGCACAAACAAAGACACAGATAACATGACCTGGTATACAGTCTTGCTGCAAATGCTTTAGGATATCACTGAAAAATTTCAAAGCATTGTTTACATTCACATAGGTAATGCAATATTTGTCGTATTGATCTCTTCTGTTCTCACTGTGTGGCACACAACTGTGTTTCCCTGGTCCGCATTTAATATGCACACCATTTAAACACTGTAATATTATGAGTTCTTCCCAAGCTTTTCAGTACCATAATAGCATCTCAGAACTCTGCAAAAGGTAGCGGATTTTCTTCACACCTCTTCTGTGAGTAAGGATTGTTATTGTTCTCCCTTTTTATGGAAGAATGCCAAAGCTATCAAAATATCATTAATTCTGTGTGTCCGTTTTGTTTCATATGCGCCCCCTTTTTACAGTATTTGACATGATAGAAGCACGGCTCCAAGCTGCACTTGTAGTGCTTAGCATTTTTGCAAGTCTAGGCCCACAAATATTCAAGCTCTCAGAGCACGCAATTCCTCATTCACTATGAAAATCTGATTAAAAGTCACTTTCCAAGCAGGGGAGGACAGGCGTAGAATTATTTTCAAGGTCATTATCTGACTTAGTTTATCCTGACATCTTCATTTCTCTTCCTGCAATATTCTGACTCTTTCAGCTTCTACAACCATTCCGCAACATTTTGCACTATGTAACACTGATGCTGGTTCCAGAGGAGGGCATCCTTTGCTCTGTATAAGCCTGGGATTCTAGAATAAAAATACAATGTGTTGTCATCAAGAGAGACTGTAACACTGAGAGCTGAACCAGGGATGCACAGCTATTTTTAAATGTAAAATTTCCTTGAAAATTTAATATTCCTTTAATATAGATTTTGGGGTATAACGAGAGATGAAATCCTCAATTATCATTGCACATTGACATTGACACAGTTTATTTCTCAGAGGAACTGCAGTCATTACAATTAGAAGATGTGAATGCAAGCAAAATAATAGCTTCTGGACCAGCTGAGGAATTCCAAAGATAATTTCATATGATACTTTTTTAGTTTAAACTTCATGGTGAAGTGGACACTAGTGCAAATTAAACTTAGAAATCATCTGCCTAAAGCATTTATAATATCATTCCTCAATGGAGTTGGGCAAAAAGTTCATGAGAAATGTAATTCTTAATCTAGGAACTGGCTGAAAGTGCAATATGTGTGATTTCTAAACAAAGCTCAAAAAAACAAATGTAGTATGGGCAGAGGCCTACCATTTTTTGTGCGAGGCACCAAAATCAGCAATGGTGGCAGCAGCTCTTGATTGTATTGGGCCGCGTACTACTTAAAAGTGCCCTCAGTAATATCATTTGGGACATTGCCATTTAATAAACAATCCTATTCTTGACAAGGAGAACCAAAGAAGCTGGCAGGTCTTCTGATTGTCCAATGTTTATGTTTTAAGCACAGGCATCCTTGGATGACAGAATTTGGGGCATTCAGAGCAGAAATTATGTTCTGAAAGTATTTGTACAAAGCTGAGTACCTTGCCATTTAATTTTCAGACTAACTTCCTATGTTTTATCTTTTAAAAAAGCAATATAAAAAGGGAAATTACTGCTGGGATAAAACCTACCCTTAAATCTAAATAGCCAGAAAAAAAAAGATATTCTGTATTGGAAATAAAATAGCATTGTAGTCTGGTTAATTTTATTTTCTCTGAACATATAACACAGTAGCTAATAATTTGGTAACAAAAATGAAAGTAATTTTAAACAGGCTACTCCACACTGCAATTCACTCTTTGTTTGTTAGGCAGTACAAAGTCAATCACAAGTGCAAAGCTGTGTGATTGTAAATATACATATGCTTTCTCTACCATTTAAAACCTTTCTAACCTGAGTGGGCAAATCCAATTTATGGGACTTTAAAGAATCTCTCACATTAATGGCATTTGCCAGACACATTATGCACTATAGCCCCAGTATCAGAGCAGTACTCTTCCCTCTACTAAAACTGAAAGTCTTCTGTTGTTTTTTAGTATATGATGTACAAAATGCAGACAGGGAGAAATTCACTGAATTATTTGCCCAGCTAGATCAAACAAAGATTGATACAGAGAATTTGAAACATAAATGACTTTTTCAAACCTGTATTGGAACTCTTTTATGAATCAAGAGAAATTTCTCATCAGTATCTAGAGTTTCCATTCCACCTTTACTTGTCAGCCGACAATCATCTTTCTTTTCCGCTGCTTGATAGAAGTCAGTCAGGAAGGAGTTACAGGCACTTGAGTATTAAGACAACATTTTCTGTATGTATTCATGTTTCTACTGATTCACAAAACAGAGTTATGAACAGAAGGCCTTTCTAATGGAAATAATAAACACGGCTTTCAAAGAAAGAAACACTTTTATCCTTCAAGCCTGAACTAGTCTGACTAGCACTGAAGAAGTCAGTTAAGGTTGGTTCTTTACAATTATTAATGATTTCTAGCCAGCCAAAAGGCATATCAAATCTCTGAACAAACTCATTCAGAAGCTAGCCAAAAACTGTGAATGTTTGTATAAATGAAGTTCAGAATGTAGATCTGGCACATCCTGGATTCATACCAAGACCCAGAACTGAAGATACCCTAGTGGTACTAAGAATGGTCTCCTACTACGAGTGCACAGGATGCAGGTACTCAGTTCTCGTTGTGGATCTCTTTCCAGCTCAACTGCCAGCCACAGGACCTTGTTGTCTTAATTCAAGAGAAAGGGCATGATGCCACTGCTATGCATAAGAGGCTCCTGCTTTTCTCTGGAAAGACATATGCCACAACAGCGGTAGCTAAATCTCTCTTATTGCTAGGATCAAATCTTTCTCTGCTCCTTTCAGCATTTACACGCAAAGTCAGACAACAAACTCAATGGCAACAATAAGTGGATGACAAGCAGCTATAACCTTTCTTTATTACATTTAACTACATCATTATCATTAAGATAGTCCAGTACTTGGATAAAATCTGTTAACAGATAAAGAACAGGAGACTGAAACTGAACCTCAGATAGACAAGCAGTATAATGATGGGCTAAGGGAAGTACTTCAAAGAGTTTATAGCTAAGTTTCAGTTGTTTTATTGATAATATACACTTTCAAATAATCAATTAAGTCTGCAGCACAAGTAATGCTTGCTATTACCTCGAATTGGATAGGAGAATCTTTTTCTGGATGATTACAACCTGATCTCAGTTATTTCATTACTCACACAAGGCCTTGGCAAGTGTATATGAAAAAATAAATGCATCCTTAAACCTTACCAAAACAGGACATTTCACTAAACATGAGTTTTCTCAATATAGAATTTCAGATTCCAAAAATAGTTTAAAACCATTTTAGGAGACTGTAAAAAATATGTCACAGAACAGCATTTATCAGAGTATTACCAGCTCTCACAGGTGTATAGAATTTCAGGATACTTTGTAATTTTCTTAAAATTCATACTTCTGACAACTTGTAACTATTTGAAAAATCTCAGGATCAGTTTCTAGACCTCATAGTTGTAACAAAAAACTGTGAAAAAACACTTCAAAAAAAATAGTGGGCAAATAAAAAACAACCTTAAGTATATTTTAAGTGATTTTAGGAGTATTTCAGGACTATGTTGGGACTTGACTCATATGTAAATGTCTGCCATTAGCAACAGTGATATTCCTCTATACGGCAAATAGATAACTGCTTTCACGTCTGCTCTACTTTCATAATCCAACAGCAAAGCACAAATGATATTTTTCTGCATCTGGCATTTGTTGATGATGTTGATGATGATGTCTCATTGTTGAGATGTACACCGCTGAAGTGATTCTGGGTTTTCGGAAGCAAAAACTTTTTTCTAAAGATTCAGAAACTGTATTATTAATTTCCTTATTTCATTTCAGTATGCTCATAAAGAAAGACTTGCATGTCTCCAAATACTGATACAACAAGAGGCCCTGAAACATTATAATGATAGGTAATAAAATATAAAAGCAAAGCTTTGCTTTTCTGTTGCTTTGCATACACAGTAATAAAACTACTTCTCTGGCAGGATATAGAGTTAACATCTATTTCTAAATTGCTTCAGCACTTGTGCTCACAAATGGTATGGTATTAAGCCTAAAAGAACATAAACATTATTTTATGGCATAGTATTCACATAGAAATAGAGTGTGTGTATGTGTGTGTGTGTGTGTGTGTGTGTGTGTGTTCAAGAAAGAGACTCTCTAAAACACTTTTGAAGACCATGGTTCCCATTTGATTGATGAGTTAGGAGATCATAGTGAGTGTTGTCACATACAAAAAGTCAGGGCAGATAAACCGACAGAACACACATTTAATTCTCAGGAGGAAGAAAGAAAAACTAACAGAGCAATACTGAAATGCAAAAGGCAAGAAGCAGCTGCCTTTAAATTAGTACCTATTTAAATGGTGTAGATAGAAATATGCCAACTTTTAAGTAACCTGGAAGAATTCTATTTTTACCATGTCACTAATTATTGAAATTCAATTCAAGAATTAGTTCTGTACTTTTAAAAACTCCATTAGTCATGCCTACTTAAGAAAAAAGTAATCATACATTAGTTCTTCAGCACAACTAAACATGCCACAGTTGTATTTCAGGGTGCGATGTCATCTTTATGAAGCTTATAAGCTATAAAGTGCTACCAAAAAAAGCAACTGCTCTAACAAAGGAGAAATTTCAATTTGAATGTACCAAAAGTGCAACTTAACAAGAGTGTTGCTGTTAATTATTACAGAATCATCACATAGCAATGGAGCTGTATTTCCTTCTGAAGTGCCTTTGTTATGCTTTCTCTGTAGCCCTAAGCAGAAGGCAGGGTATGGTTTGCACAGGATGCATGAGAATGGCTGCACTAAACCAATTCTAAATTGGTTTCAAACTGGGGCTTAGCCTCAAACTATGCAAGAGATAGCATAACTCGCAAATCATGCATGGTCACCTACAAAATAAAACAAATATAGTTATTGTTCAGATGTATCTCACTGATACATTTTCACAATTGCACTCCTTTGCACGAGAACGATCAGAATCTGAACCAAGTTGCTTCACTGTGATTGCTTACCCAAACATATAGTCTTGCCACTAAACATATTGGCTTGCCAATTGGTTGCACACACTTCCTTTCAATATTTGAAGCAATGAGTCTTCACCAGAAAAAGCTGCTGGATAATGCAGTTTAGAAACCTCCCTAACAATTACTACTTATTTGAACTGCAATGTTTCTTAGAAATTCCATCTGATATCAGTATCACATTGTGCTATGCACTTTACAGACACAGTAAAGTTTAGGACAGCACTGGAGAGTCTATTATCTGAATACACTGAAACTGAGACACAGAAGGAGCATGTAATTTGATCAAGGCTGCATAACAAACTTCTGGCAAAGTTTACAAGTCAACCTAGATATCCTAATATAATGTTTTAAACATAAGATTATAAAATATAATAAACATTCAAGCAAATTAAAAAAAAATCTTTCAGACACTACAATTAAAGAAAAAGTATTTTGTTTTAGAATAAAAGATTCAGTGTTTTCTTTTGCAGTGATAGAACCCAGAATCCTTTTAACTAATTTGTTGAGGAAATATGCCACAGTGGAATTTAGTATGACTGATTAAAGTATGTTAATACATTTTCCAGCTTTGGGTCCTGAGTACCATTGCCCTATCTATGACCTTTTTAACTCAGGAATTATGTTACTTGTTCTATTAACAAGCATCCATCCATGCCACAGGATATCATGGCTGAACAGAAATTATCTGAGGAGCAAGCACAAAACAAAGAGTATATAACAGACATGAAACACGTGTGTGCTTGTGTGCTTGTGTGTGTGTGTGTGTGTGTGTGTATTTGCCGAACATACTATCTCTGATGATGTTAATGCCATTATATAAAGTGACAATATAAAATCACTAAAGTGATTTTTAGAAGATTGATCCCTTTTGTTTTGACTAAGCATAACCTGTAAATCAACCCAGTTCACATCACAGTCCCAACAACTTTTCTAAGAAGGTGTTCCCATGCAATGTGTTGTGTAGGGGTGAAGCAGCAGCCTGAAAAATCATTCACCTTCATAAGTTACTTTTATGGAAGACTAAGTATTTTGCTTTTCACCTTTGCTACTTGTCATATATATCTCACTGCACCAAAACCACTTATAGATGAGAAATTTAATGTATACATATTCTGCTTGGTGAGTTTTTTCTTAACTTTCCCTGGGATTGTTACTAATGGTCTGATCAATTCCGTCTCAAGATCTGTTTGTTGGAGGATGGTGTGCAGAACATCTGATTTTAGAAAGTATCAGCAATCATCCACATCTTTCTTCTTCAGGCTGGCACTAGATCGTACGCGCTAATTTAGAGTCTTCAGTACAGAAATAGTAGCAACAGACTGGAAAGCTTAGTCTAAGCAGCTGTATCATGAATCTCTTTACCAGATTCAGGTCTCAGGTACCAATTCAGCAAACATGCTAGCACATAACCTAACTAAACCTGTGAGCTAGAACAGGACAAAGCAATCTTAATGCAGGCCAGAATGTGGTAATACAGAGTTTTTTTAAGCAATTAATATAATCTAATTCCCACTGAAGCTTGCTTATCCTTGCTGAATTATATATGGCTTTCCTAAAAATATACACTGAGAAATACCTATTTCTCTGCTCAGTGTCCTGTTAACTTATCCCTTTCTCATCCCTTGATCATTTGATCCTGTCTGTCATTCACAAAATCTCATGAGACTCACCACCTCAGTAACATCCTATAAGCTGCCTTTAGTATCCAACAGAACTAAGAAAATTGAGTCGTCTCGCCACCATCCCTCAATCCCCTGTGGGAGTAATCGTGTTAATTTTCAAAACTCATAGGAAATAATTCTCATTCTCAAGTGTTTTAAGGCCCCTTCAAGGCTAAAGCAATGTGAACTGATTCAGTGTAAATAAGGCTCATTAAGTTTAATGTAGTTGAACCTGATGATGGCTGGGCAGTGTTAGCACAAGGAAAAATCTCGCCTGCTCCTTCAGTACTATTTCTGCTGCAGTATCTTCTGTTTCTTTCCTCAGATCAAGGCAATTTTTGGCTGTCTACAGATAGCCAAAATGCCATCTTAGCCTGGATTGGGAAGCAAGGGGCATGTAAAATCTGCTGCCCCACCCGTTCTCATTCTTATTGCTAAGGGCAAGTTATTTTGAGGGGAAAAAGTCTCCGTCTACTTTTTTTAATGACTCATTCTTTTTGCATTACATCAGACAAACTGTTCTGAAAAAAGGGGAGAATTCCTACTGTAAAGTGTCTGTGGTAACAAGGTTTTTTTTCCATACAAAATGGAAATGCTGGTAGTATCAACATCTGGAGCACTGTAGCCTTAGGCACCATTACAAGAAGCAAGGGATTTGGACAGGATACATTCAATCTTGCTTTAATGGTATGATGTTCTGCCAAGACAAACTTCTAAGCTTTGACATATTTTATTTTGAAAAATGTTATCGTCAGGTGTTAAGGAAATTCCTCTTCACTGAGGACAGTTTTGTAGCAGTGTGTTTGATGACATAATTACTATGTGACTACATATTTCACGAACGTCTTTCCTGACTTGAATAAACAAGAAGCAACAAACATTCCTTCTGGTGACATCTCCGTACACTAGTAGATTTAAATAACAGCAAAAGGAAAGGACTCAGAGATTCTCACTAAATGATCTGTAAAGGAATTATCTTCCATCGGAGTACTGAATTTTAAATCCATTGCTCCTAATTAAAGTAAGTTGGATGCTCAAATGCTTCCTAAGTCAAGCCTCTCTCTGCCTTCAGCCCTACTCAAAATCCCTTCTCAAGTCCTTGCATTGTTCCAAAGCTTTCACTCTTGCCAGTCTCTTGCTTTCAACTTTGATTAAAAAACACTGTTACCTCCTCCTGTTCTGACTGCTCTGACATTATGACTGCTACCTTTCTTTCCAAAATTGCCTTTATACACATAGTTGTGGACTGCCCACAGCTGTTGCCAGCATGGCTTAGGCTCTCAGACCGTCTCTGTCCACCTGGTTCAGTTCCAGCTTTGATGGGATTTCTGATTTTCAGAAGTCCCATCAAAGTCCTTATATGGAGCTCTCTGTCCCAAAGAGCTTACAGTTTAAAGGAGGAGAACACTTCAAACTGAATAATACTGTGTTAGTCGTGGAAAACATTCTCAGCTGGTTTAAATCAGCAGAAGTTTACTGAAACCAACCAGCTAAAAGTCAACTATGACAATGTTAAAATCTTAGAATCATATTCAAGTAGCAGTGTTTAATAGTAGATCCATCAGAAATACTAATAAAACACCCTTCTTTTCTTGGAATAGAAACATTTTAATGGAGAAATATTGGACATTTCACTGATAATCACACTCCACCACTCACAGTCCTGTGGACTAAACTGCAGCTGTCCTTGGAATGTCATTCCAAAATCTGTATTTCAACAGCTCGGACACATAGCTTTGATTTTTGTTGGGTCATCTTTGCTTCCAATAATCCACATGCACCATAGATGTAAAAAGTTATATCTTTTATATCTAATTCAGTTTGTACTTTTTCAGCGTAGCATTAATGTAGCACAACATGAGTATTTCCCGGGAGAAGTATTTGTCATTATAACACAGGGCTCAATTCATTCACTAAAGCAAAAGTTTGCAGAGCTCCTGGAAGTGGCCAGCTTCAGATAACGAGACCATTGGATTAAATATAGGTTTAGACTTCTTTTTTTAATCTTTCCCTTTATCTCCATCCAAATCCCCACTCCCTTTTGGCTGCTGTCACTACAGCACTTCAGATTCTGGCACAGAACCAGTAAAGGAGGTATTTCAAGAGATGGTAAATCAACTTATTCAACGCTCTCTCTGGCTTCCTTTCTCAGAGGTCAAATATGTTTTCAAACCAGTAAAAGAAGTGAAAGTTCTTTCAAGTCTCACTTCTCACAAGGAGAAGCAGAGGGGGTTTCTCTAGTATCCATTGCTAACAATATACAATTCTCAGAACAGCCTCTTTTCTTTTCTGAGCCATGGGATAAGCACAAAGGCTTACTCATTGTCTTTTCATATTTTCTACAAAATGCCAGATACAGAGCTAACTGCATAATGGGACAAGGAAAGTACACAAACATCATGTTTCATTATCCACCTTTATTTTTCACTCAGATTCCCAAGTCAACTCCAAGAAAAAATGCCAATATTCATGTGTACATGGAAACTCTATCAATATTTAATGAGAACAAGCCTGTACAAATAACAGAGTCTTAACATGCAGTTAGTCTCTGTACATAATGATATCCCAATTCCAAATGAGGCCCAAACATTTATTTTTGTATCAGCTAAAAAATCTAGTATTCATCTTACCCCTAGCAAATAAATGACTGTAATGGCACAATTCATAGATCATGTAGAAATGCCACTGCATCTCATAAGTAGGCGCAGAAACAGAGCATGCATTCTTTATAGTCCTGTTTAACACTGACACATCTTTCTATGTAATTACTTCAGTTCAAATCCAAAAGTAATGCAATCAGAATAATACAGCAAAATGTGTATACAACCATCCTGACAGCTGGACAAGCCAGACTAATCTATTTGTCAGAAGACTAATCACCACTTCAGCATTTCACTGCTGCACGCCAAATTTACCTTTCACTTTTCACAGCAGTTGTTGACCAACACTCTGCATTTGATATTTTCAAACATGATGATTTTCTATAAGAAGAGGTTTCAGTTGCTGTGTATATACTTTATTAACTATTTTAGAAAATTAACAAAAATATGGGTGGGACAGCAAAAGAAAACAAAAATAATATTACCAGTACAAGTATTACATTGTTTGTCCAAATAAGTCTTAAAAAACAAGATTGAAGGACTTGATGAAAGCAATGCTTTAGTCAAACAAAACTGGAATCAATGCAGAATAGCTGGAGGTACCTCTACGTCAGGAGGTAAGATTAAATTATGTAACCAGCTAAATTCTTTAATGTTCTTTTAAGGCATGCTTTATCTAAACTTAAAGCAGATATCTAAAGCGGGTCAAATGGATTGTGCTGAGTGTTCTCCATTGACTAGAAAGGCAGCCTATAATGTCTACTTCAGATGTAAATGTCTGCATTGTAGCCATCCCTCAAGGTGAAAAGAATTCCCCTCTTTGTTTCATTCCAGCATTTAGCTTTCTATGTCATAAAGCAATCCTACTTTCATTGCAGAATACTGTTTCCCCATAGCATCAGCAGAATATGTACTACATACTGAAAACCTGTTAGGCTTTTATTGACTTAATTAATAACATTCAATTCAATTTTCTAGCAGTTCTCAAAACGCTTTACAGAGGTGCTAATCATCCCTATATCCATTTTATAAATGAGGAAAACTAAATGTTAACATGAAAGTTAACATGATTTGCCCATGAACTGCTACAGGTCGAAAGGTTAAAATAAAACTAGAATTGAAATCCTAGAACACACTCTTCCGTATTACATTTCATCCTACCTCAGAATTATTGTCACCTACCGTCAATCCAACTTTGCTGCATAGTACTTGACAAATTCACAGGTATGAAAAGCGAGCATGGAGATAATAATAAGAGAACTAAAATACAGAGTGAACAAAAGAAAATAATATTTATTTTCTTGTAACAACTTAAGACAAACGTTACCCCTATTTATCAAATGCTCTGTCTGCAGAGCACACTGGAGCATGATGCAGAGGTGCCTGGTTGACATTGGCCAAGCCAGCGCCAGAATGGAACATGCTACAGCAGTTTCAAAATGATGCTGAACCCAAGTTATTAGTCTTGTGAAGGGGACAAAATTTATTATCCTGGGCAGTGGGCCAGGCAAATATAGCTTATATTTCTTTTAATACTTGATAGCTCATACTTGAGCTATCACCAGTGTACTGTGCTTTGTAAACTTATCAGCCCAGTCTAGGTGAACTGGGGACTGTCGTCATCATGTTCTACTACCCCATGTAGACATGTCCTAAATTTTCTGTAAAGGAAACTAATTAAAATAATAATGTGGATCAACCTATACAAACACAAAGTAGTATAGACAAGGATTTAATGCCTTTTTTTCCCAATATTTCTGAAACAGATAAACAGTTTTAACCATTTAGCACTACAGGGTAAGTTAGAATATAAAAACACACCTGTACACACACACACACACACACATATATGCATCTATGTACATAAACATATACACAGACACATACTTTTATATAAATACAATATTCTTCTCTCACTGATATGTTCACCTATATTCACTTTGTTGATACTTGTTGTAAGTGCATTTAACTACTGAAAAATGTACACATAAAAGAATCTTTTCAGTAACTTTTTTTCAGAGTAGGTAGAAAACTGGTCCTCAGCACCATGATGAACTGGAAGGAGGATTCCTTCCAACCTTGTATCTGCACTACCATCCTGCCAAGAACAAGTCTTTACCAGTAGTCTGAAACTCTGGCATACCAAAGTGATTTTCTGCACTAATTAATGCTGATCTAGCCGTTTGTACCCGGAATACAAGTCAAAGGAACTGGAATGCCAGTACAGTACTAGGATGTTTAAGGCAATGAGCTTGCTGCAACACTACACATTTAGCACCCTGGAACTGATGCAATGAAAATTGTTGTTAGAAGTTTTGGGTAATGTCAAGATGAAAACAAAATATAATACAATTTCACCACTTATTTTATTCTTTTAATACAGATTTCAGCTCTTTTGAGATAAGGCACATTTCTGTATTCCTTTGCTAGTGTGGCCCACATACTGTAAATCTGGATATTATGCAAAATTACATTTGCAAACAGTAAGAACATTTCAGTAGCTGACATGTTAAACACAAATTGTTCTTAGCAATGAAATTATGTCACCAGAAAACAAATGTATGCATTATTAGTACAGAAAACCTTTAGCTAAACCTCAATACTGTAATGGCTCATAAACATTAGATTACTGACAAACAAAACATTTAACATGTAATGTCTGATCACATTAATATAATTTTGCACTACCAAAGCAGAATTACAGCTTTTAATATCTTGATTAACAATGAGACAAGAAAGCCTATCCTAACATTAATCAAAAGAGAACTCAACAGTCAAAAATGAAGACTATATTTGTGTAATAAAGGAAACAGAGCATTACATGTAATTAATTTTTTCTTGTTTTCTTCAGCTCAAAGTTAAATAACAACATTTTAAAACTACTTTAATTAAGGGTTGCAAGGGCGTTCTGTCTTTAATTGCTACTTCTGCACTGACATTTCAGGTTATCCAAATCAAAAGTGATTAGAGGCTATCAGATAATTGATTCTGACAAAAGCCAAAACAAAGTAAGTGAGCAGTTTTGAAGTAAAATTAATTTGTTTTGTTATGCTGTTTTATGATATCATTCAGCCCAAATGCATGCAACTTCTTCTTCTCTCATTGATGTTCTCTTCCCAGTAGCTACAAGGCTAGCATGCTCTCCTGTCTCCCATCTCATACTCTCCTGTTGCAGATCGCACCTATGCCACTGTTTGGCTTCCCAAATACTGGAAGCTTCTTGTTCAGGTTTTCCCTCATGTCTTCTTCCCTGTCTCTTTAGGTACTCAGCACTCAGGCAGCAGAACAGCCTTTATAATGCCATGAGAGACAGGTTTAGAGGGAAGTAGACAGGGTCTAGATCTTATGATGCATCTTCAGATACTTCAGTAAAAGATGGCAATATAAAATCTTGAGACATATCGACAGCCAAAGCCAAAGTTACAAACATTCAAAATGGAATCCAGTTTCAAATATTATCAATCTTTTTTTGCCTAAACAGATCCCAACTTTGGTCTGTTGAGTCTGATTTCTGACTTCTGACAAGCACTGTTCTAGGAGGAGGTGCACACACTTTTCAATACTCAGATGTCCATGATTTGGCAAGGGTGCCAAGAGTTTCATAGAAGCCTGTGAGAATTTGGCCCAGCGACATTAAGGACATGGCCAACTCTCTCTGGGAGACTATGAAGTGTGTGCAGAAGAAGGAGTAGTAAGACATCTGTAGACTGTGCCATAGCCCTTCATTCATTTATGCTTACAGCCAGAGATAGACCAATAATTTTATGTGACAGATAAATAAACAAAACTTTGACACACTGATTTAGTAAAGTGGGAATGGCAATAATAATAAAACCATCAATACTCTATAAAGGACTTTAATGTGTCTGAAGATATTTTCATTACTGCAGTAAGTGTTAAGCGTTTCCTTTGCTGTTAACAGTTTTTATGGCAAAGCTTTGAAGCATGTCCCACAGGTTATCAGTAAAGGCTCTATCTGTTGCATATAAAATAAGAACAAACTAAACAATCCAGAAAACTACTTTCAAGTTGTGGCCCAAGACTAAAGTTGGAATCATGACAGGCCAGATCTTTTGCTGGTATAATCTGGAATAGCTCCAATGGAACGAAGCCATATCAATTGACACCAGCTGAGGATATAGTTTGATGCATCCTTTTATTCATTCACTGAAGTCTATGTTTTTCTTCTTTTTTTTTCCTTTTATGTTTTAGTCACCAACACCATTCTGGCCAGTCACTAATAGTCCTTAAAGGCTAATCTTCCTGTTAGCTTGCATTTAAAAATGAATCTCAGATGCAGGAAATGAAAGCCTTCCTCTTAAACATAAAGCAGATTCCAATTGAAAACTAAAGAATTCACGCTTCAAAACACTCTCCAAGGATGTCTTTCTCTATTGGTAACATTTGGAGATATTTGAAAGGGAGCTAATGAAGACAGGTTTATGTGACTGGTTATAATTTTACCTTCCCAGCTGCACATTTCAGATTTGTCTCAGTGAATTATCTGGTAAAATATTTCATAATAATGAACCCTTTAAAAGGCTTTGCAACCAGTAAAATATTCTGAGCTTAGGTTTCAAAAACAATCAGTAATGTGAGCCTGCACAATAACGCACAAATGGCTAATTGCTCAAAAAAAAAGTTAAAACATTTAAGTACATATAAACATAAAATGTTGTAATGCTTCAAACCACTGCATGACTGAAAATATGAGGGCAAAGCAGGGTAGGGGGAGGTAGAAAAGGAGCTGGGTAAGATTCAAGAACAACAGTATAAGCAGCCCATTTTAATATGTGAACAATCCCCGTAGCTCTTCCAGTGCTCAGTGTCCAGCCTTTCTTACTGCGGCATTAAGGGCAAGATTTTAACTAAACTCAGATTTTTAGAGAACTAAACTAACTGAGACCAACAAGTCTCCCAGAGTCACTGGCATAAGGGCATTGCCACAGTTCACTGTGAGAGGAAAAACTGTTATTTGATGAAGCTGTCAAAAATCACCCATCCTCTTCCCACCTGCCTATTATCTGCAGCAGGTCAAGAGAAGCAGAAGACTGAAGTTCAGTGCCGTTCTCTTCTCTCCTTGCTTACAAACTGCTACGCGTAAGGATGACTATCCTGGGCTGGCATAAATTTCATTTTCCAAAGAATTTTTCCCTAGCTTTAACAAGGAAGGGGGTTGGTATTGTCTGAATAGGCTCAGTCCCTTGACTTTCAAAGAAAAACAGTGAACTTCAGAGATGAGATTATTTTATAAAGACAGCTACCTCTGCAAGAGGCCTACTATACCCACTGTTGCTGAACTACACAGTATAGATGGGTATTTCTGATACCTTTAGAATTACTGGTAGAAAACAGTTTTTTAAATTTATTTTTTATTATGGCAAGGTAATACAGATGAGTGTTCAGTGTGCTGAACACCATAATTAATAAAAAGTAAAAAAGAAACAATTCAATCAATTTTTGTTAGCTTTTGGCAGAGACTACATACATATATACATATATAAGTGCGTAGGTAAATTATTCTGACGGAAAACCAGCTTTCACAGAACTTCCATCATTGTTCTGATTACATATCGTTAAGCCATTTTTAACTGGCCTAATCGTCTGTTGCAGAAAAAAATATTTTGCCACAGCTGTTGTCCTGAAATCCATGTGCATATCAGATGTATTCATTTTCTCACATGTATTTATAAAGACAGGAAAATAACACAAAAACAACCTAACTCTACTAATATGTCACTGGTGCTATATGTCACTCAGCAGCAGATACTTTTGCAAAGATTAAATTTAGGGAAGTTATATCTTCCTACTCATAAAAGGAATACTTGCAAGAACTATAAATGCTCGTAAGTGATTTTACAATCAGGATATATTTTCACGCACTATGTGTACATTTAGGAGGAAGTAATTACGGTAATAATGTGTGGAGGTTACAATACTGTAAAAGGGAATTTATCCACAGATTTTTGTATTAATAATGACTCCATAGCAGCTTGGCTAAGAGAAGCACTGAGTTTTTTCCTTTGCATTCATTTGTTGTGCACAAACTAAAGCTGGTATTCGAACTCGAAAATTTAGCAAATTCATAATTTGTAATATCCGCTTTTTAAGTTAATGTACTTGATTTCCTCTTGGCCTAGTTTCCTAAGGAAACAAAGCCCAATCAATGAAGCTATCTGTCATTTCCTGAAGTGAATTCTGAACTCACTAGGCAGTTTCAACCAAACTTTATGGAGGGGAAGAGGTCTAAAACATGTTAAGCTCTTATAGATTTCATTAAAATTGGAAACTGGGAAGAGGAAAGAGATCTTATTAATATTTCAATCAAGAAGAGTTAATAAGCTAGTTCTTTATTAGACGTCAAAAATTCTCATAGAAGAGAGACATCAGAAACCAGGCTCACAAAATTCCACGTTTCTATTACATTTCACTTAGTGGTCTTATCTGTAACTTCATAAAGTTCTTTTTGTTTTGTTTTGTTTTGCTTTAGAATACAACTGTAAGATACCAAATGCTTAGATGTTTATCTAGCCATATATAGGGTTTGAAAAATCTGTTGCAAGTAGGATGTTTTCCTGAGCAACTGCTATCAGCTTCTGTCAAATCTAAAAAATACATTTCTAGTCCTTCTGGTTTTAATGAAAATCTTCCAAAGCTCTCAAAGCAGCCAGAAAGCTAGCTGAAGTCTCCTTCAGACAAGCACAAAAACTCATTTCTGACCAATCAATTCTGAAGAAATTTAAGGTACACAGAAAGCATAGAAGGAAGAAATATTTGTTTTCTTTTCACTTACTATAGAAAGATGTAAAGGTTTCTGATGCATCTCTGACTAGGAACACTTAAAGGTGAAGCATTCAACTGCAGTTATCTGGTTCAACCCAGTATCTCCTCTATTCTTAGCAGCTGGAGCGATGTTCTATTATCCAGATATTTCTTATGGATAGTGTGACCTCAAAATTATTTTTAATTAAACAGCACTAGCCCTCTGATTACTGGTACTCCTTAAAATTTTCCTGAATGTGTAGGTGGGATTGACTAGAAACCACTGCAGTGATTGTAGGTAAAATAACTAGAGTTTTTCAGTGTCAATGTTTGTATAACGTCTTGGCCACATAAAACATTACACAAACATTAGGTATCATGATTGGTATTTGAAAGTTTTTGTGTCACAAGAGCTTCTGTGAATGCAGCACTGTGGATGTCATTCTTTGCACAGATGACATCCAATACATTTGAGATGCTGCACTAGTATTTCATCTTAATAGATAATGATGACGCACTCTGCAAGAACTTGTGGGAAAGCAACTGCTACCCTACGGTATTACAGATTAGCATACTGCAGAAATCTGCTGCAGTATGTGATACTGGGCAAGTCCCTTACCCTGTCTCATTTGCCCATCTGTATGAGGGTAAAAGTAATACCAGACTACCTTCAGGGAGGGTTGTTGCGATAAGTATTTTAAAGATTGTATATGCTCAGCAGCTACATAGCAGGGATTGGTAAAACTACCTAGCAAAAGATCTTACTGAAGGCATGCATGAGTAAATCTATTGCTCTAAATACGGCAGCTTTTGTGACTGCTATGTTAACTTTACTTTTTTTTTAACAGCTACCTCCAAATAATTGATCCACCTGAAAATGTTACCACTGCTATCTATTAGATTGTGTACAGGGTCCTCCTATAAGCAAGCAAGCAAGCAAGCAAGCAAAAAAAAATAACAAAAAAAATCCAAGTCTATGAGCATCCAAACTTTTGTCCTTTTTAGGCCTATATAGAATGTTTCACACCTTGTTTGTTTCAGTTAGGACAGAACAGGAATAAATTATTCCAACTCCATCATCATTTTGACAAGTACACTTAGAAGACCCCATGATTAACAAAACACTCTATGAGCTTTCAAGGATGAGAAACAATAAATTTAACATGGACTCAGGAGACCATATAGTTACTTCTGACTCACAAAGAAAACTCAGATGACTGAAACATGTGCCAAAGTTTGGGTGGCTCTGAGGAGGACAACTCCACACAGATCGAGTAACACTGTCCTGCTTCTTTCGGTTTTCTGGAGTAGTTGTAGGCTACAGGGGTGGGACAGAGACGTGTGTGGCCACATAAGAAGTTTACCTTACCCGGCATTCCTTAATGAATCAATAACGATGAAAGAGAAAATGTACAGTGGCTGTGAACAGCAGTAACTTACCCAGATATTACGCCCAGGTGTGTATGTCTGAGATTTCAGCACAAAGGTTGAATCTACTCAGACTCTTACCACTGAGTAAGCAAAAGTATCTTTTAGCCTTTTATACACGCTACCTTTTTCTACCTTTTCAACTAGGGAAACCAAAGGCCTAAGGATCAATTCACCCACTGGGCCTGCGGAGAGCCGTACAGAAGTCTCCAAGAAGAAATAACAAGCCTAAAAGAAATCAAGGCTACGATGAAGAAAGCTATCCACAAAAGATATAATAAAGCAACGTGTTCAGCAGCTCACTGTTAGTTCTCAGAGCTTTTTATGCTCCTGATTTCCCTTATCGCATCTGAAAGTGCTTAGCTAGACTTTGGAGGCTTCTGAGAATATAGCCAATTTTCTTACCATGCTTTAAAATATTTGTTACACAACTGATCTATGTTTGGACCCAGTTCTAAAATTGTCTCACCTTACTTCCCAAGTTGTTTCAATGAAATGAAGTAATAATAAATTCACAGTAACGACAAATAACTTCAGTTTTCCATTTGACTTGAGGCTTCTTGATATGTACCATTTTAGGGTCAGGAGGGATCAGAGAAAAAAAATGTAAATGTTGGTAAAATAGCCCAAAGTAAACCCCAACCAAAAAAGCACAAAGATTTGTGCAGTCCTTCCAGAGCTTTGCACAATATTTCCAGGTGCTGCTCAACTGCACAAGATGAAACAATAGATCTGGGTCTTAACAACTCTTTTTACCTAAAGAGAACCGGTGATCAGAAACTGCAGTGTTTTTCAGTGTTTGTACTGTTTTCCATCTCCGTTTTTTTCACAGGGAAAGTTACTTTTGAGTTGTCTTGAGTGTAATAGCCTCATTAATGTTCTAAGTATCTAGATACTACAAAAGTTATATAGAAATATAAACACGTGCAACAAGCACTGCTGATCTTTCCTAGAAGTTGATTCTTCAATTTATTCCCACATACATACATATGAAAAAAGAAAAATGGGGAGAATTTTGTGTCAATAAACATAACAGTAAATCAGATAGCAGCCCATGTCCATCCCCATGGCATGGACATATCGAGGACTGTGTACGGAAGAGCACTAGAGGAAATGTGGAAGACAGAAAGAATGAATTTAAAGGGGCAAATCATATATAATTGTTTAAACTGAGGTAGGTGTCCTCCTCGGCCCTGCACCGTGCCCCTTCCGCCGTGGGCCCCCGCCAAGCCCGACTCCTTCTGGAGCATCCAAGGGCGGCCTCCAGCACCGCGGCCTCCAGCACCGTGGCTGGGGTGGTGCTCGCGCCGAAGCGCTCCCCGGGACGGGGGGCTGCTTCTCCAGGCATCCTTCTGAGGTTCACCCGGGGCGCACCAAGGCTTCCCGGCACCGCAGGCTGAACCCGCGGCCGGTGGCCACCTCCGTGCGGAGGGGAGAAAGCCGGAGAGGCCGGCCGAGGCAGCCACGGGAGAGCCCTGCGGCGCCCGCCGCCTTGGCAGGGCCCTTTGGGGCGGCTGGGGCCTCCTGTGGGCAACATGGGCTCCAGCCCACAGCCAGCCCAGCTTTCAGCACGCGGCATGTCCACCACGGCCGCCCCGCAGCCGCCGGCCCCGGCAGTGGGCAAGGAACCGGTGGGTGCCGCGTCCGCGGCCCCCCGTTTCGGCACACGCCACGCAGGCCGGCCCGCCAGGAGCGCCCGCTTTTCCAGTCGGCCTCGCGCCCCGCCACACCGACGGCGCCACGCGACGCCTCGCGGGCTTGGCCGCCCGGGAGGG
>NW_020451032.1:166411-168756 GCF_003343035.1 Apteryx rowi | reverse complement strand
GGCCCCCTGCGCTGCCGCCCGGGGACGGCACCTCATTCTCCTGGCGAAGAATAAAGAGCAAATGGGGCTTTTGGCGCCAAATGCCAGGCACCTCCCTGCTTTTATGGAAATCGGGGAGGTGGGGTTAAGCCGCTCTCGCTCGCCTCTTCTTCTTCTTTTTTTTTTTTTCTGCTCCCCTCCCCGGGTGTGTCAGCTTCCCCCCCTCCCCTTTTTTTGGCTTTTTTCGGGGGGAGGGGGGTTAATAATATCCAGGAGCTTCAAAGCCAGGCAGTGACAGTCATCTGTCTGCAGGCAAAGGGCGAGCGCGGCGGCTCGAGCCAGCCGCGGGGCCGCGCGGACTGGCGCGCAATAAAGTGCAACATACAAGATCATCTGCTTTTTTTTTTCCTCCCCTTCCCCCCCGCCACTCCTCCCCCTTGCAACACCCACCACCATCACCAAGGAGGTAAGAAGAGGAAGCTGCAGGGTCTGGGCTGCAATAAGCAGGAGGACAAAAACCCAATCAAATAAATAAAATTCCACATTGCATTCGAGTTGCTAAACTAGGGAGGATGGGAAGGGAGAGGAAGTGCAGGGGCATTACAGTGTGCGAGTGGGCTTTTCATTGAGCAGAAGAAAATCCTGAAGGATTTCTGTTTTGTTTTGTTTTGGAGCTATCGCATTGAGATCGCCTGTGTTGTGTAGGTGCCTCTTTACTGGTTTGCATTTTTAACGGTTTAATGTATTTCATGAGTAAAAATATGTACAATACTGGAAGTGATGAGGGGGCGGGGCAGGGGGAGAGCAGCTGAGCTGGGCTCGTTTCTTTGCATTTCATCATAAGGCTTTTAATGGATTTTTTTCCCCTTTTGGGCGCCGTTTAAACGTCAGCTGTTTTAAACCCAGCAAAACGATTTTTCCCTTCGTGTTACGTTAGCTGAGGTGAAGGGCGACACTGAATGTCTAGTTTAAAGTCTCTCTCTTTTTTTTTTTTTAATGTCTGATGCAATTGAGGTCTTGGAACAGGAATGGGGCTGTGGTTGACTGGTCGCGGATAGTGAGTGGGGGGTCCAGTTAAGGTAAGGGTAGCGTGAATTTTCCGGAGGTGAGAAAGGGTGGAAAGCTTGCATTTTCAGTAGGTTTTATTGCATGAAGCGGCAAAATGTGCAAAGTTGTTGTCCTTGCAACCTCTCCTTTGCTCTTGTCTTGAACTGCAAAAAGGGGGAGAAAAAGTTCCTGTACCTTCTTGACAAATCAGCAGGCTTTGTTGGTGGTGCCGGCGTGTTTTTAATGCATTTTTTATGTGAGATTATTACATAAGGTTGATAATTTTTGTTGCTGCCGAATTTCCCCTCCTCCCCTCCCCTCCCGCCTTGTGTTTTGTGCGGATTTCTCTGGCTCGCTTTGAGTGAATGAACTGGCGATTTGCGAAGTTGCAAAGAGCCCCTCCGCCCCCTTTTTTGCATCCTTCTCTCTCCCCTTTGCACTGTTCTGCAGATGACAAAAGGAGTAAACTTCCTCTACTTTTGCTGGCATATTAAAAGGGCTTTCTGGAGAGATTACGGTATCAAAGCCTTGCATCTGTCCGCAGTTGCTCTGCTGCTTGGAGCGCTTGGAGCAGTTCGGGGGAGAGCACGCGAGGCATGCGTGCAAAAGCGCAGAGGTTGCTTTGCACCTCCGCTGTACCTTGCTGGCTCGTTTTGTGCCTCGCGGAGCGCGGGAGGAGGCGCGCAGCTCCGCGTGCGGCAGCGCTACTTGGGTGTTTTTGTTTGAATGTTTTGGTCGGGAGGAAAGGTGTGAGATGCATTTTTCTCAAGTTGCAAAAGGCTCCCTGCTTCTTGATATTGATTACGGGCTTTTTTTTTTTTTCGGTTAAGAGGAAGGGAGTTACGTTCTTGTATGTTTTTCGTGTTTTAATTGTGTTTTTTTTTTCATTTTTATTTTTTTACTTTTGGTTCAGTTTCAGGTCTTGGGAGCACCTCTCTTCCCTTTGGTGGAAATACCCATAAAAGCTGCCTCTAACACAGTTGCCCAAGCCGGGAGTCGGCGAGAAGACCCGTAATGCCGGGAATGGTCAGTAAAAACCCAGACCTCGAGTTTGATTCGTTGCAGCCCTGTTTCTACCCGGACGAAGATGATTTTTATTTGTGCGGGCCGGACTCTGCTCCCCCAGGAGAAGACATCTGGAAGAAGTTTGAGCTGCTGCCCACGCCGCCCCTCTCGCCCAGCCGCCGCTCCAGCCTGGCCGCCGCCGCCTCCTGCTTCCCCTCCACCGCCGACCAGCTGGAGATGGTGACGGAGCTCCTGGGGGGCGACATGGTCAACCAGAGCTTCATCTGCGACCCGGACGACGAGTCCTTCGTCAA
>NW_020451032.1:66004-165807 GCF_003343035.1 Apteryx rowi | reverse complement strand
GGGCGGGGGGGCGCTGGGGCCCTGCCTGCCTGCCTGCCTGCCTGCCTGGCGTTTGCAGGTGTGCTGCCCGCCGGGGAGCGCGGGCGGGAAGAGCGGGCCGCCAGTGGTGTCATCCTCCTTGGTGGAGGACGCGGGGGCCCTCGCACGTGATTTTGGAGGCCCCGAGCAGGCTCGTAGCCCCACGCGGGAGCGCTTGCCTTCGCACTGACAGGCTCTAAAACGCCTGGAAACACCTCCCGCCCATACGTGCAGAAAAGTCCAGTTTGGTTAAAACAGGGTTTTGCTCGTGTAAATGAGCCGGTCCATATGACCGTTGCCAGAAACTTGGTGATCTGTCCCGGGTTTCAAAGCCTGCTGTCCCTTTAATGTCTGGTTTGACAGCTTTGGGTGAGGAAGCACTTCCAACAGCTGTCTTCTTGGCAGTGCACCAAACGCCGGCTTAAAGGGTCCCCGGCTGGAGCAGCTTCACCTTCTGCATCCGAACAAACCCAGCAATTGTTCCATTTTCCGGCTGCTTTTCCACCAACCAGGGGCTGCGTTGTGACTCAATGCATGCATTTTGTACCCCAGCTCTATGGCTGGAGTAAAAATTTGGGCATTCCGTCTAAAAACTCCCTCTGCCAAGATTATGTGGGTGGTTAGCCCCACTTTTATTGAAAATCAGAAATGTTTAGAAAGACTCATAAAATTATTACGTTAAACTTTCAAAATAATTGTTCTTAAGTCTGGGTCTGAATGTGCATTTTGTATATGTTACATACTTTCCTAGATCTACATCTGACTAGAGAAAGTGGACACACCCTATTTTTACTATCAGTTTTTTCACTGCTGCTTTTGCTGTACATATTTTGTCAATAAATGCATCTGGGTTGGTATTTGTTCTGAATATTTTCTATGAGAATAACATGTATTTTCCATTTTGTATTGCCAAAAGATGATGAAGATGAGGAGGAAGAGGATGAAGAAGAAGAAATTGATGTCGTGACAGTGGAGAAAAGGCGCTCCTCCTCCAACAAGGCGGTTACCACCCTTACTATTACAGTGCGTCCTAAAAATACTGCTTTTCCATCGGTCAGGACACAGCAGAATGAACTGATTTTAAAGCGTTGCGCACCAATTCACCAGCAGCATAATTATGCTGCTCCTTCTCCATATATGGAGAGTGAAGATGCTCCACCACCGAAAAAGTTAAAAACCGAGGTGCCCCGTCCAGTAAAACCCACGATCCAACCAAAGTCTAAGAGTTCAAGTCCTCGAAATTCTGACTCGGAGGATAGTGAACGTCGACGTAACCATAATATCCTGGAGCGTCAACGGCGTAACGATCTGCGGTCAAGTTTCCTCACGTTAAGGGACCATGTTCCAGAACTAGTTAAAAATGAGAAAGCTGCAAAAGTTGTGATCTTGAAAAAAGCCACTGAGTATGTCCATTCTCTTCAGGCAGAGGAGCAGAAGTTATTGCTAGAAAAGGAAAAATTGCAAGCCAGACAACAGCAATTGCTAAAGAAAATAGAATACAAGCGGACTTGCTAAACTTTTTTTTTTTTTTTTTTTTGGCTGACCAGGACAGTCATTGCCACTTTGCACATTTTTGATTCTTTAAAAAAATTGTGTTTTTTGACGTTAAGAATGTTGGTTTTACTTTCAATCCAGTCCCTGAAGTAATCGACAAACTATATTATCCGGGTACGGAGCAAATGGATGTTCTTGCAAGGATTTTATTGCAGGACTACCAAACAACAATGGACTGCCTTTGTTTTTCTTCTTAAGAGCTGTAGATGGTGGGATTTTTTTTTTTAATTGTTGTGAGCATTTGGAGCTGCTGATGACATCTAGTTGAGTTTAAAAATGTTCATTCCTAATTTTTATGGTGCTTATGTTCTAACAGATGTTACTTTAGGGGTTGGCATTTGTACCCCTGTGGGAATTTTCTGTAAATACCATCTACACACTTGCCTTTTGTACATGTCTTGGGTTATGAGAGGTGGCTTTTGCTACCAGTGTTAGACTGGAAGTTCATACCTAAGTACTGTAATACCTCAATGTTTGAGGAGCATGTTTTTGTATACAAATATATTGTTAATCTCTGTTATGTACTGTACTAATTCTTACATTGCCTGTATACTTTAGTATGATGCTGATACATAACTAAATTTGATACTTATATTTTCGTATGAAAATGAGTTGTGAAAGTTTTGAGTAGATATTACTTTATCACTTTTTTGAACTAAGAAACTTTTGTAAAGAAATTTACTATATATGCCTTTTCCTAGCCTGTTTCTTCCAGTTAATGTATTTGTTAATGTTTGGTGCATAGAACTGGGTAACTGCAAAGTTCTGTGTTTAATTTCTTCCAACGATGTACATTTAGTGCTGCGTCTTATAGCACTTTGAAATACCTCATGTTTATGAAAATAAATAGCAATTACATGATGTGCCATTTACTATTTTTCTTTTAAATGAAGTTCTTCTTTTAAATAAAATTGTTAACTTGAAAATGTTCATGAAATACAAAAACATGGTTCCCTATTCTAGGCGCTTAATGTCTATAGGTGATGGTCTAAGAAAAGTCAGCTAGCTGGGAAACTCTAAGAACAATTTTCCTATTTTTTTTACACTTCAGATGCCTCCTGTGATGTCATGATTGTCCCAGCGGACTGAACTTACTGTGGTTAACAGAAAGACTCCTCTGTCTTTAAAGATTTTTGGAAAATCCACCGTATGCAGAGAATTGTGAGGGCTCAGGAACATGGCTAACATGCATTTGCTATGGGACTGGCTTCTGTGTGCTAGACAGGTGGAAGGGTGAATAATGGGGGTGCAATTTGCCACAACTCAGAGAATGAAATATTTGTAGGAAACCCAGATCTTCTCTAACTGCTGCTTTTTCTTCCTTGCATTACGAAAGACATATCCTTAAAGCTGTGCATCACTGCATAGGAGAACTGATATTCTTTCTTGTCTGTAGCCTAAGATCCCATTTATCACTACTTGTGATAAGTTAGTAGGAATTAAAAATCCCAGGGAAAATACTCAGTACTGAAGTATGGAGTCCAACTGTATATGTGGCATATCATAATGCAATAGAAATGCCTTTTCTGTGGCATGGAGAGACATGAAGCATGTGTCAGATAGTTTGTAGGCTGGACAGTGGACTTTGGCAAGTGGTTGTCTCAGGTGTGATTGATAGCATTTTGTGGTGTGACGGGAGCAAGACCTGCAAGTCTGTGAAATATGTTTGGCAATATAGGCTTAAGAGCTGTCTTGAGACCCAAGGGGCTGTTATATTTTCTAGTCTGTACAGATACTTCTTCTTCTGTCTTTTTCCACCCCATACCTGAAAAACAAGGGCATGGAGAAATGAACAAGTAGCCATTAAGTAGATTAAGGGTCAACTTGCAGGAAGTTAGTCTTTGAAAATTGCCCATTCTTTAGCCACAGTAAATGGGAAGTAACTTGCTTGGTGAAAGAGGTGCAGGATATCTCACATTTACCATGTGGTAACAGAGGGTATGTAATGGGGCAAAATCACCCTGGTGACTGACATGCCATATGTTCATGCCCTACAATAGCTTGTCCATGTACCCACAACTTGTGCATTCCTGGGCTCTGGCCGAATCCTTTACCAAAGAACATTGGGAGTTGAACTTGCAAATGTTTCGGTGCAGTAAATTCGGATCCTCAACATACACAAACCGGCAAATGCTGTTTGGAGTCAACTACACCTACAGCAGTTTACATCATCTGAGGATTTGGTCTGAATTGACTTATTGCATTTTCTAAATTCAGATATGAGGATCACAATCATTCCAAAAAAAGAATCCTCATTTTTTATCCCTTAATTTGGACTTGGTCTTGTTTCTTCCACTTTCCCAGTTCAATAAAAAACACTAAAAAATCCTAAACAGAGATTTCATTGGTGTAGGCAGTCACAAGGAGCATTTAATTTTGCTAGTTACAACTGACTGAAATTGTTTTTAAACCCCATTTAATTAGCAATTCTTGTTGAACCACTTCTGTAAGTATTGTTTTCACACAGAGTCACAAGTCACGTGAGTTGTCTGCTAAGAGGAGGACGACTTTTTAATCATCCCACCATACTGTCTTTCTCAGCGGTACCTGCTTGACTTCCAGTAGAGCTTCTTAACATAAATTTATTATTAGATTTAGTGTAATGTGAAAACATGGTGCAGCTGTATGTTGTCCAAATACTTTCCTACAAAATATAAATCATATTTGGACAAAAATAAATCACACGATGTGTACAGTCTAAGAATGTACACTCTGAGGATTGAACATGCAAAATTAATCAGAAATTGCCCTCTCCTCCCTGTCCCTCTCTCTGTCCATCTCCTCCTCCCTCTCCCTCTTCTCGTCCTCTGCATTTGGAAGAGACTTCTGGAGAGCAGCTGGTCCAATTCCCCCACTCAAAGCAGGGCCAACTTCAAAGTTAGACCAGTTCGCTCAGGGTCATATGAAGCCAAATTTGGAATATTTTCAGAGATGGAGGTTCCACAGCAAACTTAGCCAATTTTTGACTACCATCACCATGAAACAGCTTTTCCTAACATGTCTTTGGAATTTTACTTGTTGCAAGCTGTGTCCATTGTCTCCCATCTTTTCAGCTGCACCTCCAAGAAGAGTCTGGCTGCACCTTCTCTGTTACCTCCCAGTAGATAGCTGAAGACTACTTTAGTTCAAGTTAGTTGTCCTTTAGCCTTATCTTCCTGAGACTGAACCCATTTGTGTCTCTTATTGTTGTGGTATCCAAGCGCTTAATGTATAATACAGGTGTTTAATACTTAGGTTTGTTTGGATATTTAGCACAAAATCCCATTCTGAAAGGCCTGTTTTTTGGTGTGCAGGGTCTTGCCCTGATCCTTTTGAATTCTATGATAAATGCCCAGCTGGTTTCAATGGAATAGGATCTGGCCCCATGCACATCAGAAGTGCTCCCGTGTATTGTACTGTTCGCACCTATGTGCTGTACTACTAGTAACTTTTGGGGGTTTGTCTTTTTTGTTTTGTTTTGTTTGGGTTTTCTTTTTCTTTTAAATAGCTTTTAAGGGTTAATAGGCTTGCTTTCAAATTGTTGCTGTAGGGAGCAAGTTGTCAAGGACATGTTTTTGTAAGCAGAAATCTCAGCTGTAGGATGTTATTAAGTTAAAATTGTTAAATAGAAGATGGTTTCAGGTTCTTTTCTATTTAAAAGATAAATTTGAGAGGTGTAGGGAAGATAGCTTTTGAAAAGAAGAGGTAAACAATTTATTTAATAGTATTTTCGGAAGAATCACTATGAGACTTACAAACTACAGCAATAAAAGATCCTGGTCCGTGCATGTCTAGAGCGAAGAGTCCCTAAGGACTCAGTCAAATAATGAATAGAGACACTCTATTCCATTTTCTTAATATACAGACCCATATTTGATGATAAATCCAAATATACCTGGAGAAGCTGCTAAAAAAATTTTGCAAGTGCCTAATAGTTCCATATTAAAAAGCTAGTATTGCCCATTCATGAAGGGAAAACTGAATTAGATTGATCCCCATCTTATCTAATCTGCTAAAAAAATTCCCAAGTTCATTTTCATACAAAGCAGAATCGGCTGATAGAAGCGGATGGTTTCCTCACAAATCACGTACCCCAGAGGACAATCCCCTTCCACTTTTCTGCTTATTTTCTTAAAGCTACCACTAAGAACACAAGGGGCTTCAAACACCAAAATGAAATGATTCCCCCATAAACCAGCATAAGTAAAACACCAGCGGGAGAGCTTAAAAAGGTGAAATGTGTTAATGATGTCATTACCACTAGGTCACCTGTTGCCATGAGTGCGAAGGAAAGTAAATTTCTCAACCCCCAAGCTGCTGTTATAGCAACTTATCACCAGGTCTTGGCAGAGCTGCTTGAGATTTCATGATGTGTATAATTTGCAGAGGGCACATTTGCTCCTGGTAAATACACTGATAAACCAAGCTAGGATAAAATGACTTTAAAAGGATCTCATTCATAAGCCTCAATTTCCTGGCTTGTGGCTGGCTTAAATCAGAAGATTAATTTTATTTAAAGTTTTAAGTTTTGGATCATGAATTTAATGACCTTATTATGTACCATCTTGTGTATCACACACTTGACAAATGTATCATGATTTATACCTGGGTTCCTTTCCTTGCCTCCCCGTCGCCTTTGCCTCTCCTTCGCCTTCCCTTTTCCCTTCCCCTTCCCTTTTTCCTTTATACTTAAAATATACATGGTGTCTTTTCTCTTGGCAGCCCAAAGAAGACATGAAACTCAAAGGCATTTGAGGTGTCACAACAATCTGTTTAAAGTAAGCAGGGATTGCATTCGAAAGACCAGATATGCTACACTTCCAGAAATCTCATCGAAAAAAAGCATGCTGCAAATCATGGTAGAGAAGGTGACTGTCGGACCGGCACAGTGGTTTTTGCCGTGGTACTTTTCGCTAGTGCAAGGGCATTGACAGTCAGAGCATCAGCTTGCCTCAGCAGTCTCCCTGAAGTCAGACCCTTGCTCTGCAGCCAGACAAGCTTGCACTTCTGCTGGGCTACATTGTCCATTCGTTCCACCATAGGCTACTTTTTGCTGCCTATTTGCTTGTGCTCACAGCTCATATTGCTGTGCTCAGTGCAGGGGAGCCTGGCCACAGTCAAACCAATGGGCGTTTTGCCGTTAACTTGTGTGAGGTGGGAATTTCCCCTGACTGCAGCTCTGTGATTCCGATCCAGCTTCCTGCTTTAATGGCCACATCCTTCCTTCCATGAAATTAATTATCTATGCATTTGAACAACAGTCGACTCAGAGAAGATAAAATGAATCCATTTATGAGCTGCGAAGGTTCCTTGTGTGTCTGCTGTATGTATAGATTAGCATACATGCTATATGCACGCAAGGAATTCCGCGTGTGCTGGTTCATGAGCCTTGCTAGATAAAGCCAACTCTGCGTTTTAACTGTGTAAGTAACATGACTGGCCATTTGGTCCTTTGAAGAAAAAACAAGCAAACAAATGTTTTGTTTGGGTTTGTTTTTTTCCTACATATTTGTGATCACCCCATTTATGACCCTCCTAAATAATACAGAAATGGAAAAAAACTGTATGTACAAAATAAATAAATACAATTAATGTTTAGTGTTTTTGAACTCCATAATGAAATGGATGGGTATGTATTATTCATCAGACTTGCAACTGAATTAGGACCTATTTGGGAATCATCTCTGAGCCACTGAGTTAAATTTTGTAATCATTGTTAGGTTCCATATATACCATTACATCTACTCTATTTGTGGAGTCTGTCTTTGCCATGATATTGTTCTTCCATCTGACATTGTTTAGATAAGTGGAGACATTTTCATTTTATTGTAAAACAAGATTGTTATTTCTTTCTTCTTATTCTGTGCTCCCAATTCCCCAACCTCATTTGTCTGCTTTAAGTATTTACGGCTTTCTATCTTTTATACTGTATGCTTTTAAGGAGCAGAACTGTCTTCTCTGGTATTTGTCTGAAACTGAGGTTAGATTGTGTTACTATGAGTTGCTGTATTAATCACAAAAAAAATTATGGCAGCAGTCCTGTTGCCCAAGAGAGCAGTATCTAACAGCTAAATATAATCTAGTCTTATATTAGAGGTAGGATGAATCATGTTTTCTACTTCTGTTTAGTTATGCTTTTTAATCAGCAAGCGTTAGAAGCATTAGATGGTTTCAAGCACCTAGCTGCTTAGGCACCTAATTCTCCTTATGTAGTCGCCAGAGAGACCCAGGCTCTCGCAGAGGACAGCTCAGAGCATCTACTCCGGGCTGTTACTGCAATGGGACCAAACACTCTTCTGTATCACCGAGAAAGCACGATTACAACCTGAAAGGGAGATTACATGAGCTATGTGAGGAGCTTCTTTATTGCTGCTGGTTACCATCATCAACTTACTTGGTCTATAGCTGATGTTACTTACTGGTTGAAATTTAAAGCAATGGCTTGGAGAAAACTGCAGTTTATTAGATTCATTGGAACAACAAAACGGTGGGTGAACCTGGGATTTAAGAGTATAGCTAATTTTTTTTTCTGCATATTCATTTTATTTGCAATTAAATAAAATATTTCAAAATCAGTTATCTGCATTTTGCTTCCCAGCACTGTCAAAAGTAAGTATACAGTGTTTTAGCATTCAAAAATTTCCCTTCTGTATAGAACAAAGCACTGTAGGTATGTAATAAGTTAGAAGATTACTTGGATTGGTGTCCTTAATATTTGTATATAAATATATTTTTTTCTTGTGCAATACATGGATTATAATATTTAGACATAGCCCTGTTTCTTCAGTATGACATGGACTTAATAGTAAGCACATTGTAATTAATACTGTAATTAATTTAATTTTAATACATAGCTAATATTGTAATTCATGAAGTAGGAGGTGAGGTAACTATCTGATAACATATAAAGAGTTTGGGGGGTGGCTTGTAGCTTGGAATACTCATAAAACAATTTTTAAAACCACCTAGATATTTTCTTTCTTTTAAATTCCTAAGATCTATCTTGAAATATCCTTGAAATATTACTATGAATTTGCTTTTTCATTTCCATCTATCAAAGATATTTTCTGAAGAAATTCTCTGTGTCTTCCAAAGTTGTCATTATGTCGGTCACTTTGTTGATATTCTTTCTGGAGCCAACGTTGGGAAAGGCATGATGTCGACGAAGGGAAATTGCACTGTCTGTGACATTTACATACTTGGAGCCACATGCCAGGCTCTTTAAGGTAGAAATTCCTCTCTGGACCGGGAGCGCGGTTGTGAGATGAATGTTGATTCGGAGTGAGGAACATGTGGACTTCTTTTGTAGTGTGAAACAAATGAAAAACACATGTGCAAGTGAGAAAGCCGTCCCTTCTTCCCCCCTCAAATGTAAAGCACGCAAATGAGGGGCTAAAACCAGACCTAACAGCCAGCGGTGACGCTTGAGCATATTCTTGCAGGATTCATTTTGAAGTTCTAGAGCAGGACTTAAAACCGGATCTTTTATCTCTTGCTTTGGCAAAACGAATGCTCTAGCAAGCCGCACATATGCAATTTCTGTATTTTTTGTGCAGGACATCAGCTATTTCCAGCTATAGTGTGGAGAGACCCATCAGGTGTTACGACTTAGGCATGATCAGAGCATGTCTGCAGGATTTTGCAGTACTGGTGAGATTGGTGTTTTGCTCAGTTCAAGAACAGCATAAAGCTTTGGCTTGCACTAAGTCTCTGAGCAGTTCATTAAGTTCAGAGTGGCAGCAATATTTTGGCAGTTATTTGGGAGCTTTGCAAATGTGATCGGTGAAAAGTCAGGAGATTCTAGCATTAGGTAGCAGTTGAAGATAGAACTGGAGAAAGTCACTGTTATTTAAACACAGACATAGATGTGACATAATACTCAATTCCACAATGTTTCCTAACTCACAGTGGTTTATATAAGTTTGTCCTGGGAAACTAAAAGGAGTTTAGGCACCCATACTATATCTGTGAATCTGGTCCTAAAGAACTATAAAATAATAGTTAGATTTCTAAATCAGTGGGTAAACACAGAGAAATGAGTCTTTCCCAGCAAGTGGCTTGTTTGTTTGTTTGCTTGTTTTTTAGAAGAGAGGTGTATGAATAGCTCACGCTTTAGACTCCTCCAGCCTAAGAAATTGGGAATACATCTAGTTGGTCCCTTTGCAATTACTTGAACTCTTAAATATGAGTTAGAAAATTCTTAGTGTAAAAAAAAACAACAAAAAAACACCTAATGGGACTGCAAACATATTCAGTTTTATCTAGAAACTGGTCATTAAAAATAGAGAGTTGTGATCTTGAGGGTTTTTTGTTTTTCATTTTTTCCCATACCCAGTAGTTTTGAAAAAAAGAAGTGTTTTCCTATATTCTTTCAGTAAGGGTTCCCAGGCACCATTCCTTAGTCAGAGCCTCCCTAATTAAGTTTAGAAGCATTTCTTTAAGAGTTCTACCTCAATCCAAATAAGCCTGGGTAAAAAAACATGTGCTTCAACTCCACTGTGTCATTTGTTCTGTATGTCCACGTATAGGTTTCTTGCATGAGTTGAATAGGAATATAGTTGTACAACATAACACTGGAAATATCATAGTGTTGTGAACCCATATATTTATGAATCCTTCTCCATTCAAACATACATTAATGCTGTTATTGAAGCTTCATAGCAATGTAATGTACTGCAATAATTTCTTTATATATTTTAACGCTAATTGTGTTCATGATTACTTGTCTTTCCTTTTTGCCTCCTTTGGCTGATTAACCATGCAGGATGCAGGGAGGATTCATCTTACCAGATATCAACTCTTTTTAGTCAGTAATGAAAACACGTATTTTTAGGGCACAATTCATCTTGTCCGTAAATAGATTTTTAAAGTAAGGCACGTGCATCTCACGCTGGAAGTACCCATTTTTCTGTATTGACTATAGAGGAGCCTTGGCTGACCACATACAGATACTGACACAATACATGTCTAAAGGGAGGATTCAGCTTAAGAGACCTAAATATGGATGTCTATGTTTAGATATCTACCTGAACGCTTGATATCTAGGTCCTATTATAGGCAGTGGAGTGTAGCGAGAGATTCACTGCAGGTGTCTATTTTAGGATAAACTGAATAGTTCTCTAGGCTCAGTTCATTGTATTGACTAGCTCTCCATTGGCTGCAAAGCAAACTCTGGCTACGCAGCATGCAAGCAAACACCTATGTGGAAACATCTAATTTCAGGAGCCTTAAACTACAGGCTGAGTATTCAACTCATCTTCAACTCATTTTCTTTCACTCATGCACTGTAAAGAGTTTTCTTGAACAAGTCAAATAATCTTAAGCCCAGTTCTATCTAGCTCATCTTTTCTGCAATGCTTCTCTTTCTGCCTTTGTTGTCTACAATAGCACCCTCATAACTTCAGCATCTTCGGATTTCTTTTGTCGTCTCACATGCTCTGCTTATCACCATATAGCAGTGTTCACCTTTGCCAGAAAATTGCCTGCATTACTGATAGAACTTGCTCACATATCTCACATGTTGCCATATTGCATGGTGGGCAGGACCTTATTTTCTCCTTCTCACACCTACGCAAAGCTCAATTACAGGGCATGCTGATACTTTTCAGATGTTGATATACAGACAATGTTTTAAATTAAATGATAGTGCAACCCACATTTTTTCAATGTAAAAAAAAAAGGAACAGAAGAAAAACAGAATGCAGATGAACATTTACAAAAATTGCTATTAACTTTTACAACTAGATCTGTTATGTGACCTCTAATACCTCTAGCCATTTCAGTGTTTCCTTTGACTTGTTTCCGTAACCTTACTCCAGCAGTCCTATAACTTTCTTTCTCTGTTCCTTTTATAAATTTACTTCTTGCAGCTCCTTTGACCTTCAATAACTTTTCCATATGACCCCATATAAGTTCTTCTTTTCGTTTAAACTCTCAAAGGAATCTCATCTTTTTGTCTGCTTCACAGTCTCTCTCACCTTTGCTAATAGTTATTTTATGTTTCAGTGTAATTTTGTTATTTAAGTCCAAAATTCAGGGTCAACTTCTGTGAGCTACTGAACACTTGCTGAATAGCTATAGCTCTCTTAACTTCAGTAGGAGCATATATAGTAAGTGTGTATAACTCAGGACATGTCAGGATTTGTAAATGAAAATTGTATGTATGCAAAGATGCATTGTACTGCATTTTATATTCTTCCTCTTTTTCTAGTTTCTAATTTCTTATTGTCCTTTGTTTTAAAACACAGACATGCAGTTTCTTAATAGAATAATGCATAATAATATTGTTTTCACTTTTGTCAGTGGAAGAAAGCCTTTCAAAGGGTGAATTTTGTTCTTCTGGAGTAATTTAAGCATATGCATTCAATATTAACCGAGGAGCAGTTAAGTAACTTATGAACTCCTTTGGCAAAGAAAATTATACCCCTCCGTTTTGCTGCTAGTGTTGACAATATGCAGTGCTCAGCTGTTTCAGTTATACAAGCACCAGTGAAAATAAACAGCAATTAGAAGTGGTCAAGAATAAAGCACTTGGCCCTCTAATCTGCTGAAAATTTTTGAAATTAGCATTTTTCATCACTGTTAAAAAAGAATGGTATTAAAACAAAATGAATTTTGGATACCCAATTTTTTTTCTTATCAGAACTTTTAAATGTTTTGGGAATCAGTCTAGTAGCAAGCCCCAGAGTAAAGAAATATTTTTGATACTGATGCCTGTCACTCTACAACTTAATAAGAATGCCTTCTGCCTATAATGTGTATATTATCACTTACGTGTTTCCCTGAACGAAGACTCAGCTTTAAACTTTTGGAAGCTTGCTGGAAATGTCAACTGAAATTCAGGTGGTATGTTAGCAGACATGAGGAAATAGAAGTGACGCAGAGATGAAACAAGTTCCCAACAGAGAAAAGATTGGTGACTGTTAAGAACTGACTTCATATCACTTAGTCCTATTTTAACGTCCTATGCACATGACCATGAAGCCTATTTCTGTGAGTAAGTAGAAAAGTAATAAAAACTGATATTGTCCTAATTAATACCAAAACCTGATGATGGTTTAACTTCATTGCATATTTATATTTTACATTACAACAAGAGTTCCTAATCTTATTTGTGCACAACCACACTGCAACAGCATCCAACCATACACATTTTCAAGAGCATATGTTCAGCTGACCACCTTGCTATGCTGCTAGTAGGATGAGTACCACAGTTTGGGAGTCCCAGCAAGGAAATCCAAGCCTACTCCAGAAGAAAAGCCCTTGATTTTACTTTCATTGGCTGGGGAATAATGACCCCGGAAAGGGTTTTACTTGTGTATTTGTTCTTGTTGCCCAGAAAACTGAGCTGCTATAAACTAATGTAGCACCTTGAGAGTCAATGACATTAGGGCAGATTATGCCAGCTGAGGAGCTGGAGTTGAAATAAATTGAGAAACCTGATTACAACTGTGCCATTGTATATGTGGAAAAGTATTTAAAGTCCTTCAGTGTTTTCTTGTGACCCCATGTAGATATGATTTTTAATGCCCTAAACCTCCTTAATCAAGATCTTAGTTTTAAAAATTGTTATTAAACATCTTTGCCCAAAGTATTTTTATATTTGATATACCTCAAATGTCGCTTACATCTCAGCAAATATGCACTGTGATTAAAGGGTATAATCTCTCAAGAGAGGTTTATAATCATTTTAATTACCCTGGACTTAATAAAAGGAGTTAAGGGATTTAATAAAAGGGCATTAAGAGATTGCCAAAGGGTTAAATATATATATTTTTATAAGAAAAATTGTAAAGCTTCTGTGGCTTTGAGGTGGGAAGGTGGGAAGGCTTAGTGGGAAAAGAGGAGGAGGTGAGCAAAAGTCAAGATGAGGATTAGTGTCAATTAAGCTTCCCTTTGAACCTCCTAACTTGCATATGCAAAACCTGACACAGCTGAAAATATTCGCAATTTCCTGGGCCACACTGGACCACAGAGATTGGTGTATGGCTCACTGACCTACAGGAAACAGTAAGGGAGGGAGAAAAAAAGAAAGAAAACCAGCCAATTTCTTGTAGCTCAGCACTAAAATATTTTAGAGCTTGTTCAGGGGAGAGTATCTGGAGTACATAAGGGAATTCTGAGAGTCAGTAGATTTGTTTCTCAGGCCCCAAACGTTTTGTTTGTTTTTGATCTACCTTAGATCAAAACCAAACAAATGCCTTGCCCTATTCCCATTGCTCTTGATTTTTGGGTTGTTATAGAATTTAGTTGATATTTCTAGCCTTCCGGAATATAATAATTGTAATTAGAGATGAGAAGATGAAGGTGAACCAACAATCCTCAGACAGGAAATTCTATTTCTCTTAGAAAACAAGGCAAAATCCAACCTACAAACACCTATGGCATTGCCTTACATGATCCTTATGGAGAATCAAACCTGAAGCCTTATCCAGACAGGTAAGATGGAGATCCAAATGTGGTTATCTGAACATAAATCAGTGCAGGTTGTCTTGAAGATTTTGTTGAATGGAAGCAAACTGAGTTGCTTAGGTTTTCAAGTTTAAGTTAAAACACATTTCTAATGTAACTTCTATTTCCTAAACACTACCATTTTTCATTGCTGGGCTAAATCCTTTCTCATGCTTGTGGGAGTTGCTGCAAACCTCTGGGATTGACTTGGTGGACAAGGAGGCACAGAGGCATGCCTTGGGGCTTAAATCAGAGCAGGCTCCTTGGACAATTTTATGCGGTCGTATATAATACCTACTTTTTATAATCCTTTCCCCTTCTCTCTGTCCCCTGAGACCACACCTCTCCCGTACAGAGAAATCTGGTGCTGAAGTCAGCATGAAGAAATGAAATTTTAACAAGAAGGCAAGAGAACCATCCAGTATCACCTTTATTATTCAAATTACCAAGAAACCCTCAGATAAATGTGGCAGTATAACTTTATTTAAAGCATTAAGGCCAACATCTGTTCATATGCACCTGTGCATTCTCTGCTTTTCTTCTCCCTGCCTCTTTAATCGTTAGTGATGGCTAAAGAAATTGGGCCAAAGACACTTGATTCCCTCTCTGTTGTGTAGAATGCATGGGGATATTCTTAATGTCGATACTAAACAAGTGATAATTTTGAGAAATACATTTTCTCTAGTATGAAGACGTGTATGATTAGCTCATGCTCCATTTTTTAATCTAAGTTTTTTCCCTTTTTTAAAATGTGCTATAAATACAAAACAATAACCATTTAAAAATCATTTTCGAGAAGCAGTGACTAGAGAAGGCAAGAAAGATGGAGCAGCAGCAGAACTAGCATATTTTAGATAAGTGGTATGCTTAATCAGACCTTGCAGCAGAAACAATCTAAAACTGAATTTTGAGCAGGTCAATGCAGCCACGCTAGCTTTCTTCCAAATTCCATGAGGCTGTAATTCAAACAAACACTACAGAGCAAAATATATGTATTACTCTGTTAATGAATGAAACCTACAGGTTTTTAATGCTTTCATTGAAAGAAATTGATACACTGCACAGTAATTCATGAGGGTTGTTTCTGCTCTTGGCAGTGACAAACAAACAAACAAACAAATGAACAAACAAACAAACGAACAGATCCTTAGGCATCTAACCTGCAAAACCAAAAAGCCTTTTTTTTTAGGCTGGGAGCTTCTCAAAAACAGCAAAGCAAGCCTTTGCATTGTTCCTGTTACAGCTAGAAGCTTAGGGCCTTTACAGAAGGAAACATAACGTATAGATTGCAAGCCTCCTGTGGAAAGAACAGTGTCTTCCTATTCCTAGGGACTGCAGTCAACTCGATGAAGTTTCTGTGTCTCTAAAAAGGTTCTCCAGGTCTGTCTACATTGCAAAAAAAACCCAAACCAAAACAAAAAAACTCTTAACAGGGACATCTGAAACAAATGCCACCTTTAATCAGGATTAGCATGTCACATTCCCTCTGAACTAACTCAAGCTACCTTGTCTTGTTGCTGATTTCGGCTGGAGCTGGGGCTCAGTGGTGGACGAAGAACATCCAACCGTTGGCTGACATGGTCCCACCCTCCCTGGCAGCCAGTGGTTACTTTGGTTTGAATTGCTGTGCAACCACAGCCCAAATTATCTAACCTGGGTTAGGTAACCCAAGTTAGGAACACACCTTTCTCCGTGGTATGTTTCAGCATGACTTTCATGTTGGTTTTATGTTTCCCACTAAAATAGAGATTGGTATGGAAAGTGAATGTACTCAGAGGAACACTACGGAGCTCCACAGGAGATTTAGCCTTTGGCTACAACAGGCACAGCCCTAAGTCCTGAGAAAATTCCATATACTCCCTGTGACTCATTTCTGCATGCCTTGCTCAGGCAAAGCTTCCACTTAACTTAATGGGATATTTTTAAAAAGGGCTGGACTAGCAGTTACACAGGATATAGCTGTCAGATTGTCAGATCAAGGAAAGTTAGGCTTTTTTTTTTCTTTTTTTTGAAACTAAACAATATTTTCATAGCATAGACAGGAGAAAATGTCTCCTTTACTGTATTAGGACTTTAAGAATTGCTTATGTAAAAATGGATGGACCTTATCTTTATTTTATTTTATTTTATTTTATTTTTATTTATTTATTTTTTTTACCATTCTGGTCCTGCTTTGTATAAAGCACTTAAGCCCATGCTATATGTTAAATACATGGGCAGTCCATGAACTTAAACTTCACTTCATTAAAGTTAAGCACATGCTTAAATGATTTGCTGGATTGAGGCCAGAATGCTTGTTGAACCAAAATGAAATACAGCAATGTCTGTTCCTCCCCCTTAGACAAACAATCACTAAATGAAATACAATAAAATAACATTCCCAGAGAAATCATGTGCCACAGAGAACTGTTTTATTGTTGTATTAGTATTGTATTTGTCTAATGTTCAGTATCTGCACTGTTCATACAAGTGTAACACAGTAGTAATTAGGTAAGCTTTACTTTTTTATTCTCATAGTATATTGGGTATATTTTTATAGGGAAAGAAAGTAAAATGAAACTAAACAAGAAAACAAAAGCTGGAAATGTCATTCCAAATTGCTTGACTTAATAAATTATGGAATGATATTTCAGTCTTTACGGCAGCAGTGGAACCTTCAAAAAATCTGGTTTCACTTCCATTGGCTCAGAGTGTACAACCCAAGGCTTGTAAAGCAGGATCCACCTCACATAGCTACAGATCCTTAATCAAGATTACTGAGCTAAATTCTACTTCAGCTATAAACTATAAAATCAGAATAATGCTAGTTATTAGATATTYGGAAGAAAATTTGTTATTTTTTCAAACATGCTGAAAAATATCCCATCTGTTTTCTATTCTAAGTAGAGCCAATTCAGTATATTTTGATTTTTATTGTATTTTGTTACTTGGAGCATTGCATCTAATGCATTTGCAAATGGGCCAGAATGAAAGAGTAGAAAGACAGTTAAAGAAGCAGTAACAGTTGGACAATAACAAAAATAATAGCAAGTACTTGTGAACTGTGAATAATAAGACCAGTGAAACAGCAGGAATCTTTTTTGACTTCATTGGATTATGAATCAGGTCCTAGACCACAATGAGCTGTTTCCTTGGGGAGGGTTATTTGGCATTTTTTTTCCACCTAAATATGCAATGCAATACAGACTTTACCAAAAGTTTATAACTGTACACCCCAACAGAAAAAACATTTTATGGCCTTTCACACTAGGCTTTGGGGCTTCAATAAATCTGTGATGCTCCACTGACTGCAGTGGAGTTATGAGTACTGTTCCACTTTCAGACTGCCTTGGTATTTCAGACTGCTAAATGCTCCACAGAGCTATCTGCTCTCTGTTATACCGAGCAAGGCAGCTAAGGCAGAAGGATAAAGCTCTTGGGAAGAGCTATTGAAGAATAAAGTATCATGGCTTCAGAGCAGAAGCTGTTGGTTCCCAATCCTGTGCCCAAAATTCCCTTACAGTCTTTCTTCCCTGTTTTCTTACAAAAAAACGAAATAGTTTTTTTTTTAAATGCAGTGTTTATTCCACAGCTTTTCCAGTCTATTACCCACCCTCAGTTTTCTGTTCTAAAGCTGTGAATTTTCCAGTAGTCTATCCAATTGCCCAGCTGAGATGTGAAGCCCAGACATATTTCCATGGATTCAGCTCTGGATACAATAGTCTTGCTGTCTAGGTGCAGACAGCAGGATCAGGCCCTGACAGAAAGGTCTGCCTTATACATTTACAGGAATGCAAGATTTTTTTTTTTTCTGAACTTCTTAATCCTATTTCTTTTTTCTTTCTCTTTGTAATGTCGTTATCGTACTATAAGTAATTAGACCTGGGAAATTAAAGAAGAGAATGCAATTAGAAAAATTAAATAGAGAAAGACCAACTGAGCCTGTCCCAGATCCCACTGAAGTCTATTGATTTATTGTTTGGACCAGTTGGATATCTATGAACTACTAAATGAAAGAGGCCCTGGATGTAGACATTAGCAGTGGCATGTGATTGTCCCCAGTTACATGATGAGCACAGTTCCTGGCAGGGTTTGGGCACAACTAGCTCTTTCTGAGACAGTGTTTGGACACAGCTGGTCCCGTTAGCACGGGCCAGGGAGCACTCCCAGGAAGCAAGTCTGGATGTGGCCACCCTGTGTTGGAGGGTAAGGGGTGTTAGTTCAATCCATGCATAGAGCTATATATAACTATGTACGGTGCCCCAGTGGGACTTAGGGCCAGAGAACAACCCTTAGCCCATTGAAATTACTGAAACAGATATAACCAACAAATCTGCATGCCCTAATGGACAAAGGGTCTTTGACTTCCAGTCTTTCCATTTATAGCAATTAGCAATTAGACCCATCCAATGTTAATGTCTTCAACAGTGCTTTTGTTTTTATACTAAGTAACTTAATTGATTACAGCTCTGTTAAGTGTTGTGTCAAGAACAGTTTTTCCAAGGTCCAGGGATTTCTCCTGCTGTCCTGTCATGTGGACATTTCCAGGACCCAAATGACATGCAAAGCCAGGTAAGAAATCCACCCTTGTTTTGTCTCTCAGTTCTGTCTCTTTTCTCTGACTCTCTCCAGAGCTCCCTTCCTCATTCTTTTTGGTTCTTTTATGCAACAGGAATGCAGTCAAACAAGGCTGTAACATCTTACCTTCTTTCTTTACTACATTTCAGGACCGTGTCTCAGGTGCAAAATGCACATACAGTCAGTCAATGGATTACTTTTCCTGACTGAAAGCTTCCCGGCAGTGAAATGTGTAGTGTATCTCTTAATCAGCACACTCTTTCTCTACTGAGTGAACTTTCTTCAGTTCAGCACATTCCTAAGAGCATTACTACTTTTTATAAATCATGTATCGTAATAAATATTCATTCCACATACCGTATATCAAGCTCAAAAGCTCTAGCTCTCATCTGGCTCTTCATAAGACTACATATGACATATTGCCAATACAGGTGACAAACCTGGCATTTAGAGAGATTTTTCTTAATTATTTCTTCCCATGCCTTAGGTTAGGATCTTGTCATCTTTCTTACACACACACTCCTTCTGCAAAGAAGAGAAGATACTTCCATACAGTCCTTTATTTTCACACAAGGACATTTGTCCTTTATTACCCACCATGCCTTTAGTGACGCTTGCGAAGCTGATGTAATTACCTAAGCATACGGATTTCTGCTGGATCACAGATTCCCAAGTGGTTTTGGGGAAAACATGAATGCTTTTTTTAATGTAAGAAGACAGTTTCTCCTAAAAGTTGTAAGAGACTCCACAGGAGACTGTAGAACAAGAGTCATTGGTCCCAAAAGACTGATGTGGTATGGAGGAAGGGCTTTGTTATAGGAAACTGTGCTTTCCGATCATTTTGTAGCTGATAGACTGGGGACAGCAGACTGGAATGGATTCCACGGAAGTCCTGCTTATCTCTATAAAGCTTCTGCAAAATCTGGACTTGTTGTCAGACTCGTGAGTGGAGTTTGCTGTCTGGGTGAAATGGTGTAGGTGAGGGACTATCTTCTGTGAGACATTCTGGTTGATAGGAAAATTTTTCAGTAAATTGATACTGGACTTACTTGAAGAGGATTTTTATTTACATATAGAGGCTGCTGCTGATTTTTCCAAGTTTATGACTGTGTCCATGATAAAGATTTCCTTGTTTGCGCACAGCTGTACAGCTCTTGCAAGCAGGAGAAATTCTTTCTGCTACAAGTGTACGCGGGAGGCAACATTCACTTTCCCTGGGTTTCTGAGTGGGAAGCTTAAGCCAGTTGAGTCATTTGTCACGAGGGAGTCGAGGCCTATTAAATCCAGGTCGATTTGCTGCCTGTAGTGAGAAGGGTTACACCTGAAAGCTGAATCGAGCTGAACGGCTCTACGTTTGGGCATAAACCCGAGCGAACTGTCCTCCAGCAGGTAGCCACCTCCACAACCCCCTCTACTTCCGAGGCTGTCTAGAAGCAAACCAAAGCCTAAACTCTGCCACCCACACCCAGGTCTAAAATCAATATCCTAGGGACAAAGCCCCCTTTAAGTTCCGCAAACTCCCATTGAAATCCAACTCCCGTTATTTCCACGCGGTGCAATCTAGCATTTAGCCCTAAAACTGACCCTCGGGCTGGGTGGTCAGCGAGACAAATGAAGTGTGGCGCAACCGTGACTGAGGAACGGGTGCTCCTGAAAGCCAGGCGTTGCCCACGGAGGGACAACGTGCGCCCAGTGGGGTCCGACGCACCAGGCCCTTAAATATCTTCTGTACCTTTTGCTGGTTTTCAGGGCACGGTCTATTTTGGGGGTAAGGGGGGTGGCGGGGCTGGCGGCCCCGGGCCGGGCAGCGGCCCTGGCAAGGAGGGCTCCGTGCGGGATTTGCAGCTCATTGTTCGGTGCGCGTTGCCACGGAAACCGGCGCAGCTGCTGGATTACAGGCCCCGGCTTGTGTTTCCCGGGCAGCTCCGGCTGCCGGCGGCGGGTCCGGCTCACACGATCCGCCAGCCATTCAGCCTCCCGGGGCACGCCAGCCCGCGCCGGAGCATGTTTACTAACATCGGCCACATGGCTCCCTCTCCACCGCCGCTCTGCCCAAAATCTGTCAGTCCGAGCGGATTGCCAGGCACCGGGCCAACCCGTCTGCAGCGTGCCACAAAATCTGTCGGCAGGGGCTGCAGCCCGCCATCTCGCCGGGCGTCCTTCTTCCCCGGGAAGGGCGGGCGGCGGGATGCTGCTCTGCACGGGGCAGCGCAGAATATACCTGTACATTATATATATATATATGTGTGTGTGTGTATGTGAGTGTGTTTGCGATGCTGGAAGAGGTCCCGGGTGGCGGGCGGCAGGCTCGGCTCGGCGCGTACGCGGCGAGCGCTGCGAGGTCGCTCCTGGCGCAAAAGGCCCCCCGAGCGTGGTGTTCAATGCTAATGATAATGCTGACGAGGCTGGAGGAAAACGAGCGTCCCAGCGCCGACAATGTTGTTTCATGTGTACTTTTTACTGGCATGTTGTTTCTCTAGCAAATTTACAGCACGAGATTACTGCTGTAGCCGACCTTTTTTCCTTCAGTCAGGGTAATGAATGTTGCTATTTAAATGCTTTGCTTTCATAGCCATGTGCTTTAGTTGTTAAAAGAGTAGCATAGTACCCAGGGGAAGCCTTTTGTTGCCTCCCTGTGAAACCTGAATACAAGCTTGCCTATTGGAAGCTCGAGAGGCAGAAAATAACAACTGAGGATAAATTTATAGGGTGTAACTTAGCCTAAATCATGTTACAGAGGTAGAAAATATGGATCCGATCCTGATCTGGTGTAAATCGATATAATCCCATGGTGCAATCATGGTTACACCAGCCCAGGAGCTGGTCCTTGCTTCTTAAAATGCAGACTAACACCATCCAGCAACATCAAGGGATGATTTTAAGTAAGTGAAATGGCAGGGAAATTTTCTCATAGGCAGAGAGTAATGCTTAAATTGAAATATGTCTAAAAAAGCAATCTCAATAGAAGTATCCTGGAATCCTTAAATATACACGACCATTTTAGGATCCATAATCTGAGAATGCTTAACTCCAGGAACACTGGGCCTTTTAATATAAAACTGAGGTATTAAGACAAAACTGTAGAAAAGAGCAGTGCTGCCTAATTATCAGTGCTACATCATGGAGCTTGTTCCTAGAAAGTCTGCTTTTCAGTACTTACTGTGTTGCAAATGGTTCAAAAACTCTTAACCCTGCTATCTCCCTATCCCTAAACTGGTCAGAGTTTTAGTCATTTTTTTGTAACTATAATCAATTATAGCAAGAAACATTCCAAGAAAGAAACAAAAGGCTGTAAGAATATTTTTTAAAGTGTTAGGATCTCTAGTAAGCAGTTATTGAAAAATTATGAGATGGGACAAATAGTTGGAAAACTAAAAACCTAGATAAATTACAACTGTCTGTCTTGTCCCCCTGACCCCACTTCCTCTCCCTCTTGTTGGGGAAAACTTGTATTCTGTTTTAGTTGTGAATGTGGTCAAGTTCGAATAATATTTTGAACTTAGAATCACTTGTTCATCACCTTAGTCTGGTGTAGACAGTACTGTCCAATGGCCAGATACACAATTGAGCAAGATGATCCATTTTTTGATCAAATTTAGGAAAATTTCTATGTCACTACTTGAGGTTTCAAGATCACACTAAAAATTATAATCAACTCCTTTTTTCAATAAAGTGGAATAAAGCAGCATATCTACATTTTGCAGGTGGGGTCTTAAATCTCTGAGAGAAATGACTGCATTTTTAGCAGAAGGTTAATTTTCTATGATTACTCCTAAATCACACAGTAATCAGTTAAAGAATTGCTTAACTACAACAAACCAATGCTGTACAGAAGTACGCCAACTGGCTCCTGGTGAACCAGTATAGCAACCCAGCACAGGGTAATGCTATATAACAACACTTCTCCACACAGGGTTTGTAGAAAACTATTCAGATGCACCATTACCGTCTTTTAGACCGGCATTTTTAGAGCTGCAGTGTATATTTAGGCACTCAGCAGACAAAAAAGAAAAAAAAGTCAAAATGAAACAAAAGAAAACAACCAGTTTCATACCCAAAGATTTTGCAGTTCATCTGTTTTCTAATATTCCAGTTATTACAACAGCAGGGCTGTTGCTGAATCCCAGGGGAGATGTTAAATACAGGTTACCAACAATGCTGCTGTACTTTAAGAAACCTCTGCAGTACCTCTAAGAAATTCATTCCTAATGCCAGAAGAAAATGGTAAGTTCTAAGGTAATATGGCATTGACCTGAGATTTTATTGTTTTGATTTGCTTGCTTTTTTTCTCTATCATTTAATAAACTCTGATTGCAGAAGAAGCTGAACAAACAGTAATAATTGACATATATGTTAAAGGAGCAGCCAGGAACCTTTCAGTGTAACATGCACGCTAGAAATATTGTTAAGCCTCCATTGACACTAGCTTTGAATCAGGACATCTACACCCTAAATAACAGAAGAGTTGTTCCATTTAACAACTCTAAAGGGTTGGTGTTGAACTGGTAACATACAAGCATATGAAAAAGGTGGTAAAATTTCAGTCAAAATTTTGGTTGGGAGAAGGCAAAACACAGAAAACCTCAGCTTTTCTAGAAAACGATTATTTCTTTTTTACTTTTCTTTTTCTTTTTGCTATTTAGCCAAATCACCCAAATACTCAAATTAAAATATTTTAGAAAAATAAAAAAAAGAGAAAAGTTTGGGTGTTTTGACATTACTGTTTTTTGATTGAACATTGACATTTTCAAGAAAAAATCTTTGTTTTTAGTAAAAAACAATTCCTATTTTCCCACTCATGATCTTGTGTGAACATCACCAGCAGGTCTGTGTACTGTATATGTGCTCCTTCATCAAACAAGAAGCCAGGAGGGCTGCTGCTAGCACACAGTATCTCTCCTTCTAGCATATTGGTTTCCTCCTTTCTGATGCCCTTTCTGATGACATCTCAGCTATCGCAGTGTCATAGGAGCTGTGATAGCCCCTAACAAGGCCTTCGCCAGATCCCTTCATATTTTGCCTTGCCAGTATTCTTTGCTGTACTTATTTATTCCCTGTGCCCACCTCTCCCCAAGCAGAGCTGCTTGAAGAACCAGAGAGGAAAGTAGTCTGAGTTCCTCAAAAAGCAAAGAGGGGCATGGCCATATGTGCCATGCATAGTCATGACCAGGGTATCATGCACAGCCTTGCAACCTTCCCGTTGACCATTTCATATAAAGGTTTCCAGATGGAAGTAGCTGTGCGCAATCATATTTTTAGCACTGAATAACAGCAGAATTTATAATTCCACTGTACACCTTTCCATTGCTGCTTGATATTCAAGGAAGCCTTTAATTGCTAGATAAAATTTAAAAATTGCTGCTGAAAAATTCCATTTCTTCAAATGCTGGACACTACTCTCATTCAGTTAGCAATGACTTGTGATAAAGAGGGATCCTATATGTGGCACCTCTTCTAAAATCACTAGTTTTGAGAAATGTAGTTTTAAAGTAACAGAAATCAACCTCGTTAGATTAAATTCTGTGAAAGCTTTCTGCTTCCTCATCTTTCCTTTCTTCTCCTCCCTGTGAAACAGAAAAAAATTTTGAAATATCAAATATATGTTTCAACATTTTTAATAAATGCTTCAATTTTTATTTTCAAACAATATTTATATGCTAAATTTAATTAAAAATTTTAAAAGAAGAAAGTAAAGCAAACACAAGTATATAAAAATAGTTTTGATAACAAAATGAAAAAAATTCATAGGGCCCAGGACAGAATTTGGGAGTGAAGAGCATTCTTTTTAGTTTGTTCTGTCAGGAAAATGAACGCATTTCACTCCATTCCCAAGTTTGGCCACTGTACAAAAGCTCATTTCACCCTTCCTTACTTAGGATTTTTTTTCTGCTCTGGCCTCTTGACCAGAGATTTGGATTCGCTGTGAGTTCTCCTCTGTGCTGTCTGAGTGACTTTGTGCAAGCGTCAATCCTGGAGCTGGGTTTGACCCAACTGGGTTGGCCAAATTTGCCATCGGTCTGCATTGCTTGTTTGCATAAACTCCTTCGGTTCAATTTTGGCACGATTTGGCCAATGCTGCTGGCGGGCTGGCGGGCTCCCAGTGCTCTGCGCCCCGTCCGCCAGCTCTGGCTGCTGCTGTGGGCACAGCATGGTGGCAGCCCGTGCCGTGGGGCACCGTGGCTCCCTGTCGTGCGGGACATGGGGAGCCAGCAGGATAAAACGTCAGGTGCTGAGCCGGGGGCAGCCCCAAACTTCACGCTGCCGCTGGGACCAGCTGGGACATGAGGTAGCCACAGTCACAGTCTTTCAGATTGCTCTGCAAAATTGGGTCAATGAAACTTTTTCCCACTTTTTGTCTCTCTGGGGAGGGACAGCAAAATGCAGTATGTGGGATTATGGTATATGCTTTTGTAGCCACACTGATCTTAATTTTTTAGCTATGATAGGAAGAGTGGCAGCAAGGGCCCCAACTTTTGTTATTATCTTGAGAATGAAACATCAGATGGACTTCAACTGGAGTGGTTGGAGTGGGTCTTGGTACAATAAAGACAACAGGAATAGGCATTCCTCTCTAGCCTGTTGCTAGTCTCCAGTCCTCACCTTCTGCCATTTTCCTAGCCAGGTGCTTGAGCTCTTTTATTTCAAAACAGCATCACCCCCTGTAAACTTTATAGCAACACTTCTCCATTTGTTTGCTAACCTTAAAGTAAAAAACATGCCATCGTATCTTCATTGCTCTTAACTGTTGTAGCCAAACCTGTATAGATGCAAGCTATAATCGTGCTTCCTCATTTGTTTTGTAGTCAAATTCTCCGTGCTGTAGCTCTTCATACTGTCAACTGTTGAGTGCATAATAGCATCTCAGCTAAGGGTCTTTAGGTATTACTCTTATGAAATGATTTCGGCACTCATCCAAGTTACCAGCATATGTACAGCTAGGAAAACATTTTCTAAAGTGTACTTATATAACCATTTATTAATTTGGATATTTAACTTGGAAAAAAAGGATGTGAAACATATGTAACTTCAGACTTTAAGGTGCATCTGAATATAAAAAGTGTTTTAAAAACGAAGTAAAAAGAAATTCAGAAGTGTTATACAGAATGGTGCTGAGAAAACACAGTAGCTTGATTTTTTAAAATGGTGCTGATATTATGAAATAAAATATTATTATTCCAAAAAGAGACCAATATAATGTGCAAAACTGGGAGGCATTGTGTTCTTTGTGTTAATAGAAAGAAACCAGCACAGGGAAAAAGCTTTCATGGTAATTTGTGAAAAAATGTGGATTAACTAACCTTGAAGCAGAACCTTTTAAAAATCATCTCTTTAATGCTGCTCCTTAGAGCAAACAATCCTTTCTGGGGGGGAAAAAAAAAAAAAAAGAGAGAAGATGGGTTCATAGTGTTTTTGTTTTGAATGGAGCCAAAACCTGCACAGCAACTTTTCAATAATATCTGAGTAAACACTTTGTACATGAAAAACGGGCTTAAAGTAATTCGAATATGTATTTGGAACTAGAACGGTTGATCTATGCTGCTTCAGCTGTAAGGTGAACTTTTATAACAGTCATTAGAAAATAATTTGCTGCAGGTTTTTTGTTCTGTATTTGAGAATAAAAATGCCTCCATTATTATTGTTATTATTATTTTTATCTGATCTGGTGTTTTGCCTATTGGAATCAGCTTTAGTGGTATAGGAAGATATAGAAGAGCTTTTAGTCTCTGCAGAAATCCTTGTTTGTAGGGGCTGGATTGTCACGTAACAGTTTAGCCTTGGAGAGCAGCATAGTATAGTGCCAGGCTGCTCTAGGAGCAGAGCAGGCACCAGATGGTGACCCCACGTCTCACATTCTGGTTCTGTGCCCTTGCTCCAGGAGGACTTTGCTGCAATGGGCCTTTCTGCTGGAAGAGTTTATGTCCCACACCTGCACCAGCTCCAGGAGGCAAGCTGATGTAGGAGGATGAGAGCCAAAGTGACTTTTGCTCCCTGCCTTTTCTTCCCTACCCAAGCGACAGGAGGAACAGCAGACTAGTATATGCTACTGCCTCCTCACATATACTCCAAAATTGTCAGGCAGTTGTGTAACAGATCTTGTTAGGCCTTGATATGCCTTGTATGATCACATCACACAGTAACTACTGAGACCTAGGTTTGTAGAACTGATTATCCTTTCATGGACTTTGTTAAAAGACTCGTGTAATTTCTATTCTATTCTATTCTATTCTATTCTATTCTATTCTATTCTATTCTATTCTATTCTATTCTATTCTATCCCAGCCTTTCTTACACCATAGCTGTTGGTGTCTGCTGCTTATTTTACTGTAACATCCTGTTAAAAGAGACATATTCATTCCCTGCCCCCTCCCCCCAAATCCCTTCTTGTGAATAAATGAAACCAATAAAAGAGGCTGTTCAAGGTAGTCTCACCAAGACTGCAAGAGCCCTAGGTATGGTTGAGCTCACAAATTCATCTTATCACACTTCAGAGTTATCCTGGACACACAGATTCCTGCTATACACTTATACACATAGGTCTGGATGAAGGTGTATTTTACAATAATAACAAAACCATCAATAATAATATATAATATAAAATAATATAATGTTATTTTGATTCATATAATAGTCAAACTGCTTCGGTGAAGCAAACTTCCTTTCCCTTTGTACAGAACTACTAAACCCCACAAATGTAGGGGTTTTTTTTGTTTCTTTCATTTCAGGTTTTTTTTGCTTTTACTTCTAGCATAAAACTTCCTGCAGAAACGTCTGAAGGAATATTGCTCCTTTGGTACTAAGCATTTGAAATCGTGATGCAAGAATAACAGGTGAACCAAGGCTCGTAAGCCCTGGGTCTTTTAAGAGAAGCTGCTTCATCAGTGTTTGAGCCTCTGGTGAATAGCTCACTGCAGCTCTGTTTATATAGACATATGGTGTGAAGAACACTAATACAGTTGTCTGTGCACAACTGTAACAAACAATCTGCTTATTGTGTATTTTTTTAGGCAACACTTCATGCTGTCTAACAGGTGGCCCAAAGTTACAATAGGCACACTGTCGGGGCAGAACAAACCCCGTTTACACAAGAGCCTTCACTGCAGATAGTGACTAAGGCGGCCTGCAAAATCAACCTTAGAACATGATTGTTTAAAACACTGTAAATGCCACAAATCTCCAATGAATATGAGCCTTGCCTTTTACATCCTCCTGTTGCCCTCAATCTATCTCAAGGCCAGTAGAGTTAATACCTCCCAATGAATGAATGCCAAGTGACATTTTAAAATCTCTCACATGTTATAAGCCTCAAGTTTATGGATATAATGCTGTATGATTTGTATAAAAAATGAAGCTATATTGGTTTTAAGTAGCCTATCAAATTTTATTACAGATTTTCAGTTTGTTAGGATCATGCTTTTGCCTGCAACCTCTGAGTTTTTAAGTGTGTTGCCCGCTCTACATACTTGGGAGCATATTGTAGCACAGGATTTCTTCATGTTCACTGTGAGAGGAGTAAAGTGAATCATTCAGCCTTGTCTCTAAAGATAAATTTCTGTTACATTTATCATTTCAGTCTCCTTTGTGATCTTTCCTCCAGAAATTTCCTTACCATTCACTGCTTTTACTTGCTAATAATTTTGTCCTTGGATATGCACTCTTCGAGCATTATGTTTTCACTTGTTCTGCAGGAAGTTGATGCTTATGGGGTTTTTTTTGTTTGTTTTTAATTTACTGAAATTCTTCTGGCAGAGTGGGAGATTATCAGGACAGGACTCCTTTAAAGTTCCTGGAACTTGTTTTTGGCAGAATGCCGGATTTGGCTCCCGTTGAGCTCATAGATTTTACAGAGGTAGATCAGCCCCCAAGTGCAAATCACAAACAGTAAGGGAATGAATATCCCTTTAAAGCTGAGGCACAGGTGATCAACCCTTCAGTAATTTACCTAGCATGTAGAAAAGTACCAGTATTCTCAGTGTGATCCATCTCAACTAATTTCAGGTGTTTAAAATTAGATATGTATTCCAAGCTAATCTTCTAAGGTTTCTCAGCAGCCAATGGTGAGAGATGACCTCCCCAGAAAGCACCTCATCTTAGACATCAAGACAGGTGTCTAACAAAGCTGTGAAAAATCGTTCTTTTGAGATGCCCGTCTCTCCTTTGATAAGATGAATAATGCCCAACTTTTAAGTGGTTGAAGTAAGGTGAGACAAATCCCACCTGTATCAGCTGGACTTGTGAAAATAATAATAAGCATTTGTATAAGCATTTTTGTGGGATGGTGTCTTCCCTCAAATGGTGCTTTTGTTCATTTCTGCAAGGTGCCGAGAGCTTTCTGAAGCATTTGAGTTCAGCAAGACTTGGTAGTACTGACTGTTTCATGAAAGGAATGAAACATCTTGATATCCTGGATCAAAAATGATTCAATCAAAATTTGGATGGGCTTTATCTTTAGGGGCTTTTTGGTGAAATACTGGCTTTTAATTTATGACAATTGCTTTTAAAGGTTACTTGCCCAGTTAAGTGTTCCCCTTATTTTTTTTCCTATGCTTTTTTTCACCCCACTCCCATCCCTTTTGCAGAGAGTGGGAGCATTTTGAAGCACACACATATTTTCACATCAGACAATATCTGGATGAGATTAGATAGAGCCTGAACCAAACCTCACAAGGTCAATGGAAAACTTCCAATGATTTCAGTGGTATTTGGGTGAGGCCACTAGTGCACTGATTCATGAGGATGCTTTGCTTCACTTAAAATAAGAGCTAACATCATGTCTGGAGTGCATTGAGTCATTTGCTAGTAAGGTCTGAAGTAATCTAACACTACCAAATACCATCGTATGTACACACGTCTTACAGAGGTAGGACACTAAACGAGTTAAATCTTCCTTAGTGATCAGATTTTTTAACTCCTATGAACTACAGACAATTTAGAAACTGAATTTTGGTAGTCAAATCTGCGGGACAAGACATTTATTTGCCTCATGATACCGGAACAAGTTTTTGGGATGTTAGACAGTATTTAGGATGTATTTAGGATGGTGCAATAAAATGGAAAGTAAAACAATAAAAAGGAATATTGTCACAATGGGTGTGTGTATGTATGTTTAGATAACTGAACAAATGCATTTTTCTAGAACCCCAAAAGACTTTCTAAACATTAGTATTGTTGTGTGGGATATGATCTAAAGTTCATCCAGTCCAGTGTCTTATCTTCAGAAATTACCAATATCAGATGAAGATACATAGGAAATCTGACTCAATAATATCTTTTTCTGGTCTCTAACACTTTGAGATTGGCTTCCAAATGTGCAATTATATGTTTCTTCCAAAATATCTGTTATCTATGTTTTTTGTATACATAAATATATGCATTTATCCATATCTATATATACATATGGCTATACTGAGTTATCTAAAAGAGTTGTACTCAGATCATTCCAGTGAGCAGTAGTCTCCAATGCATACAATATTGTTCTTTGATTTCCTTTTTTCCATGAAAGGAAAAGAAATAGAAATGCATGTAAAAGTCAATCCTTCTTTCATTCTTGCAGGTTATATTTATACTAGTGAGCTAACCAGTGCCAGAGCCATGACCCAGGTGCCGGAACTCAATTATTTATCTGTTAAAAATTAAGAACAGTCACTGGCACAGTTTTGGTTGGGGCTACTTAACACCCTCCCAAAAAATTCCCAGGGAAAGTTCAGTATTTGAATAGAGCAGGGACTACTCCCAGCAGCAGTTTGGATGTGGCCAGTTAGTTGTGGAGGCTAAGAAAGTTTAATAGTGTAGACCTGGTCAGACTGCGCAAACTGGCCTCTGGGCCAAGGAACGAGCCCTGGCAAGGTTTAGCTTATCAGTACAGATGTTGCCAGTGATTTTCTGGGACAGAGTGTGCTATGATCTCCATGTGCATGATGTGAAAAAAATGATTCCTTGGCTCCAGAGTACAAATATTATAAGAATTGGGCCCAAGGTCCTTTTTTTTCCTGATGCCATCTCCTTAAGAGGAACACTTACTATCCTTTGTAGTGGTACATTTCAAGTGATTCAATAATCCAGGTGTAACAATTTCTTCTGGAGTTACTTTATCACTGATTTAAACCTTAATCTAGCAGTCAAAAAACTACTTCTGTTTTCTACAGTCTGAACAGCTGCCAGACATTAGTTTGGAAAAATGAATGTGCCTTTCAGTATGGTCCTGTACATTTCAAAATAGGGGATCAGGATATATTCTCCTAAGAAAGAAGCTCCTAATATTTCTCCTAAGAGAAAGAGCAGAATTTTAGTTCCTGGATTTATCTATGGATAAACAAAAATATGGGGCTTGTTGAAGTGACATTTTAGTACCTGTTCAATGGCTCTGAGCTTGCTTCATCTTGGCACCTAACTTCAACTTACATGTTAAATGTCCGGCAAACTGAGTGGTTAGGTTCTCTCTATAGCTGCTGGAGAGATGCAGATGCCTTTGGAGTCTTCTCAAGGAGACTGTCTGCTCACTTTTTATCAAGGTCCAGAGCATCACATGCTGACAGTGGCAAGCACTGGTCTTTAGTGACTACAGTTCTGTGCTCTGTAAAATCATTTTACCCTTTTACCAATCAAAAGAAAAGAAATGGAAACAGAAATAAAACTCTTCCCTTCAGCCCTACTATAATTTCTGACAGCTGCATAAGACAACTGTTACGGGATTTCTTGGGAAGAGAATTAATACTTAAAAAGTTGATGTAAGCTCAATCTCTCTGCCTTATGTCTGCAGAAGGTTGATGTACCTGAGGCACTTCTGCGTCTGGACATCTGCTTTACAGTATGGCATTTTTACAAAAGCTCAGTCTAGCAGGGGTCACAAACTCCTCGAATTTTCCTTTTGCCTTAGGGCTATCGTTTGTAAAGTTCTTCAATTAATTTCCACTTGAGAGTTACACCAGTCTTCCTGTTTTATAAACATATATACGTATGCTGATTGAGTTTTCTGTTTACTAGTTCTAAAATGCAACCAAAATAACTTTTATTCCAAAAATAATGGGAACAGCTTCTTTTTTCACTCTGAGTAAGAAAAGCCAATGTCAGCAGTTACTATCCCATCTGCCCTGGAGGGGATTCCCTGTCTTTAAGAATAAACTGAATTGCAATAAAATCAGCACTCTCTTACTCTTGGATGGATAGCTTCCTTTTATAGACTTTACACCACCACTACCTGATGTCCTTAAAGCAAGTCTGGACTTCTAAAATGCATGCTTTAATTTAGCTTCTGGGAAAAAGGTTTATTATATGTACATAGGAAATCAAAGTAATTGTTCACAGCTACAACTACAGGATGTATCACTGTAGCAGGTAGGATGGATGTATGAATCTCCTTTTGGTCTATTTGCAAAATACCTTAATTTTTGCCTCACTTCTCAGCCTTTACTTTCTTTAACAAAGCTGGAATATTGTCCCAGGGTTTTCAAGACCATGCCATTTTCCATAGTCAGATTGAGGGAGATTAAACATGAAATTTTGAAAGAAAGTCACAGGTTTAACCTGTATTGTTAGAACCATGTGCTTTGTGGAGGGATGGAAGTGGCAGGAAGATGGATGCTGTGCCTTTGCAGTATCTCTGTGCCTGCACTCGCTGGACCACTTTTGTCTTCAGAGACGTCATAAGCTGGTCTCATGGACAATACTAACTAAATTGAGTCATAACTAAAATATGTATGGAACAAATGTGTGTCCCTGAATGGGGGGTTGAAGGTATCTGCACAGCCATGGAGCTTTATCACATAACCTATAGGAATGCAGCACTGGCTAACACTGACAGGTACAGGACCTCTCTGTCTCTGACAAAAGCCAGCCAGTCAAGAGTTAGTGTTCACCTCAGGTGGTTTTCACAAGGATAGACTGGGTCTGTGGCTATACTATTCCAACAACATCTGTTCTTACTCTTTTCTGGGGTGAGCCCTGCCATTCTTTTCTATGTCTGGTACCATATCATCAGTCTATGTTTCATTATTTGTTACCTCTGCCTCTGCTTTGCCTTCATTCTTTTCCTTTCCTTGCATGCTTTTCTCCTTCTTGTGTTTTGGAGTTTGTTTGGTTTTTGTTTTTTTGTGATGTGGGCTTTTTTTTCCAATGTGTATATGTTTCTTTGATTTATTATTTTTGTCTCTTATTATTTTGATCTTTTACTTTTTCCTCCCCCTCCTGTGCCTCTTCTTTTTTCTCCCGATCCCCCTTCCTATTTTATGATGTGCCTTGCTGCCTTTCCCTATACTTTTCCTATGTCCTTGCTCTAAAAAGGCCACCTAAGGTTGCACTGCCGTGGTACAGTCTCCCTGGCTTACCTTGGAATGAGACAGTATTTTCCTGTGCTCTGAGGTCTGTGGTTCAAACACTCTCCCTTTTGCCCACCTAATGGGGTGAGAACCGCTCTATCCATAGCAGACTATTTCTCCCTTGAGCATTATGCTCTGTGTGATCTTCTGAGAAGCCTAACACTGGGTGTAGTCAAAGAGAATGATAGCATTTATTAAAAATGGTTTAAAAGACAGAAATCATGTGCCACGGAAACATACTATAAAAAATGAAACATACAGAAATCATATTAATAAAAGGCTCTTTTAAGATGTTGTTTGTAGTTCTGGAAACATGGTTATGGAGGAAGATGGTATAAACCATAGCAACCCCATTCTTAGAAATCACAGCTGGCCTTTACCTCCGGAGCTGACAGGGTTCGAAAGAGACCAAGAACAACTTCCCAGATCCTCCTTCTTCTAGGTATTTCTTTCCGTAGTAATCATGCTCTCTGCCCTTTTACTTGACTCAGCCATTCCTGTCTCATATTCATCTTATTGAAAATATATGCTCTTTTAGCTTATAGAATATATAGCATACATGTGCCTCACTGATTTCTTGATTTGTTTGGTGTCAGATCAGTGGCAGACACTGTTCCTGTCTTTGAATATTTGCAAATGGATGTTATTAGCCAACATTTCTCTTCTTCTCCCATGCTGTGCAGCACCCTGAGCAGCAGTTGTTGATTTAGCGACTTTCCACAGCCCGGAGTCAGCTGCATTTGGCTGTTCTGTGCGTTCTCTGGTTGTTGGGCACCTTGGGATCCCTTGAGATCACAGACACTTTATCAGTAACGTAGCAGTCCTGTTAAACCTCCCCATGAGTTCACAGGAGCACAGTGTGGTAAACATTCAAGAAACATGAGTTTAGCAGCATGGCATCCATAGCATCCATTTTTCACCCTTGTGAGAATGGTAAAATTGTAACCTCTGTGTACAAGAGACTGTATTAATGCATGGCTATCTGTTGGGAATTTTTAATGCAAATTATTGCTATACATACACCTCTTTTTCTCCCTTTTTTCATAGAACATTCACTAGATTTTCTCTTGCTCTCTCTCTCTTTTTTTTTTTTTTTTTTTTTGTTAAATACCTTGATAGGCTACTGGTAATCTACCACTAATCCTTTCTCCTCAGTACACGCATAAAGAAATAAAAGATGCCAGTTTGTGGCTTAGCTGCATTCAGGAAAACTTCCGTATTGCTGCCAAGAACTGCCATCTGCCACCTACAAGCGCAGGTGCCAGGGAGTCTCCTCTGCACACAAAGCATAATAATATAACACAAAGGACCAATGTGCACTAATAATTGCTAAACACACAGAAAGAGGGGCCAGAACATTTTTATGAAAGTTTACTTAGTCTGTGGAGATTTGCATACAGATGGCTAGGTCAGGGTGCTGTGTATGCCGCCTGGGCCACTGTGGGGTAGGGCTGCCTTCAAGCAGCCTTTATAAGCACACACGGCTTTTACTATAGCATAGTGTTGTGGAGAGACCTCATTCTGCACACACTGAATAGTCATTCAAGTAGCTTGCTTTGAAATGAGAAAAGACCTTGGATAGGGGGGAAAAAAAGCAAATTCTTTTCTTTGTGAGACAGAGGAGGAGTGTTGGGAAAGAGGCCAGAGGACTTAAAGAATGTGGGTTAGCAACCAGGAATTAGAGGAAAGTTTCTGTGGAGACACACAATTAGATATGTGGCATTCACCCCTCTCCTTCTAGTGGGCAACAAGAGCAAGCACATTTCAAAGGGTTCATCATCTGCATGAAACAAGGAAAGGGGGAAGAAAAAGCACCCTAATTTTTAAACTATAAAGAAAAGTGTAACTGTCTTAAAATAAAACAAACCAAAAGGTTAAGCAGGAAGAAATTTCCCTTCAGCTAAGAGCATGAAGACACAAACCCTGAATTTAGTGGGTTTCCTTTGTGTATATGTGGGTCTGAGTGTGTATGTACATGTACACACATACATATGTGTAAGTACCAACTAATATATTAAGATTAAATTTGAGAATGTTGCAACGAGAGTTTATCATGAATGTATGAAACACCTTTTTTTTCTAGAAAATGTCTGGGACTTACTGACCACAAATCAGAAATATGCTACCTAGTGCAGAATACTTACGGCAGGTGTCAATACTTAGTTACCACTATAGTAGGTACCTCTTCAAACATCACATGTAAATAGAAAGAAGAGTGATTTTTCAGAACTGCTCATCTTCTACTGATTTCCAAATATGCCTAACTGTCATTTTTGCCTTTGAAACCGTTCCCTATCCAAGGTGTGTGGTTCAGATTTTTTCCTTGCAGTTTGCACCCTGGTGATTTCATCAACATTAGTGAATCAGTTCCTGATTCTGAAAGAGAGGAGGATTAGTTGTTTGTGCTTTTCACCTGTCTCAATGAAGAAAAAAAAAAAAAAAGGTCTGTTTCACTCTCTTTGTGTCCCAGATTGTCAGAGAGATGTTTGAAGAAAATATAATTATTGAACCCATCTTATTCCATGACATGTCTCTGTGTTTTGTAGAGCCTTTTAGGAAATAGTAATACAGCTCCAAAAGATACTACAATTAGCTCAGTGTGCATAGAGCAGAAAATCACACAGCCTTACATTTTTCAACCTCTGTATAGATTCATCAGTATAGAATTTGAGTACCAAGCAATCAAAGAATTTGAGTACCTTGCAGTAGCTCTGTGAGGTAAAAATATATAAAACATGATTTAGGGGAAAAGAGCAACAGATAGATTTGCCCAAGGTCACAGAGAAAGTCTAACAGAGATAAGCTTTGAATTCCAGTCCCCTGAGTACCAAGCCTATTCCATAGCCATTATCATTCATCCTACTTTTAGAGTGCTAATTGATTTTGACTGCTTAGCATGAGCTCTTTAAAGGGTCCTGATTTGCAGGGCTGTTTGTCTCCTGCAGAATGCGGGGCTGAGATCGGGGCAGTATGAAAAGGGTGGCAGAGGAGAGGCTTTTCAAGAGTTTCTATTACTGCAGGGCTGGGTGCTTCCCCCTTGCCTCCTCTTTCCCCTGCCTCATGGCCACATGGCATAGGCTTCTTCAGCTATTGTACTTCTTTAGCCACTAACTCCTCCTGAGCCAAAGCACAGAGCTCGAGCGACCCTTCCCTCCACTATGCATTCAGGAACAGGGATCCTGAGGTTTCCATTTCTGCTGCTGATGCTGGGTTGATCACAAGGCTTGATTCCTTCAGGCATCCCCAAACTATCAGTAGTGGAAACCATAGTCATACGTGGGATGGCATGGAGGAGAGAGAGATTTTTCTATCTCAAATGCTTCTGCATGGATTTTTAAGTCACATCAAGGGTTTCTTGAGACTACACTTAGTTCCTGTTTTAGCATGTCTGTACTTTGAAATCAATAAATCATCCATCCCTTTCATGAAATTGCAGCTTTGCTTGAGAAGGGAAATAAACCTGAAGTATTTATATGCAAAAAAAAAACATCAATGCTTGCATTTGCTTAGTTGACTGGTACTGGAGATTTTCATTTGATTGGGACTTCACGACATTGTGCTTTCTTAAGTCATTGCGGCAGCAGAGCAGACCTACCGTCCTTTTCCAAGCAAACCTCCACCTCTCCCCCTCGGCAATGGAATTCCCCTTTCATGGAACTTCATGCACAGTTCGGGGGTAGAGGTAGATTCACAGGCGGAGAATAACCAAGTGGGAGGTCTCTGATAACTTCGCAGCAGTCTGCAGCTGCTCACCAGGTATGTGCTAGCAGCTGATTCAGGATATGACATAGGGGATTAGAAGCTGGAGCCTAAATTACACCTTTAACTTGATCTTTTCTTTGTATATACTGTTCATTTCTTGGAGCTACCTTATAAATCCCATCTAGAACAAGGATGGGTACAACTGTAGAGACCTTTTTGGGAGCCAATGTACTTCAGTGACAGCATGGCTATGGGTGAACACAATAGCTTCTCCTTTTTTTGAATGTAGGATTTATAATGTATTTCATAAGCCTTCTGAGTAAATTAGGAAAAAATAATAAGTTAGAAATGGATAGAATCCAGATTCCTAAATACTAAACACTGCAAAATTTCCATATAAATTATCCCTTCAGGAGTTGGGTTTTACTTTGAATGCCTTCTTGGTCTATGAGGTCTGAAATTATGCCAGTCGGAGGGAGTTCCAGATATTTTCCATAAAGGCTGCTTTCCAAAATCTTTCAAAGCAATCACAGGATCTCCAAGAATGTCCTAACCATGTCCTCCTGGGCACTTTCCCCATAACGGTATCATCTGAGTTACTTTGGTCCATTGTAATGTCTTTATCAAGTATCACAGAGCTAATATGGAAATTATTTTAAAACAAATGTTTATCATAAATGATTAGATACTATAAAAATTTCGGGACTCATATCCCCATAAAGTTTTAGGTGACTGCTAAAATGTAGAATCAGTAGTTAAACTTTGAGACTCAGAGCTTGGAAAATAAATTATTGAAAGTGAACTGAAACTGAACTGAAAGCTTCTGTTCAATGTTTCTACGTGAAACCTTGACCTCACTCAAAACAGTAAGAATGCCATTGACTGCTACAGCATTAGAATTTCTACTGTGCTCACTTCTCTTTCTCTAAAGCAGAAATAACATAACTTTCTTCCTTCAGGAGAGATACATTAGCATTCATGAGATTCTCATATCCAGCGCAGTGCTTACTCCTCTAGCTTATTTGGAAAAATCACTGCTTTCTTTTTTTGGAATATTGAAGAAAGGCCACAGTATTTCTCAGTGCATATACATAACTTCCAGTTCAGAGCATCTGTTGGTGTCATCTGTTGATGTTGAATTTGACAGTGGAAGCATATTGTAAAACCAACTTTTCTCAGAGATGACTTGCACGGAGTTCACAAAATGTTCTAAGATTCATAAAGACAGATATTTAAAAGTATGCATGGCTGCTTCTTACAATGCAGTTAATAGTAAATGCTTAAAAAATAAAGGGGAAAGTTCTGTTTCTCTCACTTTGCTCATATTCTAAGGAATCTGAGTTGCACATTCATAATTTTCTTGGTCAAAGTATAGGACAGATAAGAAAGATAGGACATATCAAAAAAGCATTTAATGTGTGAGGCAAGATTTACTGCATTTTCACTTCCTATCTTTTTCCTAGCTTTCTTAGAAACTTCTGTTTTGGTCTGAAAACCTTTAATTCTCCAAGAGAAGTGACTTGAGAAGTGTTGATTTGAATTACATACTCAAAAAATAATCCACCAGCCCATCCATCTATAAAGATTTTTGTTTCGAAGATACATTTCTAATGAGGAGTCATTAAAAAAAAAAAAATCTCATGGGCTAAACATCACTAATAGGCAGTACTTCTATGTGAGCATGTATAGATCTGAAAGCAACAGGTCAGTCTTATGGTTCATTCTTTTAAACTAAATAGCTAGCCTGCCACTAAATAGCAATAGCTTCTAAAAAAGCAAAAGTTTGTTGGGATTCTAACAGTGCCAGGACAAGGGCAATCCATTTATATAGTATTTATATAATATTATTACCCTCTGATAAATTGCACCCTTTTGCTGCTACGAAATGTTTATGTTCTGCTACTTTTCAGTTATAAGTATGACTTGAAAAACACCTTTCTCTCTTGCAGCAGACAAGCACAGATGCAGTTGTCTACACAATGTTCACAAAACATATGATGAACATCTGGGAGATATGAAGATACAATTCTCAACTAAATTTGGTGGAATTCTTTTTCAGCTGTCTTAAACATATAAATTTGAGTATATCAATCAAGTGGCAATAAAAGCATGTTAAATTTGTTTAGATTCATGCAGTTTCCATGGCACGGGCCTATTTTTTAATTAGAAAGCAAAGGATCCAGAACCAGCTCCCTTAGACCTGGATTTTTAATGGGTAGACAGGATTTTCTGATGGAGAACAGGCCACCTGGAGCTCTGGAGGTGGTGACACCGGGAGCTTCTAAGTTATTTATAGAAATAATAAAAAATGGTATAAGTTTTCTGGATCACACCTGGCCAGAATACAAGGAGACAATGGAGACTGCAGAGCTCCAAGTCTTTTCTTCAATTGGTAATTGGGTTTTAACATCTCCTCCTGCTCCGTGCTTCCTGGACCCAGTGGTCCAGGTTCTAACTTGAAAGAGCTTCAAAATAACCAAAGAGGCAATGCAGTACTCAGAGGTAACAGAATATTTTTTAAAAGCCCTGGTTAAACTAAGTTTCCTTAGCTGTGTTCTCATCATTAGAAACTGTGGGAGCAAGAAGGAGAACTAAAGTTTATACTGAGGCAGTTCCCTTATATAAGGTATTTAAAGCAACTTTAAAGAGCCAGTGACATAGAAAATTTTGGTGAGCATAGGTCTGTCATTTAGGGCCACACATGTGTTTGCCTAAATGTAGATTGAAATGCCTAAATCTAGTAAGTGATTTTTTTAATTCTAACTTCTCATTGTTTTGCAAAAAGAGCAGACCATAATGTAAATTATGGTCACCTCTCCCATTTCAGCAATAAGAAGGGCCATACAAGTATGAAATATTGTTCTGGTAGGACACTATATTCATTTTTAAATGTGTAACTTTCTTATCTCTCCCCTCCATCCTATTGTTATGGCACGCTATTTGCAATTAAAACAATGTCTTTATTTTCTCATGCATTTAAAATAATACAGAGTGAAAACAGCAAAAAAGGACTAGTTACTAGATAACATGAGTTAGGTAGCTTCTTTTAAAGGTGGAAACAAATCTCTCTGTTCCAATAAGCAGCTTTTCCATTGACTACAATGGGCACTTGGTCGGGTATTTACATTATAGAAGGAATTAATATCATCCTTAAGAAAACACATTCCACAGATTTGTTTTCCTGCAGTGGCTGCACCTTCTCTTATCAAATTACAAAAGGCTTGTCATGAATTATTTTTACTGCTTCATATAGCCAACTTCTACCTGCAAAGGTAACTAAAAAAAAACAACCATGGAGATGCCAATTTTACGGTAATTAAAAAAAGAAAAAAAGCAACTTCACTAATCAGCAAACCCTTTGATCTGGTTAACCCTAAAGGTCAAAATACCCTAACCCCATCAATGTTCTTGCTCTAATGTTGCCCTGCTTGGGTCATTTCTTCCATTGTTTTATTCATCCCATATTAACTTCAAAACGAAGCTGCAGTATTCCTGTGTACCTAGCAAATCTTCCTGGTCTTACAATGAGGTGAAGGCCCATTGTTTCACTCCAAATCGGTTCCCATTGTGCCCATTCAGCAAAATCGTTCATTTCCCCAGTCTAATGACTACATCCTATTCGAGGCTGTAAGCATTTTGTCATTCTGACCACAGAGGCTATTTAAGCCCTTTGATCCTACCTGTTATTGCCCCACTCTTCAGTTGCTGAGCTGACAAAATAGGCACTGTTTTAGCTGCAAGCATAAGTGACTGTATTCCCATTTGCAAGACATATATGTGAATGTAAGAGTATGAGTATGTTGAAAAAAATGCCCCAAATCCTTAATTTTACAGTAATTTATTTAACTTGTGGGGAGATGGATTTTTGAAACGTGTTGCATGTCGGCCCCTGCTGAAGAGGTTATTGCTTCCCCTTGATGTCAATGACAGTTTTACATTTCATTTCAGTGGGAGCAGAACTGAGCCAAATCCTTTTGTGCTTTCAAAAACTACACCCTCATCATATAAAGCCCCTCATGAGAGTTCATGCCTTTAAGCAGTACTTTCCATTGGGAGAAAGGAAGAGAGAAGCCAGAGGCAGTGCCCCCAGCAGTTTCCAGAAACTAGAGACATGGGTGTAGAAGTGGTCAGCTCTTGTCACTGGCACTGCCACTGGCAGCCTCCACAAGATAATGGGAAGAAGAGTGATCACTTAGAGGATTTTTCTGGTGGTAGTGGATTAAAACAAGACCTGTGGTGTGTAGTTCTTGTACATGTAAGGTTGAAAAAGTGCCATAAAGGACAATACAAATCCATGCTATCTGCTCATAGCCTGGCCCTTAATTAGTAAAATAATAATTATGAACATTTGAAAAGGACTATAAGAGGATGTGCTTTATTAGTTGGGATGGGCTGAAGAAGAGAATCGTTTTCCGAGTGATGCATGAAGCTTATTAGTTTGATGAGAATAAATTAGGCACCATTTCATGGCCCACTGTTTTTCCTATGGTCGATTTTTCCCAAGATTTTTACTTCCTCCTAGTTTGCAGCAGATCTCTAGAAAGGTCTTCATATCTCCCAGCTTTATATAGACTTCTTGCTTCAAAGGGCCTGAAGTCAGATCACAATCTGGTGGTCTGAGTAAGAATAAATGAGCTCTTGATAGAAAAGAGGGTGCCTTGCCTCATGCCAAACTTATTTTTTCTCATCCCCCTTGAAGCACAGCTCTCTAGAAAAACATCTCTTGCAGGTCAACCTGGAAAACTGGTCCTAGGGTGTATGATGTTTTCTGCTGGATCTTTTCTTCCTGGACTGTATGCTGGAAGAATACCTTTAAAAAGTGTCAATGTGAGAACAAACCAATGCATTGCAGAACCAGCAAATGCCTTTGCTTCTTAGCACAGCAGAACATGTTGACAAGGAAAGTACTTTTATTTCGCTAAGGCAATAGATATATGCATCTAGGACAAATCCTAATATTTTTAATAGAGCAGGATGAAATGTTTTGAAATAAACTTATTTTTGTCAGAAAAGGATTTAACTTTTTAACTTCATAAGCATGAGGCACTGATATGTCTTGTCCAAACAGGTATTCTCTCTGAGGTATGTGTTTCAGAAAGGAAACTGGAAGCATAAAGGACCAGGAACTACAATTCCTGTGAAGCTCTATGGTAGCTCATAAAAATTCAGAAATTAATGGTGACACACAACCAAAAAAATTAGATGTTTCAATATTTCCAGATAATGAGCTTGGAATATACCACTGGAAAAAGGACAGGCTGAAATGGTGAGCTACCTTTTGCGAATAATAATGTATTATTTTTTCTCCAAACAAAAGCTCCAGAAATCAGCACTGTAAGAGCTACCCAGGTACTTCAGGATTTTGAAAAAGTATTTTATTTCCTGATTTCTGATCGAAAGATATATTGACACATCCTTACTTCCACAGGAAGGAACTCTGCTCATCTATTACACTTTTGGGAGGAAAGGTGTTATACTAGATACAAGTTATAAAAATAAAAGAAAGCTAATGTGACCCATTTGTTTGTTAAAAGGTTCAATGATTCATGGCTTTAATTAGTCACAGAAAACATTGCCAGTACTTTCAATCCAACTTACATTGCTGCTGTGACTACATATCAGGAACTGGTAATCAAACCTATTTTTATGCTTAAAATTGTTTTAATTCATAGGTGGTTTTATAAGAAGTGATTAATTTATGCTGGAGGACCACACAGAGGGGCCAGAGGATTTATGACCTGAGGGAGCTGAGATTCTTTTTAAAATGTGTTTTTAAAAGAGATTCATTTTTTCACTTTTAACATTTGTTGGCCAATAGCCCTGTACAGCCATTTACCCGATACCTTTCTGGTAAAAGAATGACAAATGTCTTGCCTATTTTAATGGTGGCTGCAAGGCTTGAATTAACCGTAAAGACTATGGTCCAGAATCTTAACCTTTAGATGTGGCTGTTATTAGTAAATCAGATAGACTGAAATAAAAGCTGCTGCATATTCTGTTTCCTACACTATGTACCCAGCAAGGGTTATTGGTTTGAAATGCAGGGGGAAAACCGTACTGAAGAACACGGAAGAGCAAGTTTGCAAGTTTGTATCAATAAGAAAATCAGGTGATTGCTGTTCCATAGAACTGAGATTCCACAGCAAAGTTTGGCTATTTTGGTGCTACTTGCTACTATCACTGTTAAATTACTATTATAATTTAAGATTTACAGTGTGGTGGTATGCCTGAGGCCTCAGGAGCAGAGACAGGACCCAAATCTGATAGATATCCCCCAAACACATAGATAAACACAGTTTCTACTCCAAAGTCACCATGATTTGTTTTAGCATCTTTAGTGTCTTCATTAAAACCTGAGTACTGTTTGGCACCATACCATTTTCAAACAGAATAATAAAGTTATATACCAATGAAGTAAGATAATTTCAAGCACTATTACAGTTTAATCAGATACATATATCATATCTGTAAAGGGAATGTGAGTTCCTCACAGATAACTCATAAAAATGCTTTGGGAAAGCTTGTGAGATTTTAAAATTCCCTAGTCCAGGCTGGGCTGACCAGCATAGCCCCTGGCTCACAGGATGGTTCATAGGATAGGCACTATGACTGCAATTAAATTTATCCAAAAGATCATCTTCATACCATGGTGCTCAAGTTTAACGTAGCTTCCCAGACAAAGCAGTTCTTCAAGATATTGCAGAGGGGAACTCAGATATTCTCGACTTGGTTATCATAGACAAGAAATTCAGCACAAACGGCTGAATTCTCTAGGGGTTCGTTGGAAGAAGCATCTCCCAAATAGCTGAAAAAACTGAGGCAAGGATAGAAATAGTCTAAAGAGATTTGAGTAGGATTTATTTTGGTTTGGTGACTTAGAAATATCCTGACAGAAAATGAGTCTCTGTATATGTAAATAATTAACCTTGTGGATTTTTAAATTATGCTTTTTCTCTCTGTCTGAAATAAACTATTCAGGAGATCATTATTTTGAGTTTCATTGGTCCTGAAAATGATGCATATTTTGAGGGAGGAAAAGGCATCCTTAGAACTTGTAGGTATGAAATCTGTTTTAGTGAAGTGAAGGAACAAGCAAATAGACAATTGTTTACAAAGAGATGAAATAATAGCTATTGTGTCCTAAACAAAACCTGTATGATACAGCTGAGTGGAGGGCAAGGTAGGCAAAGAGCTAGAAAGCACACAGCTAAAGAAATTTGTTTGAAAGAAGCAAGAAGCACAGGAAAATGCTAGGAGTCTGAAGCAGATCTCTGAGCGCAGTGGCTAGATGTATACTAGTTAATGTATAGATTGATCTGGCCCTGAGACTGATTTGGGCATGGCACAGTTTGCATTCATACTGCTAAATTCTCTTACCCTCCCAAAATATGGTGGCTTCCTGCTGGAAATGGTCCCTGGATCATGCTATCTCCTCAACTGTGTCTCAACATTGTCTGGGATAGTGCTTGTTGGCACAACCAAAACTACAGAGATGAAACTAACAACATAGTGACATGAACCACTGCAGGCCCGTGCTTTGGTCTTGCTGAGTTTACTAGCGCAGACATAACTGGTTGTCACAGATAAAGTCTGTGGCCTCCAGAAGAATAAAGATGGTTCTTCTGGAATTGGTGCTGGCCATAAAACATGCTTTGAACTTAGACAAGTGGTTTGTAGTTTGATTCCTCAGTGTTCAAGGAAAGAAGGCCTTTGTACATCAGTGCTAATAAACAGGACTGAACTAAAGAAACAATTGAGTGTCCCCAGTTTCCTTTTGTTACTGAAGAACCCAGAAGACAACTTTTCATTAGTTATACTGGGACAAGGGCATAATGCAGAACTGTATGTATGGTTGGACAGGAGCCATGCCGAAGTGCTGTATTCTGCGATCAGACGTCTGTGTACACAGTACCAAACTGCAGCATTTTTCTGACTTTTTGTAATGAAATTTCACATATAATTGCTGCTCATTAGCTTGTTGACAGCATTATTTTTCCAGATTTCTGTTCCCACTGAATATTTTGTGTCTCTGACTCTTTTCCCTGAAAAGTGCTAGCATGTATTTATCAAAGTCACTCATTTTTTTGTTAGTCTCTGTAGGTCTTGTGCATCACTTCTCTGTGCTAACAAGTATTTCCTAATGTGAAATAGTCATGAATTTATCAACATGCTGTTTTCTTTCCCTTCAAGGGCATTAATGAAGATATTTAATGACACTGAAGTTAATATGACCCTTGCAATGTGTCACTAAAAAACAAAATGGATATGTCATCATTCCAAAGGACCTCCAAATGGATATGTCATCATTTACCATTTTCTTTTTAGTTGCCCAAAAAATCATATTCTGTTGCACAGTTTTGGTTCAAGAAGCATTAAGGAAAATCTAAACTATTTTTGTATTTCTGCATATTTGTATATTTGCATTTCTTTCTCCTGTAGCAGGTCCAGATTTGTACATCTACTCTTTGAAGGTGCATCACTGAAAAATTGTTTTGTCTGTCCTGAAAACCAGGTTAATCATAGTGAGAAATTCTACATTCATTATACAAAGATTGGTATAATCTTTTCTTTAAGAATATTTCTAGATATTCTTTATAACGCCTTCATCTCTTTTGTACATTAAAGTCAGTTGTCAGATTGTATTTTTGTATAATGTTCACTGAAATCTGTTTAAATCCATTCTTGTCTTTTAATAAAAAAGTATCACCTTGCCAGCAATATAAGCAAAACAAATCACTTATCCTATCATGACGTAGGACATCCGTGTCTCTAGCAAAGCAGAAAACTGGACCAGATTCTGCTGCCCTCGTGTTGGTTAAACAAAATCTAAACCTGGCACCTACTGATTTCTCTGAAGTTAGGAATGGAAGAAAGTTCTCCTTGGTTCATATATAAATGGTAGAAGCCAACCCATTAATTTTAAGTGGGACTGCTGAGCTGTCTAGGACCCTTGGAAGGATCTAAGAAAGTAAATGTCCAACTGAGGCCAGTATTTCTGTCTTTGTGGGAGGATCCATGAGTTTTGAGACAAAATCTCTGCACATTCAATGCTGTGCAAGCCACTTAGAACAGTTTGTCATACTATCCCATAAGGATATTTCTTATTTGGGCAGAGGGTGGAAGTCACATTAAGCAATAGCATGTACTCACTTCATATCAGACTAAGATGTATTAATATAGAGTAAACTCAGACTAAGAATAAAGTATGATAATGTTCAACTTCACTGTTTTTTGTATTGAGGAAAACCTTTCTATGGGAAAAGTCACATTTATGTTAGTAAGGCTTTTGTAGAGGTACAGACCCAGAGCCCACTCAAGGCCATTAGAATGTTACCACTGATTTACCAGTTTTGGTTTTCACAGGGCAAGACACCACCCAGTGTGAAGATGTGTGGTAGAATCCAGCTTTACTATCACACTAACATTTTTGTCTAAAATCTGTAAGAGTAACTGTTCAAAAAACACACTAGTGTAAACTATTCACACCCACTCCAAGGCACTACTTCTGAATGGTCACAAATAGCCAGGTAAGCAACCTTTGCACATGGTTAGCCAAATATCTGCTTAAGTGTAGCCATGATCTCTGAAAAGTCTATCAATATATGTCTTTTTTTTTGTTTTTATTTAAAATATGTTAATACCATATACTCTGAATTTAAATGTTCTATACAAGCATTGCATTGTCCTTCAGTTTCTGCCCTCATACATGTGTGGAACAAATTTAAATTGATCAGTTTCATGAATGACATGGTATCTTAGGGTTCATTGCTTGAGAACACTGAATTATCTTCACAAAGGAAATTGCTCTTCTGATCTGCCATACTGTTACAAAAATGATTGAAACCCTTCTGTCCGTCCTTCCTTCTGTCCTTCCTTCCCTTCTTCTGTCCTTCCTTCTTTCTCCCCTCTCCTCCCTCCTTCCTACCTTTCATCCCTCCTCTTCTCTTTCTTTCATTCGTTTGTTATTTTTCTCCAATTTTTTGTTTCTCAATTGTGTGTTAGTTTTGCTTTTTATTTAATGGGAACTTCCACACAGATTCCATATAACTGTATAAAAAAGTATTTATGAATTGAGACATCTAACATCTCTGTATATTATTTTAATCTTAAACTTGGTTTGGCTGACTGCTACAAAAACTCCTACTGCAGCTTTTCTGGCACCATGTGTTATAGCTGCAGGAACTGACTGCTGATAGTGAAAGTGGCAACAGCAATCTCTGTAACTACCAAGGTGAAAGTGTTGCAAAAATTTCATGCTTTAATCGTCAATTACAGGCTAATGAAATCTTATCTCCAGATACGTGAGTCATGTTGTAAAGCTCACATGTACCAAGCTTTGTCACTAATTACCATTTCACTATTTTACATAATTGCACTGAATAGTATAGGCTGGGTCTACCAGAAGTGGTTAAATGGCTTAGTATCCCTTGGCATAATTTGCATCATAGGTTCTTGCTTCCTTAGTGCTTGCAGGCCCAACACTGTCTACTGCAGCTGTGGTAGTAAGTAGGAATGGGCATTTCTTTAAGGTACACAATGTGCTAAAATGACTGAATGTGTATATTTACTCCTGTGGTTTTTGTGAACTGGATGTGGGTACTGTGTTGTTGCACTTTAAAACAAACTACTCAAATTTTAATTCTTAGGCTATATGATTGCATGCTGCGTAGTCTTTTGGTTTCAGAAGTGTTTCATTCACAGTCATTTCCCCAGCAATTTGCAAACTGTTTAGCAACTCTCTCATTTTCTTATTGGTTGTTGTTGATCTTCTGAAAAGAGCTTATGAAGAGATCAAGAGTTGCCTAAGAACATCTGTGGCCAGAGAGGCAGGTATGTATTAACTATAGTGGTGAAACCCAGGCTATCTCTCTTTTAAAACTAAGGACCATTTGTGAGGTGCTCCTCCGCTTACAGCTTGCCATTGAAAACCCCTGTGATTGAGCATCTTTTAGGTTTAGAGCATATCCTTCCAAACTGGCCTGGAGCAGGACCAGGATGATCTTTATCTGGTATGAAGAATTCCTTGCGGAGTCAGCTTAACTTGCTGAAATTATTCATGTTGTCATGTGCCAGTCGTATGATATGAATATTGTCAAGAGTGAAAATGAGATTTCCTATACAAAATTACTGCCATCTGAAGACAGAGCTCTGTTCCCCTTGTTACACAAATGCCAGGTAAGTGATCCAAATGTCAATAATACTGACTCACTCAAAGCAAGCATAGTTTATCCCTTTGTAGATTATGCACACAAGACATGGGATGGGATGAGACAGACCACTGTATAATTGTTTTGTAAGAATTCTTCTTCTTCTATCCAAGGTCTGAACTCTATAATGTCTGATAGCTTTACAGACTATAGTTCACCAATGTGCCAGGGAGGTAAGGAAGTGTTTTCTCTCAAAACTTGAAAACTAAAACAGATGTGGCTGATTTTCAGGTTTAAAAATAGCAACCAGGAATTTCACTCTCACAGGCTTTGATACAAAAAAGATACCATTTATGCCAGTGAATGTATCTGCTAAAATATTTGCCAGATCACATAGCAGTTGTAAGAGATGCCAGAAGATGAATTAATAGCTGTTATATTACAATACAGGAAATCTGGTCATACCAGGTCAGTCGAAAGGTACATCTAGCCCATTCTTTCCTCTTCAGTGACTACAAATGTTTGTCTTGGGAAAAGTTCCCCAAGGATATTCTCCTCGGGATATTCTCTCATTGTTCAGCAATTTGATACTCAGGGGCTTCTAAAGGCAAAAGTGCGGGGATTTTGTGTATGTGTGTGCGTTGATCATCCCTGGCAGATTTTTTTTCCCATTAATTTTCCAATTTTATTTTGAACCACCACATAATTTTTTAACATCCATTAAAGGGTCAAAGGAGATGCAAAACTTAAGCGTGCACTGCATGAAGAATTGTCTCCTTTTGGTTGTCGGATTGCCTAGTTTTTGTATTGGAAGGGACACAGAACCTGACCACAGTCTGACTTTCTACGACTACTCTGCGTTTACAGATCACCATCATGTTCTCCCTTCATTTATCTCCTTTTCATGCTGAAAGATTCTAGGTTATTGAATCATTCTTCTATATACCAAACATCTATACTAAGCATCTTCTTTCTCAGAATGTGCTCTTTCTGTTCCATGTTATGAACAGTGATTTTTCTTCCTTTTTAATTTCTGCTTCTTGCAAAGGGCATCATTTAGGCCAAAGTAGCATCATAAAATGTACTAGAGGATGTAACATAGTATTATATAGTACAGAAGACTCTATTAGTATGACCAGCTACATTAGACCAGTGCTGTATTAATGCACTAATGTGATATGAAAGTAATGCTCATACTATATCAGTAATAACAAATGCAAGTGAACATTAACAGTATGATGCACAATTATTGATGTCATAAACTGTTGACTTTTCATGAGTATAGCAAAATTGTTATAAGCTGCTCAGCTTACCTTCAGCTTCAGCTGCTGGATGGCCATTTTTTCAAGAAGCACAACATGCAAAAACAAATGCGAAGTACCCCTATTTACATGAAGATTGCCAGGGATTGCTCCTGTAAGATGACTCTAGTGTTCCATATTTTAAAAAAATAGCTTGGATATTCTTGATTGCGCCATCTACAGGACTTGAAATAGGTGTCTCATTTTTCTCATTACACTTTTTGCGAAGAGGCTAGCTGAAGGCAGCAACTCTGAGAAAAGCTTAGCCAGAAGGTGTATTATAGAGGAATAGTTGTGGTTTTTAAAGTTGGATCAAACCTTCTGCTCAGAAACACAACCTCACTGATCTCCTTTGGGGCTATCAGGAGTCTCCCAGCCACATCTCCTTTCCTGTACAGAATATTTTTGTCTTGCCAGTTCCATGAAAACCTCCGGAAGTCCTAGATACCTGGCTACTCCACCTGTTCTGTTGATCTGTTGATATTAAGCCCAATGTACCCAGGGCATAACATGCATATGTCTTGTTTCCTAGAGGGAACGGATTCATTACCTATACGTGCAGCAAAAGTGCTCGTATTTCCCAGGCAGTAAAAGAAATCCCCAGCTGTGTTAGCATACGGCTGAAGCAGTGTGTCCATACAAACTCTAATATTTGAAAGACAATGTAGATTAATGGATGGACTGAACACCAGACTAATATTCATCTTACTTAATGTGAAGTGTCTAGAAGGGCAGTATCCACTCCTCAGCTAATCACATTTGAATTTTCTCATATTCAGTGGAGATCTAGTCAGTGCAGTCCATGGGGTTTATAGTTATCTGACCAAATGTGTGCATATACTTTAAGATGAACTGAATTATACTGCACACTACATGGACTGTGTAGCTCTCCACTGACTATAGAGGGAGCCTGGAAAGATGAACTCGGGAATAGACTGTCTATAACCATGTTTAGTCAGAAGCACTGCACTTTCAGAAGTATCAGTTTTGAGAGAAAGTTCTGTCTTTTCCCACTTCCTCAGTAAGTGACATAGGATATGTCATTCTCTTTATCTTTTCCCATCCTCTCATCCTTTATCCAGCTTGGTTTACAGAGTATAAATGCTGTGGGAGGGGGGTCTCTTCATTGTTTGTGTCTGGTTCTTAATGAAAAGATGGCTTTGTGTCTTAGTTTTGGACCAGGGTGCTGGACACCTGAGTTTTGATGTACTGTACCACTTTATTCTATAGGGTCTTGATTATTTTTCTGTAGGGTCACTTAATTTTTAAGGAGCACTTGCTTCAACAGGTGAGCCATAGACACATGATAGAAGTCATCAAAGATCATTGAAATGCTATGGTATATGAGTACTTAAGCAAAGTAAAAAAAAGCAATGGTATTTGAAGCACAGTGAATATCTCACAGAAAACAAAACAAAACAAAACAAAAACCCTACCCAAGTTCTTTTTCTATTAACAAATTTGAAGGAGAAGCTTAGAGTTTTCACAAAGGAGCTTGATACTGAGAATTAACACTGACGATTCTAGAAATAATTTTAATTATACAGATCAGTGTCTAAAGTTTGTTATGAATTTTCAGTGTTTGAGATTGAGACTGTAGTCATTTTATATGAATGCAAGAATGAATGCGTGGTGGCTTTTCTTTATGGAGTGAATGTAACTTCTAAACTCAAGTTTCTGACATAAATTCTTGTGTTTTAAAAATGTAATTTCTTTAATATTTCTTAATATCCTTGCCTGTCAAACCATTCTTTTGAATATTCATGGAAACAAAATACAAAAAATGCATGAACTCATTGAAAATGAATGTCTTTAAACTTCAAATGAATTTTAAAAGCAATATTTTGCAATATTTGCTTTGAACTAAAATCCTTGAGATGAAGCAATTAAAAAAAAAATCACCTACCACCTACATGCTTAAATTTAGTAACTGGCTCCCCAGAGGCATGGAATACCCCACAGCTTCCAAAGAAGACAGGGAGAGCTGGTAGAATTTTATCATAAACCAAAAATGAATCAAATAATTTATTTAGGTGTTTCACTAGAAACACAGTAGTACAGTTTTTATGCTGATTCCTGAACATTAGACCAGCTCTTTAAAATGGTTTGACCTTTTCCAAGCAAGGAAACTTGTATCACTCATAGTCTCAGAGAACGATGGATTTTGTAGTGTAGATTTAGCTGAACATTAGCTTGGCTGAGTGTCTAGTTTTGTTATTACTGCTGTAAATGACCTCAAGGCATGGCAAAAGGGCCAGGAAAGGCTGAATTGAATGTTAATGTGATGATGAGAATGCTTAGTTTTTCAGCGTGGCATTTCAAGTTTCAGGATGAAAGCAGAAGCCTTTTCTTAATTGATATGGCAGGTCTCTGAGGTGGGAATTAGACTCTGCTGCTTCACCTATGCTGGTGTGTTCATGTGCATTGTTACATGTGCTAACAGCAAACAAAAGAGTTTTCCTGGTGAAGACTGAAGTGCAGTAAAGGGTTGCTGCACTAAACTACAGTCTTCCTACCAGTAGATTCTGTTTTCTTCTTTTGCTCTAATAAATACATAACGGAAAAGTAAGGGAAGTGGGAATTTACCTGCAATGGTATGATATCTTAAACTTCCTTGAATTTCATGAAATGGATGGTCTTGATATGTTCAGAAGAAGCTAGGAAGAGTAATTGTTTCCTTGGTCTACTGATGATGGGTAGTTTCAGGCTTTATATTATATTCCGTGGCTGAAAAAGTAGTGCAGTGTTTTGATTTGATTAAATGTGAGAGCTGGTAGATTAATTCATGTTATGGCTGAGAGTGGAGCTAATTATTGTACTACTGTGATTAACTGGATATTTTAACATGTACCTGAGGCCATGTTCTGCTCTCAGTTACACATTTGCTTTATCTGCATATACAGTGCTAATCATTTTAAGTTAAATTATAATTTTCAGCTAGTTTGGCTAACCCAATATGAAAAAACTCTGTTTAAATTATTTTTTTTTAGGCCAGGCTTACAAAGTTTTAGCCTAAATCAGTTTGGAACAGGGTTAATCTAAGTCAAAATACGAAATTCTTGAAACAAGGCTCCAAATGCATGATTTTAACTGGACAGATTTAATGAAATTGGGGGCTGTGTGTGCATAAAAATGTGCCATAGATCCACCTCACCTGCCCCTGCCTATCACCCACTTATCTGGGTCTACCTGGAAGTGAGAACACCCTGAGCTACATCTTAGCAAAATACGTGATGTGATTTTTGTGTCTTCCCTGCAAGCTGCAACCCCATCATTTTAGATATATTGGGTCTTAAGCAGCAGTTAAACCACTGACTGTTGGAAGCTTTTATTGAAGGAAGTAAAACATATTTTACACTGTTGTGTCTTTCCATAGCATCACTGTTGGCCACTGATGGAAACAGGATGTTGGGCTAGTTGAACTTATGATTTGACATGATATGGCCATTCTTATGTCCTAAATACAAAAGACAACCCTTGTGCTTCAGTTCTCCGTCCACAGGAGAGTGTGTAGGAAGCTTATTCTTCTTGAAATGAACCATCCCTTTACTAAATTGTCTAAGTTTGGATCCAGCTCAAATGGGATGGAAACACTGGGGAACACAATTCATGAAGAGAGGCAGTGGTAGGTTCAACCTGAAAGAACTCTAGAAGACGTACCAAGGAATTGGTGGTTACTTACTACAGAGCTGACGACGGCAATGGTGGGAGGAGACCCTTTTGGGGAGAGATGTCATTTCTTACATTACATTGGGTGGAACCACGTGGCTGTCTTCAGGGAGCTGCTACATCCTTCCCTGTGAGCTCTTGCAGCCGGAATGAAGGGGGACATCAAAGGAGCTTGCAGCGGAGCTTTAACAGACACTTGACAGCAACTGCACCCCCAGGTTGAATCCCAGAGCTTGTGTGGGTGAAAGTTACAGTGACAAAAGGGATGCAGGAAACAATAGCATGTGCTGATAAATAATGGTTTTAATGCACAGTGTATTAGTCACGTCACAAACTGAAGTAACCCTGAGGATATGGAGGGAGTTCACGAACTGTAAGTTGCAGTCTAGTGTCTAAGAAGAGGAGCCTGTTTTCTTTTCTGGGACATTAGAGAAACACACTGAACTGTGAAAAAAAGGAAAAAAAAAAAAAGAAGACATACAGAAGAAGAGGAAAAATGATAAAATAAAGAGAAAAAGCAAAACATCTTTTTGCATACCCACGCAGCCAACTCTCAGAGCTTTCTGAAGCTGCTTTATTGTGAAAAACATGCTTGATACACTGGTAGTGGGCATACAAACAATTAGATGTTAATTACYTTTAAGGGTCTTTAAAATTTTGGTTGCCAGAAAATATTGCCAGTTTTGAGATTTTTTTCTTGCAGGGCACATGGACACCCAAGCTAACTCTATACTATCAAATTAAACAGTGCCAGGTCCCAGGCCTGGGCACTGGGACTTGCTAATACCTACTCTGAAATCAGTTGAAGAGTTTCTGGCACAGTTTGGCAGTGGTCAAACCCAGAAAATGGTTTGGGAGTTAGCAGAGGTCAGGGACCACCGACACTGCAGTACCTGACTGCAAGGAGCAGGGCTACATGGCCCAAAGCGACGCTGTAATCCTGTGCTCCGGTCCTTCCCATCGTGTGATCCTTGTGACCTCAGAAAACCAAAATGTCTGCAGTTGTCTTTTTGGAGTGCTTATAACTCCATAAAGCGCATAGGGATGGCTTCAACTCAAATTTGCTAGATTTAACTCAGGACTGAAGCAAGTATTTTGCTGAACCAGAACATCAGTATAGCTGAGTTCCAGCTATCTCTAAAGATTTAAGTTTGCCTCCTGGAAGAGAATCATATACTCAAGCAGGCCAAAGTATTCAGAGCAATAAAGAAGAAAAATAAACAAACAAGACAGTGCCTTATTGTTGTAGGTTAAACTATGACAATATTAGAAAAATATGCTTTAATATGTGTGTTGTGATGCCATTCCAATATAGTATGGAAAATGAAAAGTAAAAAGTGTTCATGCTACTGTATATATAGTTGATTGTATTTGGAAATTTTCCCATTTTACAGTCTAATAACTGTTTCATTTAATATATCTCAAAAATACATACATATGTTCCAAGAAAAAAACTACACTCCAGCTCAAAAATTACAGGTGTGATGGTTGTATATACAGACGACAGATTTATAATGGATTTCTGGCCTGTACACATCATTGATTTCAGTTGCTCCATGCTTCCTCTGAATTTTGATATTGTTGAAACAAACGCATCTTCTGTTTGTGAACCATACACAGTGTGTTTTTCTGCCCAGATGTTTTTGTGACACTGTTCACAAGGCAATGTTATATCTCTGGTTAAATAGCCAGAATGTCATTGGTTGCACAGGGGAGTTACTGTGGAATCTGTTCTAGCCTCTGGCTTATTGCTTCATCCATCTTTAAGTTTAATTCAAGTTATCCATCTGATGCAAATGGCTCCAAGTTATCTGTTCTGTAAATGCCAGATGCTGTCATCTGAGTCCAAACCTTTGCTTAATGCTATGAAAGATAGCTGTATTTTGCCTGCTACTGTTATTTAAATGAGCTGAACATGTTTTGCTGATCACTTGACTGAAACTAAAGCATTGAGAGTATGTGTGCTTTGTTGTCAGCTACTAGTGAAAGATCAAAGAGATGGTACTGAGCACTGTCACAGATTCTAATTAATTGGCACTTATTTGCTTATGTCTCAAGTTAGCACATAAGGAGCCCCCTAAATCTGAAATAATTGGTATCTTGTTATATTTTTAAAATAATGTCATATTTTATTTTCTCTTCTTTGTATGCACAAGCAATTATGTTTTTTAAGAATATTAATATTGGGTTAAAATCTTCTAATCTAATAAAAAACATTCCTGATCTTAAGGAATCACCTGCAAATGGGATGTGAACAAATTTTATGATTGCAATACCTGTAATGGAAATATTCCACAGTAGCCATTTTTCTATAAAATGTGTGACATTCAATCTGATGCTGCAAATAGTACATTCTAAACACAAATGCAGCACCTCTCCGTTGCTTCTGATGAATCAAAAGTCCCTTGTCAAGGTTTCCAGAGGAGCAAGAGGAGCCCAGCCTCAAAAACTCAATATAAATCTATAGACTTCCCTTCAAAACTTTTTTTAAAATACCAGATTTAGTCATTAATGATCAAAATAATTCACGATTTGATGGCTAATCAGTCGTCAAAAAGAAATGAATCTGACCTTTGTCTTTTAACACTAATGGATGGGTATTGCAATAATATACAGAAAATACTACCACAGTTGACACTCACTGTTGTCTACACAGGTTTCTTATAAATCAAACCAAGGCTTAATGGGCCAAAAGATAGAACTCTAATTTCACCTTTGGTGTGAGGGCAGCTGAAGCAAGTTATTGATATCATTATGAAAGCCTGAATAGCTATTGAGGGCTGTCAGATGGTTTTTATTTGAGGTTTAGTTTTTGTGGATTTTGGTTGTGCATGGGAAGGAAACAACTTCTGATTAAGTTTTGTGTGAAAACTGTTTTATTAAAGTCAAATTAAATGTCTTTGATCACTTGTCAGGAAATAAGGTAAGTGTGAAAACAGAGGTATCTAAAACTGCTAGATTCCTCTATAAGAATACTTTCTCTGTGTGTGTGTAGAGTCCCTCTTATTTTCAAACTCTTTAGATACATAATTTCAAATATAAAAAGATGTTTGTTTCATTGGGTTAGGTGTCTTGGCTGAGCATTTAAACCACAGGAACAAAAGAGAAACAACAGAATAAGTTCTGACTTATTTCCTATTGATCTACTTAAGTATAACAGAAGGTATCCATATTTCAGGCCAGAGTCTGTGTTTGTAAAACCCAAATAGAACAGAACAAAAAAAGTAGTCCCCACAAAGCTTTTCAGATTGTGAAAAGATTTTTACATACCATTTCAACATAGAAGAGCTATTGACCACAGACTTCATACAATCATTTACCTAGATCATGCCTAACCCGGAGTATTGATGATAGGGACCAAAACCTTGAACTTGATTTGGTGGAATAAAAGTAGAGGACATGTCTAATGAGCTTGTGGCAGCCTGTGGTAGGGAGGGGTGCAATGCAGGAGTCCATGAAACCTAGACTTTGTTCAGAGTTGATAGCTTCATGCCAGTTGTGCTGCTATTTTCCAGGTATATAACGATAGCTTTGGGTTGAGATTCTATCCTAAACAACTGATAGAAGAAAGTATTTTTCATAGGTGTAATATGAGAACTTATTGCAAGTGAAGATACAAGGAACCTTTCTAAGTGCTGACTAGGTTTATGAACTGTGAATATGTACCTTTAACCATAGAAAATTCCACTGTGGCAGTGAACACTTTAAAAGTCTCCTCACCATGAGGATAACTGCCTGAATTCTCCTTAATCAGCTTGAAACATCCATGAACTCTTTTAGCCTTGGTGGTAATAGCATAGTTACATATCAAAAAGAATAATTGGAGAAATATGTCATTTGCTTATTGTTAACACTTGAATTGGTATCAGCTTTTGATTTTACTTTGTGGCTGCCTGTAGATAAGACTGAGAAAAAGTTTCATATTTTGGGGACTCCTTTTACCTTATACTCTTTGGGACAACAGAGAGCTTTCTGAGTCTTTGAAGGTCAACACATTCAAGGTATTTGTAGGGCAGAATGGGGAGAAAACTGCCTGGAGTATCAACAGGGGATATTCTCATGTCTGTCATGTTACGGATGAGGTTCCTGTTTCTGTCCCAAATTATGAAATAAGCAACCTTTCTTTGTAAAGAACAAATTAAATATATGATCATATAAATATATTATGTATATATACATTGTTTATTTAAATTTGGGTTATTATTAATAGGTGCAATGCCATAAAGTATAGGTATAATTATAGCAGGAAATAATCTGCCGTGCACTTTGAGTCTAAAGAAGTACATCTTTCGCTATAAAGAAGGTGGAATGTACGTGTGCTGCCGTGTGCCTCGTAGGTCTGTCACAGCTGGGCCTGTTGCAAGAACTGCAATACTTGCACCAGGCTGCTGCAGATCACTCTGAGAAACTACAAAAAGCCTAGGCTGGCTACTTTTTTTTTTTTTTTGTCTTCATGGACAGACAGTGTAATTTCAGCTGTGTCTTTGTGGTGTCCACACTATCTTCCCCCTTTTAAGTTTGATTTACTCCTTGCAGACTCAGTCCCAGAGGATAAGAAGGACTGGTCAAAGGATTAATACTTTTCTTTGTAAATCTTGGAATCATGTTTAATATTCTTAATCAAATGTTTACTTAAATGATGTCTTCAGCTTCTTCTGCTTGAGATTTTAAGTAGCTAAAGAAGAAACCTCAGAACAAACCTTGTTCCAAATCAAGTTTCTGTTACGCGCCACACAGGCAAATGTGGGACTCAGGATGGTGCAGCACCGCTTGCTCTTCTTCTTTAAGATGAATATCCTACCCCAGCATTGAGGAGCAACATTAGAGATGTACAGAGAAAGTAAGCAGTGAGCAATATCCACTGGGAAACTGGGGAAATATTGGTTCCATGCAGTGGTTGTCACATCTTTTTAAACATGCTCATTAATGGGTGGATCTTTTGCTGAAAGCATGCATACTTAATTTATTCAAAGAAGTTGAGTGTATGTCACCCTCACAGGCCTATTTCTCTAGGACAGTGCTTCACATTTACAGTGTTATATCTACTAAGAACACAATGAGAGAAAGTAACTGTAACTCATAGCACAAAGCACTTAAAATACAATGTGATCTGTAGGTGATTGATATAAATTGATATGTAAGAAAATATCAGCGGTATAATTTAGATCTGAAGAAAATGAAGCTGTCATCAGTATTTGGATATATATTCTTAGATTAAACATTTTCTACTGTGACACTTAGTTCCATATTCTTTTCTTCCACCCTGTTTTATGGGCAAATGTGTTATTTGGAGAACAGCATGTGGAAACACTATGGAAATAGCAATTCTGTGAAATACCATTTGAGAACTGAGACACACTTTTAAACAAGGAATGGAATTCAGGTCAAGCATCACAAATGAAATGGTTATTGTAAAAGCAGTGAGAGCTAGCCATCTGCCACTGCAGCACTCAAAAGGGCTGAGATGCAGGGTCTCCACAAAGATATTCCTATTGCAATATCAGTTAAGGCCCACAGCAGTCTCAGCTACAGACACTTTTACAGCAAGAGATTTTCTAAAGTGACAAGTATATTACACGGTTGAAAAATGCTGCTCTTGGGTCCATATAGTAAGTCCAGCAAGGAAAGGAACAACCTTTTGGTCATTTTAAAAGAGGCAGTTTGTGTCCCTTGAGGAACTGATCCTGAATTATTTACTCAGAGGCTGATTATAGCTCCTTTTTTGGCACGAATAAGATGTTCTGTGTGTTGGTGCCATGCTGAAGATTTAAATGTCCCACACATTTGATCCAGGCTAGGGCTGTGGCAACTACTGCACAGCTGATGACAACAAAGGCTGGTTTCAAGCTCATTGTCATCACCATGGTGTTACACCAGATGAATGGGTGGCATTGATTCTGATTGGCATATTCATTCACATGCATTCAAAGCTCATGAATTTTACTTAACACGTCCCTTTGCTTATTGGCTGGGATTTAATTGGAGTGATGTATTGCAGCACTGCTAGATGAAGTGGAACAGTTTCTTTTTTTTTCTTTTCTTTTTTTCCCCTTTTTTTTCTTCTTTTTTAGTTCCCTTTCTTCCAAACCTCCCAACTAGAGACACCATGACATTATTTTTTACAATCGCCAAGGCATTTCCGTGTATGGAACCTAATTCTTGGCTTTGTATTGAAGTTTGCATTTAATATTTGGAGACAGAAAAATAAATAGACATAGGGGAAACCCACACAGATTTAAGTGTTGACTTTTGTTACTATGTTCACAAATTGTTTATTTAGTATTTTCTTTACATACCAAGAAAGCAAGAGGTCTTTTTGTGTTTGTTTCTATGATTTTTTTCCAATACTCCCATATTTTTCCCATATCTTTTTCAGCTAGCTGAAAGGAAGAATCCTGATCTATCAGCTAGCAGATTGTTGGTAGCTTTCCAAAGAGTGAATAAATATGAGATTATATGTATACATCTGACAGATATACTTTTCTGTATATGTGAATATATTTATGTATTGTTGCTGGGTATTTCTCAGAAGTGTTCAGAAAGAATCAAATTCTAGAAAAAGTTTAGAAAAAAATTTTTTTCATTGAATAGATGTCTATGTTGAATTTTTTTAATCATTGCCATTTTTAGCCTGGAAATCAAAAACTTTCATCTGAAAATCAAATATTTCTGTCTGCAAACTCAAAATGAAATATTTGGTTTGGGCTCAGATCAATCCAGGTCAAGATATTTTAGTTTGTTGAACAGGATCAAAGTGTTTCATTTCAAGGCAGTTCAGTATAACTGTGAAATATATTGGGAGAAGCTAACTGTAACCTAGGGTCAACATAAGGAATGTCCTTTGGGGGCAATTAATAGCGTCTGTGTTAGGTTCATGATTGGAACTGCCTCTGGAGTTCTTGAGGCTTTCTCCATTGTTTCTAGAGTTCAGGCAGACTAGTCTTCCTGGGCAAAAGTTATCACTGTAAATAACTTCTGTTAGTTTTGTGTCTACATCAGCTCCTCAGTAATGTAGATTTGGTATTTCTTCCCTTCTCAAGCTCCTTTCCATCCATTTTCCTTGAGAAAATCACCCCAGCCAGTGTATAATCCCATAACACATTATAGTCATCTCTCTTGCTGACTATAGAAGTCACACGCAAGTCATTTCATGAAAATTATAAGATGGATCCACAGACATGATATGTAATAATGTTTACAAATTACTGTTGAAAATTATACATGCGCTAAATGCTGTGAATATATGCCAATTCCATCTATATACTTAGTATTATTGCTAGCATATACAGTTAGTTAAACCAAAATCAGATGAAAAATTTTAACTAACATAGATATAAAGCTATAAATATGTCAGATAAGGCCTAAAGGTAATTTAAACATTAAATGAACAAAACAATAATGTGGATCTGTATTGTCTTAGTTGAATAGAGTAAATATATAACACTTTCTACATGCTTAGTCAAAGAAGTAAAACAATTTATGAAGAATAAAACTGTGTATCAAGCACACTTAAGTATGGTTTTATATATGATTAGATGTTGCACCTGGTGTGGTCATTCCAAAATTAAATGGCATCCAGTGCTTGTTGTCTTCAGAAAACTGCAAGACCATACAGTTCTGACTACTCTCTGTTGTTGCCAGATACCTAATACATTGGTGTGCTCAATAATGTAATATAGCTATTAAAACATAGACCACACCATGCCACAGTCTGAACATCTCTGAGGCAGAAGCCAGGCAAGCCACAGATAATCTAAATCAGAAATGTTTTTCTCAGATTATTTCCATATTTCTTTCTTATTGTTTCACGAGTCATGACATTTCCTGATTTGTTGCTTTTCATGTATTGAATCAAACACCGCTGTTTGGAGGTAATAAAATTGAGATTATGAACATCTGCCTATCTGTAAATGGTTCTTTTGGTTTATATGGCTTGAGTTGTGGATAGAATTGTACATACAGTATTGATACACAAGTGGAGAATAAATATCACTAGCTTTTAAAGAAATGCATGCGTACACCTGGGTAGTGGTAAAATGGAAAAAAAGAACTCTGATATTTGATATCTCTGAGTGAACAGTCCTTGATTAATCTGACAAAGGAAATGTCTGAAGACTATTGGACTTTCCTTTCTACTGTTTCAAGTAGCATTACACGGCATGAACTGCGTTCATGTGGAGACATCCTAAGCCATGTTGGATGGACTAACACTGTGATTGAGGCTTCACAGTCATCTTTTCCTGGAAGATTTTAAGAAAAATCAGACCTGGCTGACGCTTCAGACCATTGATAAGAACATAGCTGAAACTATTGGAAACTAATGGGAGTCTTTTTATTTACTTTACAGTTTAGGATTAAGATTTCTGTGAGCTAAATGAGTCTACAGTGGGATGTAAATATGATACCAGAATGTAAAAAAACCTCCCCCCCCCCCCAAGAACAAGAGATATAGGGTTTTCTGGCTGCTAAAATCTTCATTTTCTTGGTCAATTATTTATTTCAAAATAAGATGAAACAGAAATAGATTTATTTCTTTTGAGAAGACACCTAAAAACTAAAACAATACTATTAATTGAAAGTATAGATACAGGTAGTCTAAATCTGTGTTGTGTTTTATGTAAGTCACAGTAGCTAGAAAGCATATCTCAGGTTCCAGCCATGGTCATTCAAAGCAAATCACTGCATATAATAAGCTACCAGTCCTAGATGGAGTTTCACATGTGACGTTTAGACACTGGTAGTTGTCTTGCATCAATTTCTTTCACGGCTTTTCAGTCATAAGAAGACAAAGTTCTGCCAATGGCTACATCAGTATTTGTGTAGAGCCATGGCCCACAGGGGTGAAATTCCCCTGTAAATGAGGTGAGAATCAGGTAGGATGTGGGTCCAGGCACGATGTGGATCCAGACACAATCTCTGCTGGAGCTGCAGCATATGCAGGGGCCAGCTTTTGATCTGTTCCTGTGGGGACTAACAGTGTCTCAGGCATTTTGCCTGGTGTCAAAGAACGCTGTTCAGCCTTTGCTTCCTCCAAGGGAAAAAACACCGTCTCAGTCCTGTTCTTTGGCTTCAACAGGAAAAACAACAACAGCAACAGAAACCCGGGCAGACTTATTCCACTGGAAGGAGCAAGCGGTGTAAGAGAGCACTCTGATCTATGTAGCAGCACTGAGTGGTGCTGCTAAGGGCAGTGATGCTCTGTGCTGTCCGTATGCAGGCTTTTGTGTGGCTCACACATTCCAGCTCTGCTGCAAGACACTGCTAGCTTAGCAACATCAGAGGGCTGTCAATATTTGTCTGCCAAAATCCCATCATGAAGTATGCTGCTTAAAGCTGTTTTTTACAGACAGTAATTATTGTCCCACCCTACCTTCCCCTCTTCTACCCTCCCCCTACCTCCTTCAGAGAAGGGATCACTTCAGCCTATGGAAGAGGCTCAGCATTTCCTTATCACCAGCTCTTTCAGAAAACAGTCTAAGGACATTTGTTTGAACACAGTTATTAGTTATGTTTATTCCAGAATTGCCAGATTTCCTGAACAATATTGAATTTTAAGTAGGTCCTATGTCATCTATTAAAAGCACATAGGATATTACCTGTTTTGGTATGTCTCACCATTCCCCTGCTTCTCTCAGCCTTCTCTGCTGATTTAAAGCCACCATACAGACGACACAGAAGCTTCAGCTGGCTGGAAGACTTATCAGGAAAGGTTTGGGTGGCAGCAGAGGCTGTAAGAAAGCAGAAGATAGAATTGGGTAGCCCTCCAGATGCTGCAATGTCCCATATACTAAAAATCCGAATATTGCAATAAACTTTGAGCCTGCCCCACCCAGCTGGACTCCTGAGAGCTGCCCCTCTCCTATATCCAGTCGTCATAGTGTTTTTTGAATGTAAGACTCTACTACGAAGGCTCGGACCTTGAAAGGTATTTATATGTGTAATACTTAGTGGTTTGAATGGGAATTAGACACTTACTGATCCAGGATCTGGACGAGAGTTATTGCCAGTGGTTCAGAGCATGGCAGTGTAATCAGTTCTCCCAGCACAATGCAGAGCACTACGCAAACTGTCTTAACTTGGCATTGCCAAATAAAGCTTGGCATGGCCTCAGGTCTGTGGCCTCCCGGCTGTCATTTCTGTAAGTCTTTATTTCACCTAAATGTATTTGTCCAAAGCAGGCGTATGTAGGCTCCTATGCTCTAGGCCTCCTATGTTCAAGCAGGTGGAGAATCCACAGCCACCCACAAGCAGGTGACAGAGAGACAGGCTGAGATTTAGTCTGAACCATGAGAAAGTGGGGGAAGAAAGAGAGGTTCGTAGTAAGTAGCAAAAATTGCCATGCTAAAAGTGGATGACAAACCAGAGAAAAGGTGAGATGCTGTGCAAATCTTTTCCTGATAGCTGTCTACAGATAAAGGAATGTGAGGTCCTAATTCAGTTGCCCACACATTAGCATCCAGTGCCTTTTGAGATGGGCTAAAGTATCGGAGATGCCTACACAAGGCAGGCAGGTATGACACAGGACCTGTGGGGACCTGTGACCCCATATGGCTGCAGGAGGCTAGGTGTCATTCCTTATGGCATCTCCAATGGTACTAGGTGCCCATACACTGGCAACTGAATGGAGCCACTTGCCTCCAAACCAAAATGATCACAAAAACTCTTCTAACTAATATAGAAAAGCAATTGCAAAGATTACATTGCTATCATAAACTATAGGAATAAAACATATTACTTCTTTTAATAAGAAATGAATATTTCTTCTTGATGTACAACAGCTTATTCCATACATATATATTATTCATTGTAGATACATACACATACTATAAATAGTATAGGATTAATATGATGATAGCAAAAGACATGTCTGTTGGTGAATAAGCTTTTTTATATAGGTATATGTCTGCATCTATAGATCGATATGTATATACAGCTAGAAATGCATGTGTATATATACTTCTGGGTCTAAAGGCAGTGTGCACTTTATTGAAAAGCACAGGCATATTGGGATACAAACAAATGGATAAACAAAAACCTATAAAATATATGTGGGGGGGACACACCAATACTTGCACACACACAAATAGAAACTCTCTCTCTATGCGTAGAAGTGTAGGTATGGGGATCATGTTAAAACTTTACCAGTATTTTTGTTGTTGTTGTTGTTGTTGTTGTTATGGGGCTGTCACCTTCCTAGTTTATAGAATGGTGAGCACTGAACAAAATTTGAGCGTGAGCCTACAGTTCCAGCTTCTGCTTGACTCCAGCCTCCGCTTTGCCTGTTAACGTGGCTGGTAACAGTTTCGAGTTTGCTGGTGTAATAGGTGAGCTCCATCCCTCACGGCTGATGTTGTGAGACAGTTGTGCCTCCTTTGTTCCTGTATTCCCTTGAGGACACATTCTGGAGGCATGGCTGTGTTTACCCTGCCTTTTTTTTTTTTTTTTTTTTTAAAGTCAGTAATCGTGTTTACTTTACTTCCTTCCCCAGCACTGTTTACCAGCTTTGGTGTGGCCAGATGACTAAGTCAACATATATTAACAAATACATAACAATGTTGTAATGAGAATTAGCGGTACTCTGAAAAGACAGAGACGTTGGCTGCTGTGTTTTGTACTGTTTAGTCTGGGGGTAATGAAGAGCTCACAGATGACCTGATTTCATTAAAGTAGGTCAGATTTGACTGAAACATAGCTATACCTCTCCCAACAGTGCAGTGGCTTTCTCCCTTCATCCCTGTTTCAGCCCTCTCCATCACCTCAGCATTTGCAGTCTTTCAGGGAATTACCTTAGGGATTAGTTAGTATTGTTGCCAAATATCTGCTAAAAGACTTAATTTCCACTGTTCCCTGTATTTTGTGTCAGAAGATGTGTGATGGAAAGGATGACCACACTCCTGTCTTTTCTACAGGAAAAGTGATGGTGTGAGAGGGTAGCATCCTTGCTAAGAGAGCACTTATGCTCCATAGATGTTGCTCAGTGAAATCCACCTGGACACAGTGCCTGCCATTTTTATATTGACGTGGCTGAGCCAGATTAGCTCTATGTCCATACACAACTAATTTCATCTAATATTCTATTTATTTGCCGTGTTCCATCCCCACAAGATTGAGAGTACAGTAAACATCATGATTTGGGAAAATCCTAGCAAAAACACTCACCTTCAAGTAAAGTAATGAGAATTAGACCTTGTGATGACAAATAAGGGTACATTAGGAGATATAAGAAGTATTCACAACTTTTTGATGGGCTGGATATCACAGTGTGAGGTGCTGAAAACAAAGAATTAGGTATTGTCATCTGGCAGGATGTCAGCTAAGTGAGTATCCTGCTAACATCAGCGGGAGTAAGGTGGGATCCATAAGCCAGATCTAAACAAAGACATTAGAGAAGCTACTCAGACAGGTCTCAGCTTGAAAAAAAAACAGACCCTGTAAGGCAAAACAATTGATGCAGTAAGACTTATTGTGGAAACAGTCTTTTACTGAAAGGAATGTTGAAGACACTGAGCAGATAAACTTGCTCAGGCTTATTGTTCAGCTGATAAAGCTGCACTAATCTTTGATCATGAAATATTCTTGTTACTTTTATTACAGCCTTTCTATAGTTATATGATTCCCAGGGAGAGATACAATATCCCACATTTAATTTACCTGTCCCTGTTTAAAAAACTATTGAGTTTTCTGAGCTTCATGTCAAAATGCTCCTGAAAAGGTATCACCCAAATTATATCACCTTTCTTTCGCAACCATATTATTTTAAAACCAGAGCCTACATAGCTGCTGAAATTTGGGAACTCTGTTTTCCCAGCTTCCTCCTCCTCACTTCTCTTTCTTGCCCTTAATTGCTGTGCTCATGCCTCTCATGACTTCTGAAGCAGGCATTTTGTTCCCTCATTTGCTTCAGGTCATTACAGTAAAATCTTTTCATTCCTGAAATTTTTTTCCCCCCATTAGTCCTGAGATAGATAAATTGGTTGTGATTTTCAGAGGCAGCTGGGGTGGTCAAACTGTTCTCACAGAAGTCTGTAATAAGATTACTTGCATAAATAATCTGAGGACCATGGGCTTTTGAAAATCCCAAGTCTTCTGCCTAATTTTGGCTTTTTAATATTTCTTCTACTATCTTTCCCTTTGGAAAGAGTATAGTAGCTTTATACTGGTTTGTACCATTATGAGTAAAATCAACACTGTGTATTCTAACATAGAAATACCATGTCTTGTTCAACTTAGAAAAATAGGACCCTTTGGGTCATCAAGTCCTGTCTTCTGCTCTAACTGGCAGCCATAGAATATAATTTTGTTCCTAAACACATCAGGTTCTGTTGCCATTTATATTTTCTGCTCTGACCCAGTATTCCTCTTGACCCAGTATTCCTCTTGTGATGGAGGTCTGTTTGAACTTAAATACTTTGAAGAGTCTAGTTATGTCAAATAAAACTATGTTTAAAGTAGTCCATCTGATTTGATTTAAAAGAAGGAAGATTGCTGTAGTCTCAGTAAAAGAATAAGAAAAACTCACTGGTATGAGAGGTTTTGTAAAGTAAAGCATACTTGTTTTCAAGGCCTCTCTATGACCTGGAAGTCTTCTTCTTACTGCATCCTCTGGTCTTCTGACAGAAGATCTGCTTGTCAGTCTGCCTGATGGGCTTGTCTGCCTATCTGTCTGCCTATCTATGCTATAGGGATGCAGCATTATCACCATTTTGTGAATATGTAAGTAACACAGGAAGCATCTAAGTGAATGGGCCTTGGACTACAACAACACAAAAGACAATGCAACTGAAAATCAGCCTCAGCCCAACAATACTCGAATAATGCCTCCTGTGTAATGTTCTAACACTTGCCCCACTTTGATGTCTGATGATGCTAGTGGGAATTCTGGTCACACGGAGCTGCATGAATCCAGCGTTTGTAGTTTGTACTACCTGGGTAACAACTTGGGTTATTCTAGGGTGAACTATAATGTTGCTACTGACTACAGTTGTGTTGGCAGCTGTATCTGTTGTTTCTTTTTTAACTGAAAGATGCAAAAGATGTGTGTTCACTGATTTTTCTCAATACAGATTAACGGGAAGGATCTTCATTTTCAGTCCCAGATTCATCTTTTATAAGCTTCAACAAAGGCATAATACTTTAGTTTGCTACTGCCCTCAAATCAAAGGAGAGAGATCAAAAAACCCTGCCTTGAAAAGATTATGCAACTCAATAGGACCTGATCTTGTTGTATTATTGCATCCATTACAACAGCATAGTTCAGGCAGGTGTTAGTTTCAATTAACCTGGGATTCAGGTATTCACAACATCTTGTCTGCCAATTACTCACATAATTACATGGCCCAGGACTGTAGAATAGAATCAGCCATCATGCTAGGCATGTGTGATTACTGAAGAAAAGAGGAATTCAGAGGGTGTACGAGCAAAGCACAGCTCCAATGATCATGGACAAAAGTGGTCTTTAGTGAAGAAAGCTTATTTACTAGGCTCTTGCTGATCTCTTGAATACAGGAACTGTGCCAACACTGTTTGTGTGACACGCAGATGCCTCACAGCTGTCCGTTGTTTTTGTATTCTTATTCAGTCAGTAGGTAAAGTGAGAACTTATTTAGCATTTTTCAAGGAAGAGACTGAAAGGCATTCCAGGGAGCTAATGACAGAGCCATATATGGCAAGAAATCAAAATATGAGAGTCAAGAAAACCTTAAATCCAACTTTCTCAGACCAGGAAGTCAACTGAGAAAGACAACTGCTGACATTTTGACCTGAAATATCCACTGACTTAGTCAATATGAATACCTTTTTTGTATTGCTCTGTCACTGTACTGTCAAAAATCAATCCACCATGGGCCTCCACAAAAAAGATCTTTTAAGGTCAAAGGTCAAAGGTCTTTCTGAGCCTTAAATGCCATATATCTTTGTACTATTTTAAGCTATAATGCCACAGAAAACATGAAATTATGGATGAATGTTTTGAAAAGTAGCTAGTATCTTTACAATTGCAGATTGCACAAACTTCATTATATGTACTTAAGGTTATCTAAGTTTAATGACAAAGTTGGGAAGGGAGAAATGGAAAGGTAATCTATTTATTTCCACTCAGTATTTCTCTCATTATAGAGATCCAGAGTACATGAACCTAACAGACTTTCTAGCTAAATAACTGTTTATTTCAGGGGAACAGCTAGTGAAGTAGGATGCTACTTGGCACTGGTAGCAAAATACATACCTTTCATTTCATTTCATATCTGGTGTGAATAAGATATAAAGCTAAGATCATTTGACAATGCTACAAGTGTATTTTTCATTCTAAAGGAGAATCTAGGATGTTATAGTCCTACAGGCTTTTTATTCTTATTTTTTTTTACATTGGAAGTTTTTTGATATATATGATCACTTTTGCTTTTTTTTTTTTTAATACAGAAACCTCATCAAAGGTAATGCCTATTCATAAACTTATTCAACATTTTCTTGCTAAGCACAAATATTTAAATGGGGAATTTCCCCAAAGGGCATACATATCCATGCATTTTAATTTTTATAGATCAACTCTTTTTGTTTGCTTTTAGTAGAATGCATGAGATATGCTTAACTGCTATACCACGGATAAGACAGAATTCTCTCCCATTCTATATAAATATTTGTGTCTGTGTTTTCTGCATTGTGCCAAGATAAAGCAATTCAAACATATACCAGTTCTCTGGGAATTATAGTACCAAAAGCTCAGGGACGTTTGTCCCACAATGCAGCTTTTTCTCGACGTCATATCCATACATCTTATATCAATCACAGAAATAATCTGTTTGACAGCTCTGCATTTGGGGCATTGTGATATGGGAAAGTTCCAGATTAATACACAAGCTCAGAGATATTTGCTGTCATGAAAACAACAGTTTTAATGAAGTTTGAGTGTTGTTTGTATTCAGGTATCGGTTTTAAGAAAAACAATCAGGCCCCAAACCTATCGATGTTGCTACTGTTGTGTACTGCTTTGAATAACACAGTCCTTTCTGAATAACACATAGTTTTGCTGTCTCAGGAGCAAGGCAAAAATTAGATGGTGAGAAGAAATGTACTCGGGACTATTCCTGCTCTCGTAAGTATACTGCTGAAGGGAAGAGACTTGCCTACCTCCCCCTCAGCTGTATTGATGAGAAGTAGCAGTCTTACAAAAACTTTTATTTATTGCTATCCTTAATATATTATTATTGGCAGACGTCTCAAACTTCTCAGTGCTACTGCACAGGTTTTGGAGCGTGGCCACAGTATCCCATTTTTGTGAGGAAAGAGGAGTCAGAGAAGAGAAGAAATAACTGAGACAACAGGAAAGAGTCATCTGATTCACAGGGCATCTTGCTGCATCTTGCTTCTGCAAGACAGGTGAGCATAGTTTGGGATGGATAAACAGAAACATCACCTGTAAGATATTGCAGTTACCCTCCTGCATTCTGCAGCTTTGCAAGACCTCAACTGGAACAGTGTTCAACCTCTTTTGGGCCACATCACACATTACAAAGAAAATATAGCCTGGCTGGACAGTGTCTAAAGACAGTAATAAAATGATCAGAGAATGATCTATAAAATGTCATGCCTGGAAAGAGATTGAAAGAATTATAAACTGAGAAAAGACTAGAGAGACGTGTTTAGAGACATGTTATGTTAGTTGCATAACAAGACCCTAAAAAGAGGAAAGGAATATGGCAAATAGGACAGGAAGTAAAGGGATATTTAAGTAAAAATTAAGACACTCCTCATAGAAGCTGCTATAGTGAAGTAGTGGAAAGGATCACAGGTGGAGGCTCTGGAGCCTCTGTTGGATAAGACCTCTAAAAATAGGTTAGCCAAACAGCTCTCAAGATTGATGTAGATACGATCTTCTGCTAGTGTAAGAAGACGGATCAAGCAATTTCTGGAGGGTTTTTTCAGCCCTATTTTCTCTGATTTCATCTTTAGGCAGGTATAAATCTACTATAGTTTAGCAGAAGCAAAGATTGTTACATCTGATAGCTTTTATAAGCGGCACAACCTGCAGGGTATGCTTTGGGTGAACAGTTCACATCTGTCAGCATTGCAGAAGCCATAATCATAACTGGCTCTAATTAGCAGCCTATCTGGCAATTTCAGCAGTTAGGACAACAACTTGGGTATAAAGGATAAATGATCCTTTCACCTCAGTGCAGGTTTCTTCAGAATCAGCAAAGCTAGTAAGTCAGAGCAAGGAAGCTGACAGTGCTGCTATGCATGATGTATCTTTTTTTCCTTCGCTATACTGCAGAGGATGTGTGTCTCCAGGACTGTGCATTCAATGTCTTTCACAAGCCCTGCTTTCATACACAGAATAACCTACTTGTGCCTTGGTGTTCTGTACTGAAAATTGCAAGGGTTTCAGCAGAGAGGGTGAAGGGAGGGAGAGGAGAGATTTATGATAAGCAGGTACTTGGCTGCTCTTTGCCAAAGGCATGTAAATAGAGCAGAACTCTGACATCAGCACGTTCCCAAACTTAGGTGCTGTTGTGAGCTCTCCTCTTAGACATGGGGATGTTTTTAGACAGGGTAGAAGGATGACCCAAGAATTCCTTTCAGGCTCGTGCATAAATATTTGCATCATAGGTTTCAAGGCAGGAGGAAAAGCAGCCTTACTTTGCCTTCTCCTCCCCCAATTGCATGTCTGTCTTTCTCAGTTTTCTACTTGCCCAATGGCAAAAATGCACTTTAAGCTGTGAGGAGTGTTTCCGATTTGTAATCCAGGACAATCTGTGTCTTTGCAAACTGCCAGAATGGTGAAGGATGCTGGTCTTAGCTAGATGCTCGTATCTGGGGTCAGAAAAAGGCTGATCTTTTGAATTCTGTCTGCACTAAAGCCAGAAGGCATATGTGCTGTACCTGCCTGAGGGTCACTTGAGATTGGAAGGCTGATATATTTCTGTCTGTCTTTTCAACCAACTTCTTTGTTTCTCCCATGCTGGAGCTGCGTAATTTCACATTGCTTTCTTTGTTATATCTGTTTCATTTAAAATACACAGGAAGCCTTGTACAGAAAGTGAGACATTCTGGAGCTTTGGCTCTGATACCTCCCGATAAGAAAAACCCAAACAAATACATGACAGAGCACTAAGGAGAGCTGTTGAGAGGACACCATTCAGAGGGCACATCAGACTAAACCAATCGGTAGGGATGTTGATGCAAATGGTGAATGCTTCTGACTGCTTACAGGCAAATCAAAGTGAACCCACAAGTCTCCATAAAGGCAGAAAGGGAAACAGTGTTATAGTGTGATTTATCTAAAATCACAGTGCATGTAATTTGATGAAATTAGGGGGAAAAATGAATGCCCCCCTAATTTCCACATGCATATCCATTCCTTAAAAATCAGTAGGGTAACTAAAGTGGCATGTAAGCCCTGTGGCAACTGTCAGATAAATTACACAACAGTGAAGAAATCTCCTGAAAGTAATGCAATATCCAGCTAACCGTTTTTCCTCTTTCAGAAAAAGACCTTGAGCTGCTATAGTTGATTTTACTACAGAAATGTTACAAAATTTCTCACTGAGAAGGCAGATCTGAGTTTTTGTGCATGAATAAGCCTTTTTATTTTCTAGACAGGGTGCAAATGGAGGCATAGTGAAAATTATTAAAGGCACTAACAAGGGAATACCAGTCTTTAGGCTAATTTTTGGGTAACTATTGCTATTTATTTTTTCATTAAACAAAGTCTGCAGTTGCACAGATTGTTGTTATGAAGTCCCTAAAGCCCTATAAAGCATGGTAATGTGAGTACGTTTTCAGTATTTAGTAAGTCTAGCTCTGGGATTTTACTATTACCTCATGTTTCCATTCTATGGTACTGTGAAAGCACTATAAATGGCACCTTTCATGAGCCAGCTCTTCTGAGACTAGCAGGCTGCTTCTGCAGCGTGCTGGTGGATCTTTCTTAAAACACACACATATACATACGCATACCCGCACGCACACACACACACACACACGCATACACTTTGACCGCTCCATTATGAAAGCTTTCATAAGAAAGCAGAATTGTCCCACTCATAGCCATTATATCTGATGACATTCTTAATACTGGCTATTGTTTGCAGAAAGAAGCTATTGTCTAAGATTGCATATCTGCTGACCAAAGCACATGTAATAGGCATAGCTTTGGACAAACTGAGCCTAGCCCCAGGGAACAGCTTAGCGGTGAGTTTGTTTGAATGTCCTGATTCAGTGGCGATCTCCAAAGAGGAAATGCCCACCATTATATAAGGATTGCTGTTTATCTAAAGTTTGAAAAAACATCATTTGTGCCTTTATGTCAATAAAGGAGATGGGTCTTATTTAAACCAAGACATAGTGTTAATGAAAAATTGTTTGAACAGAGAAAAAGAGAAAATAATCTTTGCGTGTTAGAATAGCCTAGATCATATACATTATCTTCCTAGTCAGTGATCAACAGCCAGTTTAAATGCAAAAGTTTTCAAGAGGATACAAAGAGGCAACTTCAAAAGAGACAGCAAGCATCTTCTTTACCTTCACATGTTATCTGTACTTAGACAGTTTTGACTTGTCAATAATTAGGAAAAATCATGCGGCATTCAAAATGAGAATTCCAGAAATCACGAAAATATAACTTCAAAAAGTCACTCGAGAATTTTCTGTTCTGCTTAATTTACTGAATTCTTGACTGCATATTCAATGGGCCCTATTCAGCTTCTAGTTACAAAAATGTAAATTCGGAGTGCAGCATAATGATTTATGAACCTGAAATAAATTATTAAAGATTTTTTTTTCTGTTGTTGAATTATTTGCAAAGTAATTCCAGTTTCTGAGAATATAACATCCTATTTACAAGTATTCATAAATTGTTGATTTCTTGTTTGTTTGTTTTCAAATTTAGCCTTCAGGGTGCACTTACATTCATAGAGCCATAGATTATAAAGTCACAAGGGATCGTTGTAATCATCTAGCCTGACCGATATGTATTTTCAGTTTGAACTTGAGTATGAAATATTTTGAAAAACCTTTGGTCTTGATTGAAAGCATTTGTTAGCCGTTCAACGGCTAATTACCTTCACTGTTAAAAAATTGTTTTTCATTTCTAGCCTTAAAGTTTTTAGATGCAGCTTTCAGCCACTGTATTTTGTTATGTCTTAGACCAAAAAGCTCACAATCAAAATTTTATTTTTGTGTGTTTATAAACTTATCTGTCCTCTTGCCTCCCCTCTCACAGACTGAGTTTCTGGTACCTTTTGGTACAAGACATGCTTTTTCAGTGGTTCTTCCCTGAATCTCTTCAGTCCTTCAAAACCTTCTTGAACATTGACACAAGAACCAAAGTACTACAGGAGCAGTTGCATGCAGGTCCAATGCTGAAATAACATGAACTTTGAGCACCTGTTCAAGATGCTTTCTATATTGAAAGGCTGCTTTAGCCTTCTTGAAAACATTGGCAAAAGGAAACTGGTTAGCATAGTTATTCACACTTGACCACATTAAAATAAAATTGGTGTGCAGTTTTCCAAGCTGTGTATCATTGACATGATTTTTTCATAATTTATTTCTACTTCAGTGATCACCTTCAAATTTTAATTACAATTATTTTGTGGGTTTTTTTCAAAATTTTTGATTAAAACCTTAGCTAAAATACATCCAAGAACAATTCCATAGAAATGGTCTTTGTTTATAACAATATTATGAAATAAGTCTGTTACCCATTTTAATCCATATGTCTTAAGTGTATGCTCTGTTAAATATTAATGTGCCATGATAATTTAATATCATCTAATTAAATGTAACATAATTTAAAGTCAAAAGTCTAAGGGAGAAAATGGGGTTCATATAATTTCCTTCATCAATTGACTCACAATCTCAAAAAAATTTATTGCTAGTTTGACAGGATTTATTTTCTGAATAGCTGCCTAGTTTGGCATCAATTATATATCCTTCCTTTAGCTCTTTGCTGAGTCCCGTACCATTCAAGACTCAATGCTTATTTTGCCTGTGCTCATTGTCAGCCTGACAGCTTATCATTATGAAAGTCATCTTGCTATCCTTTTCAAATATTTGCATAGCATTATATTCTTCTCATCTTCTGGAACTTCCAAGTACTAACTTAAAAAGCATCAAGAAAGACCTAAAGAGCTCCTTAGCTGACTCATTTGAAACTCTTGTGCATATTATCAAAATGTGATTTGAAGACGAATAAAATTTATACTGAGTAACAGTCTCCTAAATTTGTATGAAAGTGTTTTTCATCACCTATGAGAAACCTACATATCTAGATTTTATCCAGAAATAGATGAAGCTATTTCTGGAATATTTTGATGTTTATTGAGCTGTTTTCACTGCTGCTACCATTTTCACCTAGGAAGGAAGTAAAATCATACCTAGGCTTCTACTTGTTCCCAGTATACTGCAAAATATGTATTTTTTTCTTAAAAAATATGCACTTTTCTTTTCATCCTTCATGCTGGATATCCTCTATTCTTGTTGGTGTCTTTTTGCTTACAAACATTTTAGTAGAACAAGAAAAGGTTCAAAAGGGGCAACAAAAATTATCAAAGTAATGGAACCTTTCGACATGAGAAATGACTCAGTAGAATAGCACTCAGCCTTGTAAATAGATGAGTGAGAGGGGATATGATGCAGGTCTATAAAATCATGAAGGAGTTGGAGAAGGTTAATAGGGAACAATTGTCTCTATCTTTTTGACCATAAAAACAGGCGGAATCAAATAAAATTAACAACTAGCAACTGAAAATGGAGAGGGGACTCTTCACACAGTGGATAATTAAGCTGGGGAACTTTGTGCTGCTGGATGCTTGCAATGCTGAAAGTTTATATGGATTAAAAAAGAGAGAAATTCACACAGAAGAAAAATCCATACAGAGCAGACTCTCACACTGGCTCAGGAAGTCTTTGAGCCACAAATTAGTGGGAACTGGAGGTGTATTCCAGGGATGCACCGCCAGAGGCATGCCCTGTCCTCATGCCCTTTCCCAGGCGTCTGCTTTTGCTCATTGCATTAGATCAGCTAACAGCCAGTTGACCTGAGATGGTGTAGCTCTTCCTATCTGCTCTAGCTCTTCTTAGCTGCGATGTTACAATTGACTACTTTTGGATCAATGTTAATTCTGATGTACAGTTGCTCAGCTATGTCCTATCCTACTGTTTATGTTTCTTATGAGTAGCCAAATATCATTTTGTAAACAAAACAAAAACAAAAAAAGAAGAAGCTATGTATATGGCGAGTAAAGAACAATTTATCCACCTTCACAGATACCTCTGTTGGCATGTGACCGTGGGTATTGTTTGGAACAGCAATCTCTACAGAGATAGTGTGACCAAAAACATAACTGCCAAAAATACATATGATTGAAGATGAGCTGAACAGCTGCCATGAACTGAAGGAAGACTCACAAACTCTGCTTTTGTGCTCTTATTCTGCCTCTGGCCCACAATAACTGCACTGTTAATGTGCAGTTAATGTTAATGTGATTAATTCAGACCCATCCCACTGTAGCATCAAATTTTAATGCAGAGCAAAACACAGATGGGATGTTTTCTAGCTCCCTATGTACAAAGGGCTTTTTAATGATCCCTGCTTGTATCATTGCTGACGTATAGAATGGGCATATACTGTGATACAATGGTGAAATTAGGGAGTAAGGTATCAGGCCAGACTGATTAGAGCATTTGAAATGACTGATCCGGGAAGTAATCAGCTCCACTCATCGATGGATGGGTTATCGAATTATGTCGCATGCCTGGATTCAGTGATTTTAGTCTGCTACCAAGCTTCCCAGTGCTGCAGCCTGGCAGAGGCTATCACAGAAGGTTAGTTTCTTTGGGTCATGATGAAGGTCATCTGAGGAAGCCTATTTCTCTCCATTGACTACAGAGGAAGCCTCAGGTGGTTAGGTTAGATTTAGATATCTAATTCCTAGATGACAGTTTATCTTATTTTAAATCCCTAGAGGACAATGCATTTCATCTTAAAATATATACCTAAGAAAGGTCAGATGAATTATCATGTGAAATGGCTATTTCTCTCTACTGACCACAGAGGCAGTTTAAGGTCAATAGCTTAGACTGCAACATCTAACTTTCATGTGGTTAAAGCTAGAAATGAAGAATACCACTCTTTCCTTTCACGTTGTGTAGATTAAATACCATGATATTCTCTTACTCACTAATAAATGTAGTGTTGCATGTTTCACAAGTTGGCAAGACCTGCAAAGTTTTCATTTCTAATTAGATTTCATACAAGATAATGTCAGTGAGCAATTAAAGTATTTTCCGGAAATTCTGTATTGCCTGAAGATCTTTATGACCTGATATGAGTGCAAAGGAGTCCAAAGCTAGGACAAAAGAAACTATAAATACCAGATGTGTCTGTGTGTGTGCCACAGTTAGTTACTTCCAATGGCAGGACAGTGTTCTAAGCTGCTTGCAATGTGTATAAAATGAGATTTCTCATGAGTTTATGAGTTACATGACACATAGCCCATCATTAGGCTGTTTTCTTAGCATAAGGGACCAAAAGCATTTCAGAGAGTTAGTGAATAGTCTTTGCTGCGAAATTCCATTTTGCCAAAATTAGAATATTTCCAGTAAATGTGTCAGCAGGTACTTCTTATGGAATCATTTTGAAATGCTGTCATATTAACTTATAGACTATTATTATGCTACATTTTGATTTAAGGCAGATTATTTTATAATGATATTAAATCATATGTAATACTCTATACATATTGCATTTTAATTTGTTTTGTACATTTAAAATTAATATTATATTACAATACTTCAATAATTTCATAATAATGTGTTTCAACATTATCAAAAAGAAACATGAAATAAAGACCCCTTTTCTATTTGTAAACCAAAACATTTTAGTAGTTTTGGCTTCTGAAAAGTATTTTGAGACTTTCATCTTGATTCGCTACCACATGCCAGAGTTCAGCAGGAAACTTACTTCCTGTACACTGACCGCTTTCTTGGGTATTTAGAATCTCACTGACAAACTGAATTGTCAATGGAATATATTCATTCATTTATATCAACAGTATTGTCCCTGTCTGCTTTGTTTTCTTCTGAGCCCTTATTTTTTCATTAGCAGCTTGGAAGTGAATCAGTGTCTGCTTATTTTCTAAGGGAAGGGCTGCTAATTGTCTCATAAAAATATTTGTTGGGAAGACATGTTTATTTTAAAATATACTTTTATCCATGAATGACCTCATGCCTTAAAATTTTCATCTCTGAGGGACGTTTAAAATCTCATAATGTCCAGAATGTTATTATACAGCCAGGCAGGCTATAAAATCTAAACATGGATTCAGGGTTTGTCCACGCTGACCCTTCCTCGTCTGCCCATGTCTTCTGATTTCCAGGGCGTCAAATAACAATAAAGAAAAGGGATTTTAATACTGATTGAGAATCATTTCAATGTTTAACTAAAGCATTTAATTCAAGTATTAGGAAGTCCATATAAATGCAAAACTAGGTAAAGTACCCACTGAAACAGGCAAGTAAGTAAGAATGCTGATGATGGGTTCTGGTAGCTCCTGCTAGTCTTTTTATTCCAGTGAAATATTTGTTTAAATTCTCAGAATTTCGCATAAGGAACAGGGATGAAAATGGCTGCATATTAAAGAGGAACCAAAGACAACTATTCTCAAGAAAATGGGTTTGATTGCTTTCTCAATGATGCTTGTCTATCTCAGAGATAACTCTTCTGGAGTGGATGAAGTCATAGCAGAATAAAAGTTGTTTGAGTCGTAAATAGGCACGTTTGATCTACTGATGTATGAAGAAAATTTTAATTGACCTGATCTGTCACAGCACTGGATATCAGTGAACCAGAAGTAAATTTCACAGAACTAGATAGTAAAAGGTTTTAAAAGTGACCTCTGTTAATCCTTTTCACACTATTCCTGAACTTAGCTGAAAACATACTGTTCTGTGTTTGGACATCATTAGTTCAATACGGGTAGGGGGCTGATGGAAATTTAAAAGGTACATCTGTATCTTTTAGATAAAGAAACTTCTCAGCAAGGTGTAGTTGGTTATAAGATGTTTCTAGATATGGAGCTCAGTATTTGCATTTCTGAGCCTTTGTGCATAAACATCAATGATGTGGTGAATGAAGCCCACTACAACAGAGCCAGGGAACAGCGGGTAGTAACATGTCCATCTGCTCTATATGTAAACAAAAACAATAACATTTGTTTGGGAAAAGTCCCTCTAGTCTGATGCTTCCTGCATTACATATACAATATTGCTGGATGCTGAAGTTTTATCTGGGCCTTTTTATAGGGCTAGAGAATACATTGTCTACTGATGTAACAAATAAAACTGAGTTTTATTTGTATGATTTGAAAGATAAATAAGACTACATATACCTGGATAATTTCCTATTCTGCTTAGTGCATAGCATTACTTTCTAAACCAGCACCAGTTGTGAAGTGATGATGGTTCCAGGGAGGCCAGGAGTTATTAAACAGTGTTTTACAAATGAGTAAAATCTAGTCTTGATGCTCATCTCCAAAAAAAGCTTTTGAAAATTAAAAAGAATAATGAAAATCACAACAATATTTTGTGGACAAGAAAAAATGTTGGACAGAGAGGGAAAATTAGCCTGTGCTTATATTGTAATCTAAACCTGACTTCAGCTTGTATAGGTAGTCTGGCTTTAAACTACTGTTTAGTATTGATTACAGCATAGTCACAGCACCATTGTGCTCCTTAAAACCCACGCAGGTCTTTACATGGATGGACACTTGCCCCACAGCCACAGTGAGCTCTGTGCTACTGTTAGGTACACGGATAGCTGCATCTCACTTAGCTAGTCTAAAGTTTTTGGTAGTGACGTAGACAAACGTTGTGGAGCTCAACCTTTTCAGCACAGCAACAAGAGGCAACCTGATTGCCCTGCATAAGTTCCTACTTTGGAGGAAACAGTGGTACTAAAAGCATAAAAAATAATGGCTTTGAGTAAAACATGAGACTAGAACACAACATTTGTGTTTTGGGGGCATTAACCTCTGGAAAAAAGTCTGCTTAAAGGTGTTCTCAGAAGATAATTAGATGCCTTTCTGGAGTTTATGGTTTAGTCAAGTACACTGTATCTGGCCCTAGCATGAGAGAAAGTGATTGAATTTAGGTACCTAGGGTGCAAAGGATGTGAGATTAGGTCATCTGACAGGCATAGCAGTGGTCCAAACATAAGTTTATGAACTTTTGAAAAAGAAAGGCCTTTTAGATGTGCTTTTTTGCAGTTTATCTTGTTACATAGTTGTATTTTATCTGTGGTGGTTGTGGTGGGGTTATACTGTGCAGAATTTATTGTTTGTGTAAGTGGCTAGGTCTGGCTAGGGAATGGAGATTTTTCCTGTTGAAATTGCTAGTTGTAGAAAATCGAACCTTGATTTCACTTCCTACCTCTGAAAAGAAATGAAATGGTTTCAGGGCAAAGGTAGCTAAAACCCAAAAGCCAATTTGACCAAAAAATGTCAAGAATGCAGTGGAATAGCTCTGTGGGATGTAGCATCATGTGTTTTGTGCCAGCTGGAACACTTGAGAAAATATTCAGCAGTGCCAGTACAGGGTCATCACTGAGTCCAACCAGAATTTCATCTCTGTGATGAAAGAAATGACATATTAAAATAGAGGCAAACCAGTGCTGCATTATGTGTTTTAAACTGATATAAGTCTACATGTGAATTCTGCACCATTTAATTGAACAAATTGAACTGAATTGTGTGTTGTTTCTTTTTTTTAATATAGGAAAGACCTTAGAATGAGCTTTTAACTGAGGTTAAAAGTTGCAAATTAAGATGCCTCTTGAAGAAATGTGAGTAGGCATTACAGTAGTCATGGTATTTACAGTCACAGTAGTCAATGGTATTTATTTAAATAAATATTTATATTTTTTGTAATATATCCTCCCAGTTTCCTCACAAATAAAATTAAGACAAACTGAGTGAGCTGTGAGAAATATAAATGAGCAGAAATACTGCTGTCTATTCCTGAAGGGAATAACTTGAACTTTCATCCTGGATCAGATTAGAGGCAACAATTTAAACACAAGGTCAAAAGCATGAAAACCCACTCCCAGAATCTTTTGGCTTCCACAAGTTTAAAAATCTGAGAGTAGAAGGCTTTGTTATATCCACATTTAAGCAGATTTTTCTGGGAGATGCACCATCTTTGATTGCAACACTGCCATATCTTGTGTACTTGGTAGCTTTTCTTGAGACCAGTTCTAGATAGAAGAATAATGAGAAAAACTTCCTGGAGGAAACAATGTTGGTAACTCAGTGGATAACTCTTGGGGATGTTATTGAATCTAGATCCCAAGCTGATGTTACAGGTTGCAGAGGGCACAGGATTTTAGCCAGGTGAGATGTACAATTAATACCTGGATTGTTAAATAACTAATGGCATTTTTTGCAAGATTAAAAGCATCCTAGCCATGTTCTGACTAAGCTCATTACATCATAAACTCATAAAATTCATCCTGTAGAAAGTATTATATCCTTCCTCTCCTCAGCTGTTTAAGTGTTACTGCACCATGGCATGCAGCTGCCATACCCTGTTAAAGAGGTGGTCTGAGCAACGCTCATAAAGAACGTGGTATTTAGTAACACAGCAAGGCTATGTTGTGGTTCTGGATTAACCCTGAGGGCTTTACCTTTTATTTTATACCTGATCCTTCATGGTGTTATTTCTCTCTCTTATCCCTTGCCCAAAGCTTTCATCTATTTTTTTCAGTTTTACTCTCTCATACTGCCTCCATTGCCTCTCTCATTTCCATTTTTTCAGAGCTGCATCTTACTCTATCAGTGCTTAGTGCTCTAGCCTCTGGAGAAAAATCATTTCCACGGAAAATTCAGTTTGTTTTGTTTTGTTTTGTTTTGTTTTGTTTTGTTTTGTTTTAAACAAGTTTTTCACTTTCATGGTTTCAGGGAAAACTGGACAACGTGATTCCAGTGAATCCTCACTGCAAGCTCAGAACTCAGAACCCAGAGACACGTTGCCAGCTGAACAGATCCCCAGATATCTAAACACATTAGCTTTAACACAAAGAAGTTTTGCAAAGTATGATACCTTGCTTAGCTTGGCCAAATATCAGATGAGCCCATAGCGAGCTTAATCCAAGCAATAACAGAATAGTTAAGTCATCAGAGTCCATTAGGAATATTTATTGAAGTGTGAATCAGAAGACATGAATTCCAGTCAAGACTTTGTCACAAATCTATCAGGACCAAACCTCCCTTTTTAAAGTAAAAGCTTACCAGGGAAGCTGCTGTTTCTTTTACTGTGTTTGCATAGTATATAGAATAGTATGGTTCATACTATGAGTAGAGCTCCTGGGCAATAGCAGAAATAATAAATAGAAAGGATAACAAATTCTATGAACTTTAACACAGTTACAGGAATCCCAAGTCTAAGAACACATCTTAAGTGTGCTTTTATTAAGAGAAAAAGCCAAGAAAATAGGTTGTAAATGCTACAACCATTTTATAAAGCACTTCGAGAAATGAAGATAAAAATTATATAAAATAAAATTCTTTTTAAAGTAGGTTACTATTAAGGTTCTGTGGTAAAATACAATCCTTTAAGATTTTTTATAATACATATTTTGTGGAAATTGACCTATTTTCTCGTTCCTCATCAGAAATATTTAACAATCTGATATAACGATTCTTACAGGTAAATGTGCATAAGTTACTTGTAACAAAATGGAAGCAAAAGCCTGTAAATAACCTAATTAAATTGAGGTGAGTTTCTTTTTTTTTTTTTTTCTCACTATGAGTTGCAATAATAAATGCCAATCATTCTGATTTCCATAATACCTGCCACCTAATAATCTGAATTTACTGATGTTAAAGAATTATTCTATGTATCCATAGAATATTTATATTATTCTATATCTTTACAATGTTGGCCAAAGTAACTTACAAAAGCAGGACTAGAAACCTGAGATTTCCTCTTTCTGCTGTAATCCTTGTATCTGCTTTAAGAACACCTTACTCTTCAGCTGATTAACTTGCTTTTTCCATTCCCTAGTTTTTGAAATACTGATGAATGCATATTGCCTTGCAAAATGTTTGGTGTGCTATTATCATCAGCCATTGGCATTCTCAGACAGGCGAATGGGGAATATTTCTTGCTGGATTCCTGAGTGAGTTCCCTTCCCATCCTCTTCGCAAGCCGAGGACTGGCAGGTTATGTTTGCTACAGTACACTAACCTGGGTCAGAGCATGGAGCCAGGGTCTGTTAATTTGCTGCATGGTCTTTCTCATGGTTTTGGTCCATGCCCAATAACACTCTTTCAAATAATTGCCAGGCATAGTTCGGGGAATAGGAAAGGTCAAGGACTGGTCTCGAAAACACCTTGGATGCAGCCGCAGCTTGGGAAGACAAAGCAGTTTTGTCGTATGCTGCAGGGCACTGCACACCAGTCTGTCCCAGGAGGAGAGGGAGACTCCAGGCTTCTTTATCCCATGAGTTTAGACGTGGACAATTTGGCCAGATCAGTCTATGAAGCTGTTCACTTCCCCAGTCCTGGAGCTCACTTGCCGGCATCCTGTTTCCGTGCGGGCAGGAGTCTGGGCTCCTCACTGTTCCTCTGCACGTCCAAGCTTTCTTCTGAGAAAAGCCAAAGTCCGTGGATAGGCTATTGCAGGCAGCTTCCCTTGGGAAATGCAACCTTTCCTCCCCATTTCAACAGTGCAGGGAACACGGGCCAGGCAGGGAGTGGGCAACGGGAATTGCTCAGTCTCCTGTCGGACTTTGAATGCTATAGGAATATCGAGACTATTTTAGGCAGCTTTAGTAGCTGGTCTGAAAACAGTCCTCTGCTCCTGTCACCCCACAAGCGGAGTGTGATATTGCTCCTCTTCCTCCTTGAAGCACATTGGTGAAGTATTTCCTGATTGTCAGGCGTTCTTATTAACAGAAAATCTATATTGTTCAACTACACACTGGTACTTTCTTGGTAGAAACATGTTTATGCATGCACAGAAATACAGAGAAAAGTAGAAGAAATGTAACTCGTGAAAATGACTGGTGAAATTCACTTGCTCTTTTAACAAGTCGGAAACGAAAACATAATGTGATACATAACTCATTAATTAATTACATCTTTAAGCCAATTTTTATTAGATGTTTTTATTGGATTAGGAATTACATTTGGAAATTACATTAAAAAATATAATGATGTTTGCCTATTCTCACAGTAGATGTAAAATTTAAATAGTCTTACTTTAATATGTATTTCTTGTATAATTTAGCTTTTGCCATTTGGCAAACTCTTTACAGTCAAACATTTGGCATAAAATCAAGTCTAACTCTTTGCAGTCAGAGATTAATGATCTGTCCATAAAGTTTCTTTACTGTATGTTTAAATTCCTTAGCATCAAGTGCTTCCACTTACCAATGTTACTTTAGCACTTTGTAAATGACATTAACAAATAACAGTCATTTTTATGGTGATCTTGTGGCACAGTTAACTTCAGTGATACTATCTCTTCTTCTTTCTTGCAATTAAAAGAAATATTTTAATCCAACTGCTGTATCTGTCAAAGAGCTTTCAAGAAGAAAAGGCTAATAGGAATATCCTCCGAATATCCTTTTGTACCCTCTGAAAGAACCTTAGCACATGTATGGATTTAGTAAACATGCACTGTCAGTTGATGCAGGAAGAATTAGCACTGTCATGCAAGATTTTTCATTGATTTAGACAGCGATCAAGAGAAGACTGTACCACTACTTTTTTTCTTTTTTTCTTCCAGCCACAGAGAGTCTCTGTTCTCAGACGAGGTCTGTGTGTCAGTTCATAAAAAGGGAAGTCATCTCTGGTTTCACTGCGCAACGTTCAGTTTTAATAAACATTTAATTGATCCAAGTCTTTACCATTGTTAAAATGCAGTGTGGTATATCACATTGGATACCTGATATCTGATACTTGAAACTTTTAGTTTTATGAGGAATATAGCAAAAAATAAGGAGCAGTTCAATTTTGTTACTAAAGTAAAATTTTAGCATAGCTGACTTCTGCTATACAAATACAAGTTCTCTTGACTTCATCTGAATTTTTTTCTAAATGAAAAATTTGGCTCCACATGTTCATTTTTAAATTAGTCTGATTAAAACTACCATACTCTAGCTGAAGCACAAGACAGACTAATTGTATTTAATTTAAAGTCTCCTTCTAGATGTAATTGGCTAAGATATTCTTTGCTTCCGGTTTTTGTACAGGTATGAATTCTGTTTGCATTGTCAAATAATTATCATGCACCACCTATGAAGAATCATGCAAACAATTCATGCTCTGTTTCACTGAGTCAGTGATACCCTGCACCAGTCAGGATCAAGTCCAATGTCTGGGTCAGAAGTTAGGACAATTTCTTAGACCACCACGTGTGTGCACAACTACATATTCATTGGCAGGGTAAGGTACATGTCTGTGTTTTTTTGATAGAATCTCTCCGTAAAACATTTATGGCAGTGTAATCACATTATATTGATAATGCAGTTCAGCTTATCTTTTGATGCCCCTCTTAATGCTATTTCACATTAAAAATAATGGGATGCAGTGTTTGAATTACTTTTATTACATATTTAACTTCTTATACATCATACACATATTTCAGTATTTTGGAAGTTTATGGCTTGATTGAACTGAAATTACTTTGTAACTTTGATAGATGCATTGAATATCACAGTTTTTAACCTGAAATGAAAGTAGATGGATGGTTTGCTGCATTTTAAAATAATCTTTATTCTACTGTGTTGGTCCTATGGACTTGCATGTCATTACATCTGTTGTTAAATGCTATTAATTTTTTTACTGGAATATTTTTCCTTGCTTTTCTATTTCTCACTCATGCAACCAGATGGTATTTGCAGGAAACACTTTTATTTCTCAGGTATTTATACAGACTTTTTTATGACTAATGAGAAGAAACAAATGCTAAGGCCTGAAAGGTGTCCACATAAGGTAGCTCCATCAGAAGAGAATGAAACATGGTGACTCTTGGAAAATGGAGATTACCTGAAAAATTACAAGTGTACTGCAGAGAACTAATTGTAATTATAGACCATGCTGCTAGACAGAAACAGCTATTGCTGTCAGGGCTCTGACAGCAATAAGAAATAACAAAAAAAGTAATAAGAAGAATCCTGCATGCCTGTAAATAGATTGTACCTACAGCTTCATAGGAGGATGGATTCTCGCTTTTATTTTGCTTGAGATATGGCCACATGAATGGAGCTGCCCTGAAACAGAAAACTCAAGGCATAAAATTGAAACTAAGAGCATTGAGGAACTTGTGCAATCACAGACAACCTTCCCAGAAATAGTTTGCTTTTTGCAGGGAACAAATTACTCTGGTTTGGCATTGGGAAAACATTTTGATCAGTATAGCAGATTCACCTGAGACTGAAGGGTTATATCGTACAGTCAAAATTCATTTGCCTAAGGCTATCTAGAATTTCCCCAGAATATCCTGTTTATACCTCACAGAGGTATACGAATAAGGAACCTTACTCAGGTAATATCTACAACCTGGTGAAATCCCAGCTCTTCAAAATTAACAGCACAACTCTCATTGGAATCAACAGTACCACAATTTTAACTGCAGAACATACATGAAAAATGAGCTAGACTGTTAAAGCATGGCATTCTTAACACCTTTCATTTCAAATTTCACTGGACCTCACACAAGCATGACTGATGGAATGGAATAGCTTTAATTAGCTGTCAGAAATACATTTCTAACATGCTTTCTGGAAAATGTGCTTTCAAGCAAGCGTACATTTTTGCTACATTTTTCACTGTATGTGTTATTTGTGCAGTGGTGCTCAATCTAGCAGTGCCTGGACAGGATTTTATTCTTTTAAAGCTTTATTGAAGAATTGTTCTGAAACTTTCAAGTAACTTGCAATATATTTAGGAGGAAACCCTGGACTTACTAAAGTCAATGGAACTGTACTACTGATTTGAGTAGGGATAGAATATCAGTCTTGTTGTTTGAAGCATTATGGCTGCTTTTAAACAAAAACAATATTTACCCTGTAAAGTGTACAGAAGTACTGACTACACCAGCCAACCCAGACATTAATTTTCTCCCCGTAAATATATGCAATATTACATAGAAAAATGAATAGCATAAGTTTGAAATTAACATTGCTAAGTTCTGTTTTTACCCAGAAACATTGGTCCAGATAAACATTTAAAATACATAATGATTACTTTACTCTTTTTAGTGCAGCTAAGAAAAGTGCACAACTATTGCAGTTATGGATTATGGCTTGTAAAAATACTATGGAATGAATACAGTCATTTAACCACTTTTACTGTTTCTTGTTGCGTTATGTAAGTTCCATATAGGTATGTTTCATTTACGTAAAATTCACATAAAATTTCCATTACACATGTTAAACTTATGAAAACATTGTCCTGTTCAAGATAATTATTATTTTTTCTTTACATATGAAGTCTATTTTAGCTGCGTTGGAATTATTTAATTTACTAAGTATACTCCATTCCTTGTACCAGTGTATGAAATGTAACACTGAGTCTAATGCTTAACTAATGATGCTTTGTTTGTGAAAAACTATGGGCTTAACTAGCCTTCAGTAAGCCCTTAGATATCTTCCCATGCTTTCCTGCAATTTTCTCACCTCCTGTAATATGTGGTCTGATGTTTGTTTTTAGTAGGCTTAAAGATTAGCCAATAGATGCTTTAAAAAGAAAAAATATATATGTTCTTAACATATGTAAGACTCTTGGTCATAGTCATTCAAAAGATTCTGTTGAAACAGCAAGGGAAATGGGAATTGAGTCACAGATAAACGAAGTTACTTAAAATTTTCAGTCACCTAAATTACCCAGGAGGAGGGTCAGATTGCTGCTTTATAGCTTCATACCTAAGACAAGATGAACGCAGAATGTCGGTTTCTAAATGCAAGCTGGAGCATCACATGGACCTCTGGGCACTACATTTATCAATCTCTGTATTGTAGAACTCCACATTCTCCAGGTACTCCATTACCATTTAGCTTTTTAATGATTTTGAGTCAACCTGGGCTTTGTCCAAATACCCAGAGAGGTCCAGTCTACCAGGTCTCTTGAGAAGAAATAAAAAACACTGCACATAAATATACATGTAGACAAACAGTTGTTGCCATTGAAAGAACTTTTACTGGAGAACACAGTGTTAGTGGTTTCCCTACTTTTTTTTTTTTTTTTTTTATAATAGCTGACTTACTAACTTATCCAGAAAGTAAAAAAAAACTGTATTTAGCCCTGTCTTGACTTGAGAAGATTTAAATCTGCAGCTCCGTGAACATTGCCCTTATAACCAATGGCTAAGGATTATGATTGGCAAATCCTACACAGAGCTGTTAGGAGCCAAATATTTTATCGTCTCCTCCCAGATCTTATTGCCGATCCTTTGTCTTTTGTTTGCTAAAGAAGTATTTCATATACAAATAAACAGTCTTGCATGGAAAAAGAACACCTTAACAAACTTATTGCATTGGATGGTTTATTATATTGCCTTTCTGGTGGCTAATGAGTTCCATCTCTTTAGTCAACAAGATAGTATTATAATAATAACTTGTATTTTTCTTTCGTTTTCCACTTCTTATACCACAGAGTTCATACATCCCCAGATAGCTAATGTGCTAGTAGAGCCAGAATATTTACAGAAAGTACATTAGTGATGGGGTAAGTTTAGTGGAGATGCGGGATCACCTCAGAATGTCTGTAGAAGAAATATTGCACTGGCTTTGGTTCCTGTTTAGAAAAACATGTAATCGGGTGCTTTTATACACAATTTATAAAGGAGGTTCACTGGAATCTTTAAAGTTTATCATGCACCTTATTGCTTTGCTATACAGAAGAGAAGGTGAGCAGTCTAGTCCCCCTGTAAAGACACATATGCTATGCAAGTCCAAAGCTTCCGGACAATAAGAGGCAAACACTTTTCCTCTTGTGAACTGTAGGTCTCAGACTCTCATGTGTTTTAACCACATTAACTCAAGGGGCTAGGTAAGGTTGGCTGAGCATTCAAATCCCATGTAAATAATCCTTTGGAAGAGAAATTCCTTAACAATCCAAGTGGAATTCAATGGATTTTGTCTTTGAAGAGACTATTTGCAAGATCTAGCCTATTAATGTAGTGCATGTTAACTCAGTTCTTAAATACTTGTAACAACTTAATGTTTTAAAATATTTTCTACAGCTTAAATCACCCAACCACAAGCCTGTTTCTATTCTTACCGTCTCTCCTATAAAACTGAAAATACATGTGGAGAGAAGACATTGCAGGCATGAAGGAAAATCCAATCTCCCACTGGCAGTAGTTATCTTGCAGAAAGATTTGTGAATGTGCTGGTTTTGTAAGGTTTTAAAAAAGTCAGAAACTGATAGCACTGTCTAGAGCCAGGCACGACGCAGGCAGGTGCTGAACAAGCTTCCCCAGCTCAGCTCCTGCCAATGCACGTCCTCCTGACCTGCAGCGTTGCAGCTGTTCCTCTCCGTGCCAAGTTGTGTGGTGGTGGTTTGGGGATTTGGAAAAACACATTCTGCACACAAATACATTTCAGGTCTCCAAAGGGCAGTGAATTAACCCACTGTATCACTCCCAGTGTAATGAATTTTTAAATTCCTCTTTCTGAGCACAAAAGCCTCCTGTTTTTCTACAGGGCACAGCAGTGAGTGTCCTTCCTTTCATTCTCCCTCTAAATCACTGCTACATTTTGATCTTTGCAGTTTTGCTGGAATACAGTGCTTTAAAAGATAAACTACCTTTCTTATAGAAAGAATGCTTTTCTTTGAACCCTAGTTATTAAATTAACAAGGTGAGAGAGGAAATATTGTAATAACTCACGGGCAGATTCTCCAGCCTTTGAAGCAGAGATGAGCTCTCTGTGGTGTTGGGGATCTAAGTTTGTGCCAATAGTGGAGGTGCTGGAAAGAGGCGTTCAACTGATTGCTAAAAGGATGCCAATCTCATTAACCGGTTTGATGTGTGAATGACAATGCTGCATTATGTGTCCTGGCCAACTGTATTTTGAAAGATATCTCAGGTTTTTCAGTCGAGGTTGCGCTTTTTATTTGCAGAGTCCTGATTCAGAAGCAGCCTTTAGAGGAGGCGTAAGACTTCAGCTCATTCCTGGGAGTGTTCTGGAAGGGTCATAAGAGCGAGTTATGATGCTTTAATAAACTGCCAGGAAGTCTACGGATTCACTGGTAACTACCCATATCTCTTTCCATCAGAGGGTTTTAAATTAGTGTATTATATGTCGGAAGCAAAGTGTGCTCACTGTGGTGTGTGGTAGCTTACCTGGGCTCAGCTGGCACGCAGCACCCAGTTATGCCAAAGGCATTGTATGTCCACACGCGAGTACCTGAGTACCCATATTCAGATGCGTCACCCTGCTGATGAAAATGATCTCCAGTTCTAGGAATTTCATTTCTTCATTCTGTGATAAAACAAAGATGTATTACTTAACAATATGAATATGGGTTCTACTAAATATTTCTTACAGGACTTATATAGAAACAAACAAAAAAACTTAGATGTTCCTTCCTCAGAAATACCATTATTAATTAAATATCTAGATACTCCTTTACAGTACATTAGTACAGACTTGTTTACTTGATACTCTACATAATTTTTAAACTAATTTGCTCTAAACATGTTAGGTGATCACTCTGTAGAAACATTGCTATGATTTTCTTCCTCTGACAAGGATGCTTGCAGATTGCAAATACTGACTGTGCATGCTGGTCCCTTCAAATATGCAGGTATGAAAAAGGGGTACCTTAGTTACATGAATACATTTAAACTAGTAACTCAGAGAAATCTTAAGGAGATTCGTATTTTGCTTGTTATAGTTTCTTACTAGAAATCTCACTTTCTGATTTAAAGACAATGTAGAATAATGAGACTTTTAACATCGACTTTATTTCCATTTCCTTAGATAAGACTTATTGAAAGGTGAGTGGGAAAGGGATATGTGTAAGACTTTTGTTTATTTTCTTGAAGATCACGTCAAGTTATGTCAAAAAAACCCAACACCCTTCTCCCTTGCCTCCCCCCACAGGAACCCCAGCCTTTGTGCAAACAATTTTGCCCTTTCTCTGAAAAGAGAGAGTTGATTTTTTCTTGACCCTTTGTTTTTATTTTTTGGGGGAGTGAATATACTATTTATGTCCAATAGAATCTATATGATTTCATTTTCTTCCTGAAAACTAAAGCAAGATGCTAACATGTTAAGAAATAATAATAAACTTACTTAGAAAAGGGGAGAGGGAGAAGGAACGCTGAGTTACGTACGCATTTTATAAAGGTAATATTTTGCAAGGGTGGAGTGTATAGCACATACATCAAAGAGACAGAGAGAGATATCTTGGTCATTTTCCTGAGTTCCTGGTCTCATCAATAGCTTTAGCCATTTGCTGTTAGGAATTGTTAGGAATTTTTGTCAAAAGAGGACCCATACTCAATGATGCCTGAGTTAATTGAAAGCCTGAACCTGAAACTGAGGGAAGCCACAGCCTGAACATGCTTTGTTTATGCTAATCCAGAAACAAAGGAAGGAACTTTAAATGTAGAGACTGCTTAGTATTTTGATAATTCAAAACATGGAAATAGATGGTGAAAAAGAAATCCTCTATAGCCAAAAACAAATGGGCCAAGATTTACTGTAAAAGAAAACATTATTTTTGTTCTCTAAAGATATACATCATCATTTTGCTGAACATGTGGCATTTTCCATTGGGAAAAGGAAAGGAGTTGAATGATACATTAAAGATGTATGAATTAAGGTGCATGAGTCTTTAAGAAACGCTGGATGACCCCAGGAGGGATTTTCGGAAGTGGAAGAAATTGGACCTTTCACCTTCCCAAAAGGAAGTGCAAATTCCAGGTTTGAAGTGTGCCACAGAGATGAGGATATTCCACCATACCAGAGGAAAACTTTACCCTGAAAARACTTGTGATGTAAAATGAATGACAGGCGAAGAGCGAGAGAAGAGAAGCGAAGCGCCTTGACCGCTGTGCCACAAGCAGGTGGCGAAGCAGGATGGGGTGCTCTCCTGGTCCCCATCACTGCTTTGCCCCCTGAGTTGCTGTAGCCAGATTACCCACATGCTGGGAGATGACTATGGAGTAACTGTGCTCCACGGGATGAGCCCATCCAGCCCCGCACCTTCCTCCACTGGTCATGCCTCGCAGCTGGCAAGGCAGAAAGCTGAGCAGCTGTTGGATTCCTCCTGCAGCTGCTCATATGTGGGCACTCACCTCCTGGAGCTTGCGCTGTGCTCGTGCAAGGAGACGGGCTCACTCTTGGGTGACTGCAGAGGGCACAGCAGCTTGCGGAAGTGCCCCAAAGCTGCCATCCCACCCACAGCTGTGAAAGAGCTGGGCCCGTCTAAGTAGGTCATTAAATATGCAAGAAGTTTTTAAAACAGGCTTGTGCCATTTTCCCAGTTCTGGGTCTAATTTGGCAAAGTGCCAAGTGCCCAAGCAACGCGTCTGAGCACATGGAATTAACTAAATTCGATGGGCTCGTTTATAATATCTCTTTACACCTAATGAGAGCAGCGTCTCAGCTACAAAACCTCCAGCTAACACCACCTTAAAGTGGTTTTGTACACACAAAGTACTAAACAATATTTCAAATCATGTTAGTTTTCTTAACTTAAATGAGCAAACAGACAAGCAACATGGTTTGTCTTTTCTGTGTAAAGAGGACTCACCCTTCAAGGGGCCTGTGCTGAAATTCCCTGGGCACAATCTGACACGCACACCTTGCTTCACTCACGTGAGCTGTGACTGACTCGGACAATGACCCTCACAGGCCCTCAAAAACTCTTTCTTCCAGTATCTTCCAATTTACCTGTTTTAATACTAAAGATGTATCATATTCATTAATTTCAAATCTAACTCCATATTAATTGTTCCCCACAAACTCTACAGTCTAAACTCAGACTTTTCCAAAAGCAAAGGATTCTTCACAATGTGAATAATACCATAATGATATACATAGGTATGCTCCTAATTTCATGCAAAATCTGAAATAGTCAGTTGTGCTTGACATACTGTGAGATCAGGAAGATCTAAAGGAGAAAAACTTATCCTCTGTTTTGATGGATATAAAATAATTGACCAGAGCATCTCTCTTGCTGAGCAGTGGCATCTGATTTTTTCCTTCTTCATGTGTCTCTTCTGTCTTGCTATACTTACCTCAATTATAAGCTGTATAGAGGAGGGAATTGTCTTTTCATTTTGTTTTTCCACAGCACCTAACACTGAGGCTCTACTGTAGACAAATAACAGAGACTAAAATCAGTTTGCTGGATCTGATCATCATTTCCTTGTTGCTATCAGAATGCAAACTACTAAAACACAGTCTCACTGCAGCATAGTGGACTATAGCAAAAGGCGAACATTGTTAACAGGATTCCCTATAAACACTGTTTCACATGCCTGGTTCCAATAAATCCTCTTTTTTTTTAGTGGAAAACCTTTTGAAAAGGGTCAGCAGAGCGATTTGTTGTTTGTTAATTTCAAAAGTAAATAGATATTTCCATGTATGAAGAAGGAGGTTAATTATTTTTTCTACATGTCACAAAAGAGAAAAAAAAGTGTATGAAGATCTTGCTGTAGGCAGTGATGTAGAACACTTTAAATTTCCCCACTGAAAGTAGCAGAGAATTATTTTTGACTTCTTGCAAAATATTGAATCTTATTATAATACCTTTTGTAGAATCAAATAAAATGGCTTTAGTCAACTAGTAAGTAAGCAAACTTTTTTTAATACTTGCATCAAATAGAAGAAAATTTGATAATACATAGCTCCTCTTAGAAGACAGATATGTCTTAAAAGATAAAATATCTCAGAAGATCTTAGAAACTCAGAGAACTCTGATTGCTCAGGAAATTCAGCACCAATAAAGTCTATTAAAAGCTTCTGAAAAATAGCAACAACCAAAACCACAGAGTAACTTCCTGTCACTTTCACTTTAAAACTTGGAAGGTACTTTTAAAATTTGGTCTGACCCCCACTGGGGTCAAAATGTGTTTTACCTTTACATTCTGTGAAATCAGAAACATCTCTTTGGAATAAAGTGCTAGTCTGTATTAATGAGAATAAAATGAACGCTAGTATCTTACCTTATATAGCCCAAGTAGGTGGCAATGCCTGTCTGACAAATTTGAAATGATTTTGTAGACAACTGAAGCAGGTGCATGGTCTTTATAGACTAATGAAGCGGATTGCTACCCTAATATGCTGTCCATGTAAACTAAACCTCTGTAAGACTGTGAAAGGATATGGATAGTTGCATATGCAACACTTCTGGAAGTATAGGCCTTCTTTTAGCATATATCTTCTATTCTAGAGATTACCTGGAGTACTGTCTGGCAAAGACCCTTTATGTAGTAGTCAGTTATAAAAAATGTAGAATCAGCTGAAAATGTGTAGATTTTTATGCCAGGAAGGCAATCATCAGGAAGGAAGATAGTAGAGGATCAGGACACCCCAAACAATTGAATTTTATGGTATCATTCATTCTCCTGGAAAACAATAATAGTGGATGAAATTCATCTCTTAACATCAGCAGTCCAGATCTTGGGCAGCCAATGAAAGCTAGTGGTCTAGGTTCTTTCTCTTGTCAAACCATGCAGGCTACCTTCCTCTAAATTACCTGTCTCTTCCCACTGGCAGTAGGGGAACATAGAAGACAAACCTAGACTGGAACAGTAAGTGAGATGGCCAAAGACTGACAGGATGAATCCTTCCCCTTTGGATTCTGCACGCTGAAAATACTCTAGCTGTATTCGTTAGAATATTGAGTTATTTTCCTCCTAAAATTACTTCTATTGCTCACTGAAGTCAATAGAAAAATTTCTACCAGTTGCAATGACTGCCCATGATGGCCCTTGATCTGTGCATTCATGTACCGTTGTCAGTAATAGACTTATCTTTATAGCTGAGATTATCACTGGGCTACAGCTCTGCTCATGGTGAAAGGCAGCCTTGAACACATGACCCAGGAACCCTCTTCTTTTCATAGGATGGCATCAATTGCCACTTTAGGCAATGCAGTAAGCCAGCTGAAACCATGACGCATGCTTTGTTTACATACACTTCTTTAAAAAGTGGGATCAGCTAAGGTCTTACCAATGCAATGCATACTTTTAAGCCCTTGTATGTGAAGAACACAGAATGGTATACTATTATTCACTGAGTAAAAACAGGCCCCAACACTTTATAACCTGTGTGAATTTGTGCATTAACACTTTAAAAACAGTTGATTAGTAACACTGAGCTAAGAAACTTGTTTAACTTGTGAAGCATTAATAGGGTATGTTTTTCTTTCTGTAAATCTCTACTAATCTTACGGCAGATGAACTGGTGGCTCAGCAGTAAACAAATAAACAAGTCACTTAAGGACAAGCTATGTGAACCTACTGACAATCACGTTCTACCACTTGAAGCAATTAGATATGTTAAGGAAAGGTATTTTAAAGTATGGACTTCATTTATTGTTAAGTTGGTCACTAGTTTTGCAGCTTGCTGGGTAGGAGGATGTGGGTTGAACGAGGAGAGAGCAGAGACAATGAGAAGAGCAAAGAAGCAAAGCGGTCGTGAGATAAGAGTCAGCCTAAGAGTTAACAGCAATTGTAATAGGCTTTCCAAAGAAGTAACGTCGCAGGAGGAACAACAAATACCTAATAGTGCGCAACAAACACACTCATCTCCAACAAAATAAACTACAAGAATGTGGTCAGGGAAAAACAATATGGTGAGTTACAATTTAAAAAAAAGCTCTCTCTTGTAAGACTTATAAAGTAATTAGAGGATAAAAACACATGACCATTAGCCAAGGTAAGTAATATAAAATATCAGTGTGCTGTGGGACACAGCACAACCAATACTAGCAACAGAGAAGCTGAAAAAATATTAAACTTTCTAACCCGTTCAGAATGTATTATTGCCTTTGATCACATTTATGGTTTCTGGTAAGTGTTCTAAAAATGGCTAAAATGCCATCTATATTATATAGCGTATCTCTTTTAAGACATGATTTATTTTGAGTAGGCCAAAGCCCGTACTTTTGCAGGCTGGAGTACAGTACTCAGGAGCTGAAGGAGCAGCTTGCAGTTGCCAGCATTGCATTGTAACATTTGTAACTGTAAAAATGTTTCTCAAAACCTCAGGCATAAACTTATGCTATTTTTCCGGTTTAGGACTGGTTCAACCCACAAAGATAAGGCTGCCCTGGTATACCTAGCCTAGCTCTCCTAATTACAGAGAATGTTTTCACAATTAAAAGCTTTCTCCTATATACCCTCCTGTATACTGCGTTAATTATTTTTTCTCTGTGGTGCTGGACTTCATCTCTTCACTTTTGCCGTTCTTCACCAGGTTCCAGCAAGAAAAAGAGTTTTGCTGAGACCAGTAGAGCTCTGTGGCTCTTTAAAATGAATTGACTCGTGTTTCAGAGGCTGAACAGCCAAAGGAATTAATCTCACGTTCTCAGGCTACATTTCAGAGTAAAAGTGGTGAAAACACGACATTAAAGCAGTAAAGAAGGGGACCCAATTTAGAGGCAGGAAGCCAGATGTTAATTAATAAAACCAACATAACAGGGCTGTTTGGCTGGCTGAGAACATTCTCTCAGCTGCCTGTTTGTAGGCTGCTCCCCAGTTAATCAGTTCTGCTGCATTAGATTTCTTTAAAAGAAATTTTCTTCCGTGGTTGCTTAGAGCCCTGTTGAATCAAGCTGAAAGCTCTGTAAGGGGTGGCGAGCCAGGCCAGCAAAAGTAATTTACAGAACGTTACAACTCTACTACTACCTTCGCCACTGCTCAATTTACATCTGCAAATGTCCCTGCCTGGTTCACACAGACAATTAGTCTCGTTGGACGCACAGGGCTCGCTCGGAGAGCTCTGCACTGGGAGCAGCGAGGTTTCGCTCGTCAGGCTAACATGGTACAACCCCTGGGGCAAGACACAATAGTCCCAGTATGACTGTGTTGCCTCTCCGTTATCTCCATCCATGTAGCATGGATTAAATCAGTGTAATTATAAGTGATTATCTGAAGCAATATGCCTTAAAATTATTGACTTGCCCTTGAATTCCTATCATTTAAACCTCCCAGGAACGGATTTCGTACCATGTATTAGTTAAGTCAAAATAGTGCATTGTAACAGTTCACTGAAGAAATGTGAGCAACAGCAAAGGGGAATTTAAAAGTTTGTTCGTCAATAAAATCTTTATTAACCAATTTAAGTGGCTTATTGCTCTATCAGGTATACTTTAAGTAATACTCATACTAGGGTAGTGCCTAGAGACTCCACTGGCTGTTATGTTAGAAGTGAGCACTAGCATCAAGGAGACTGTCTTCCCCAGAGGTTACAGTCCTAGCATCAGTTTGCCTAAATGTACAAGCTACTCTCATGTGGCAAATTATTTGTGAGTTCATTCAGAAAGTCATTGATCATAATACATGGATAAGCGTAAATGCTCTGTTTTCCTTCAAGCAATACTTTGAGAAATTTTAGCAGATATGTGAATGAAACCTGACCTAATGGAGAGTGATGTGTTCTGAATTATTCAGAGGACTATAAGTAAGAATAATTTAATTACCTTTGGATATTTTTCATGGGTCAGCAATAGTGGGAACTGGCTGAACAAGTATTGTGTTCACTAAGGAGATAGGAATACCTCCAAAGTGCAGGGCTTCAGTCACTGTCTGTAATTAAATTATTCCACATCAAAGTTAGGAGAGAAGCTGCCTCAAAGGTGGAAAATAGAGCATGTTAGATTTTTAAATACAGGTGAGGTTATAATAAAACAGAAATTTGGGACTGTGTACCTCTAAGAAGCAGCTGTGCTTCTCTGACACCATGAGGGAGACATAAATGCAAAGCACCCCCCCAAAAGCAGTGGGATTTAAGGCATCTTTATTCTCAGGATTTCTTTCTGGTCCCCACTTGGTATTTAGTGAATCCCAGTTTGAGGTCCTGGATTCTCCTTCTAAGTTCTTTGAGGATCCTCCATAATTATACTTAATTCTGGACTGCGGATTTCATAACTTGTGCTGGGCATTTATGGCCCTTTGTGGGACTGAAGCGGGACTGTTCACTCAGACATCAGTCCCCAGGATGTTGTCTGTGCTATAGTTGGCCTTACTGAGGCAACTCAGCTGGTAAATTTTCTCATGATCACCCTGGTGCCATGGCATAAAGAAAGTTTTCCAAAAATGAAAAATAACAAATAATAAAGGAAACTCTGTTTACTAAAAATGGAATAAAATACATTTTCTATATGATGTTTTGTGCAGATGCAAGGCAGTCAGAAATCTCAGTAGAAAGCTCTGTTTTGTGTCACTCAAGGAAGAAAGGATGACAGCAAAATCCAGTGAACCTTGATTTGGGAGAGGAAGACCTTTTATTTTCCCTTTAATGATTTCAAATCCTTTGGGGGAAAAAACTGTGAGGGCAGAGAGGGAATAGAGAAGAGGTCAACACCTTTGAGTGATAAGATACCATTTGGATGGGGGGTGGCAGGGGGCAAGAGGAGCAGAAAAAAGACAATAAACAGAGATATTTACTTATAAAAGGAAAGCAGAATCGCAGAAACTGGTTTATTAAATAAAACAAAAGCTGAGCCTTTTTAAAAAACTTAACGTGTACTCCTCTGGGCAGGTTCAAGATATGATTGCAGTGATAAAGCTGTGGTTCTGATCCAAACTAATGAAATCAAAGGAAATGCACCCATTAATGTTAACAAGCTTTGGATCAAACGCCTGATGAATTGCGCTGCTTACTGGCTTATAGCAGAGCTATACTAGCTGTCAAACAAGCGAGAAGTCTCTCCCCTGGGTAGCTTGGCATATAACCCTTAGGTATCCTTACAAATCAACATGGGGAATGACATGCAAAGAAAGGAAAATGGGCATTTCTGATGTCAGACACCATCCGTCTTCAATTAAGTTAGCTTCCGAAATGTTTCAAGTATCCAGGCTCTTTTTGAAAGCCCAATTGACCCAGAAGTCTCTAACAAAGCAATCCTTAAAACCAGCCACATCGTTAGTTTGTTTGCTTGATGGGGGGTTCTTAATGCCATAAACCCCAGTGCAGAAGTTAATAATTTCATACATTTTCACTTTGAATATGCAATAGAAAACTCGAGGCAGCTGTTTGAACTTTCCTTTAAAAGAGGACAGATTGCCTTTATTGTGTGCACGACTTCATGGCTTGTTTGAGGCCAGGGCAATTATGGGATGAATGACTTCCCTTTAGCTGTTGATGTGTAGGCTTGTTGTTGTGTGTGTGTGTATTGTTTTGGGCTTTTTTTTTAATGAAAGTGGAGGCCATGTGATAAAACAACAAAAAGCTGACAGGTAATGATCAAAAAAGGAAATGGTCACTGCTGACTTGGCGTTTTATTGTCTTGTAAATGATTGAATTAAAATAACAGTTACATTTCTGTGGAGGCTATTCTTCCTGGTTTACCACTCCAAGTGTGGGTGTGTGATTTTCTGCTGTAAATACCACAGATAAAAAGGCAGGAATGAGGCTTGGAATCTTGGCAAAATATGCTATTTTTTTTTCCTCTTGGGATATGCTGGTCTTTGCTACAGGAGAAATTGCTAGCTAATTTAAAAATTATTCATTTTTATTCACTTGTGCCATGAATGGTCTCACTAACTAACTAAGTGAGTGAGATTTGGCATTTTCTTTGTGAACATGCTAGTTCATGACTACAGAATTTCATCTACTTCCTTCTGAAGAACTCCTTTCTTTCTGTTACTGGAAATAAAGTGATGCTCTAGTTGCAAGATTACCCTGAAAGTAGAATTGCATGCACAGGAATAAAAGAAGTGCTGTAGCATCTAACTGACTACTTTGAATTGACTTTTCTATAAACTGCTCTGCATACAGACATTATCCACCAAAGAAACAGAAGTTAGAGGACCAAATCTATAATAAAACATTTGCCAACTGACAATTCTTTAGAAAAGTGGTACAAAGAAAAGAAAAATACTCTTTTGTTCCAGGAGATAGATASATAGATACATAGATTGATAGATCGATAGATAACACACTTCACAGTGACTATTGTAGATTTGCTTTGTGGTTCCTGATGAGGTTCTTTCAGGCAGAATTAGGATTTGAACAAAATATTATTCAAAAAGAATAGTACTATTAAATACTTTATGTTGTTTTATGTCTGCATTGTGTGACAGTTACAGTCAAAATATGAAGGCAAGCAGAAAACATATGCTTTGTGTATGAAATTGTTAGTGTTTCATGTCAGATATTACTGCAGACTGTATATTGCACAGATGCTCTTTGCACATTATCCTATTTAATATAATCTTGAAAAAATCTACCAGGAAACTAGTGTTGATGCATTTATCATACATGCCTAGGAGACTGCACTATTTAAGAAGAATTAAAAAAAAAAAAACTCACAAAGTTAAGGTTTATGATAGAAACTTGGAGGCAAGTTATTTACTCATCCCTGTGTTCTTGGTATATGGTGAGTGTCACAGAATAAACCTAAGAAATTGTATGTYTGTTGGTAAGCCACAATTTTATTGTTGAAAGTTCAGATGGCCACCTTTCTGGCCTCTCGAATGTCAGGACTGTTCATATTTGTTTAGCTCCATAAATGGAGCTGCTCTATAAAGTTTAGTGATTTACATTTACAATAGGAAAATATCATTTGGAAAACAAGGTTTGTAGGGAGGGATAACCTATTATTAGTCCTGTTGATGTAGTTGGGAAAAAAAATGGACAAAGCACTCTATTTCTTTATCCTTAAATCATTGTGATTACAACAACACAGCTGCTACAATATAATCACAGAATCACAGAATCACAGAATCACAGAATCGCTGAGGTTGGAAGGGACCTCTGGAGATCATCTAGTCCAAACCCCCTGCTCAAGCAGGGTCACCTAGAGCACGTTGCACAGGATTGCATCCAGGTGGGTTTTGAATATCTCCAGAGAAGGAGACTCCACCACCTCTCTGGGCAACCTGTGCCAGTGCTCTGTCACCCTCACAGTGAAAAAGTTTTTCCT